>NW_028274808.1:202094174-202394174 GCF_037043125.1 Eumetopias jubatus | reverse complement strand
ATTCATACCAATAGCATAACTCTATTACGGCTCGAATGTAACTTTCTCAGAGAGAGACTCCTTGGCCCCCCGCCCCCCCACCAGTGCCCTGACTCCCTTTCTCTGCTCCTGTTCATGGCATTTATCACCTTTTAACACACGAAGTCATTTACCCATGCATTGCATTTATTATTTATTGTCTGTCTTCCTCCAGTAGGATGTAGTCTCTAGGGAGCCTTTTTTGTGTGTCTTTTTTGTTCACTGAGGTCTAGTGTGTCTAGCCATAATAAAATTTAAATAAAATTCAGTGCACTGAAGGGTTCTTCATGCACACTAGGCAGATTTCAAGGGCTCACCAGTTACCTTCTTGGGGCCCCACCGTCCCAGAGCATTCTGGTCAGCCCGTGTCTAGAACCAGGTCCCGTGTTTCCTTGTCTTGGTTCTCAGTGCCTTTGACACACCTGGTAGTCTTCCTGTAACCAACCACCTAACTCTCTTCCTCCTTCCCTCCCTCCCTGTCTTCCTTTTTCTGTAGAAGTTAATTGAGCTTCAAAGATTAATTAATAATGCAGTGTGGAAAGCTTGAAGAGTAAAAATAACATAAACTGGATATAACATGAACATGATTTAAGTATTACTAGACCCACCGTTCCAAGACTGTATTTAACCACTACTGTTAAACCACCAGGGTCCTGGTGCTTTCTCAGGTGTGTCCCTGCTCCAGCCCTGCCTGTCCACCTTCCCACCTGGAGGGTGGGGAGACCTCGGGGCTTCCCACAGAGGAGGGAGAGTGTGGGCAGGCAGGAGGGAAAGGTCCATGGAGGTTCTGGAGGAGTCTCAGACTGAGCCCCCACATGGCACCGTGGCCACCGACCACACTGACCACCCCAGGGCCGGCAGGCTGGGGTGCAGACCCCCCCACCCCCCTGGAGCTTTGAGAGCAACCTGTTGGCTCCCTGTCACCCAGAATGGGAGCCCAGGTCTTCCTGGAGGCCTCACGCTCACCCTCTCCCCTCAGCTGTGTTCACCAGGCTCCAGTCAGTGAGGCCCCTCACACGGTCCTCCCTGGGCCCCGACCCTAGCCCTGTGCTGGTTGGTGTCTGTGCTCGTCTCCCCCAAGAACTCCGTGACCCCTCCCGTGGCCCGGAACCCAGCTTGGAGCCTGTGTGCTCACCTTACAGGATGTGAGGAGGGATGTGAGGGTGCAAAAAACACAGAAATCACAGCAATTAAATACTACTGTGCACTATTCCCTGTCCCTCCCCGAGGTCCCAGCCTCCCATCGGGTCGCCCCTGAGATCCGCCCCCTCCTCTGGAGCTGTGATGGAGCCCCCTACCCCCACACCTCCCATAGGGCCTCCCAGCCCAGCAGCCCCTGGGCCTTGGTGACACTGGCACTTGTGGGCAGGTGCGGTGTGCGGAGGGTACAGGACTGCCACTGAGATCTGTCCACGTCTCTGTGGTCGGTTCTGGTTCTTCACTAGTGTCATTAATCTTGTTTTCCTTTTGGTTGTTTTAAACAAGTAAATGGGCAAAAACGAGGCTGCTGGTGTGGCGGGGGACATGGGCTCCGTGTGGACAGCATGTGTGGGTGATGCCCCTGTGTTGTGTGTCTCCACAGGCTTCAAAATGTAGCAGAGGGTTCCAGGCTGCCATGTACAGGTAAATGCGGTTTGAACTTTGATTTTTCTCTTCCCTCAGTGCATGTGAATTGCTTAAATTTACCTTGGATTATACTGTCGCCACAGAAGTCATTTCCTTGTAACTCCTTTAAAGCGTAATCTCTGACAGCTCTAGGGGAGATGAGGGTACAGCCACTTCCATGTCTCCAGATTTCCTCTTAACTAATACTTGCGGTTGACCGTGTTGTATTGTTTACTACGTGGGACTCACCTAAGAACTCTAGACAGCTTCATTACGGGACCGTGTGCATCCTACGTGAACGAGCTGACAGGAAATAACAGGGGCTGTTTCTGTGCTAGAAAATGGACAGAGATCAAGGGACAGCAGGGAGGCGCAGACGTGAAGACCCGCAGGGCAGAGTGAAGCCACAGGCGAGGACTTACAGCAGCAGAGCCGCAGCCTGAGCGCCCAATGCAAAGGCAGGAGGAGGGGACGGAAGACATCTAGAAGAGGTGAGGCGGTCTTGCCCGGCCTCCAGGCCGGCCTTTCGGCAGCCTGTGTTGTCGCGTGGGGAGGGATGGACAGCTGTGAAAAGCCCACTGTTCACGTTCACTGCTGACTGCTCCTGACGTCCATGGGGTCTGCCTCCCTCCCCGCTGCGAGAGGCTCTAAGACGCACCAGGCGAGGCATCTCGGGCTCTACTGGTAGGTGCGGCTTGTGCCCACCTGCTCTCCGGTGACCAGGGCTGCACAGGGGCCGCCGGGTGTGGGAGGCCCAGGGGCAGGATGTCTGCGTGGTGGTGACAGTGGACATTTCCCCTCTGAGTGCAACTCCTCATAGGCCTGAGGACAGGAGGGTGGCTGGCCTTGGGACCCAGCTTGGGCAGAGCCAGCAGTCTGGGCCAGGGGGACTCTCAGGGCCGCTTTTGTCTCCTAATGTGGGTGGTCAGCAGGTAGAGGGTCCCTGTTCCAGGGTGTCAGGGCCATCCCCTCAGCCGGGCGCTGCACTCAGGCGACCTGCCCCGTCCATCTTCCCTTGTGTCTTGCGACCTGCCTCCCTCGGGGTCACCTCCTTTGGGGTTTCCTGTAGGTGAGACTCGTGTGTGCTCTATTAGCAGGGGTCTCGAGAGGGGTGCTGTGCCCTTCGTGGCATAATTCCAGGAGGCACAGCTGTCTGTCACCCGTCTGGTGCCCACCTGGGTGTCACCTGGTCACTCAGTAAGTGATGTCTACACAGTGTTTCTACCTGGAGGCCCCGCTCTCACTCTGTGCCCGGGAAGTGTTTGGTTGGGGGGGTCTTTGAGACTTTTTGAATCTTCTCTTCCTCAACAAGGCTCCATTGGTGATTCCTGAGGAAACTGTCGCTGCGGTTTCTGTGGTGGCTGGTGACTCCTGCTTCCACGTGATTGGCTCACCTTCTTTTGGAAGGAAGCACACCCCTTACTTATTTGTCTGTCTGAGTGTGGACGCATGAACTTCTGTGGTATTCTGTTGATTGTGGTCTGATTCATTCTGTTCCTGATGATAGTCCCTCCTTAATCTTGAAGCTCCAGTCGTCCGCAATGTGGCCCGTGGAGCCCTTGGAGCTGGGGCCAGATCCTCTCTGCCCTACTTCTGTTACATCCCTAGCCCAGCCTTAGGGGAGCCATGTGCCTGCACCCATGAACCTCATGGCGGACAGTGGTGTGCCCACACTGGGACCTAGGCCGCCAAGGAGCCATTACTCCCAGGCCCTCCCAACGGACAGAGCTGGGAAGTAGGTGTGGGAGTCCACACTCACATGCACACACACGTCTCCATCTATTCACCCACCTGCTCGCTAAGCATGAGCTCGCACCAACCCTTGTCCCTCAAGGGGGCCAAAGGCCCCGTCTGTGCCAGCGTGACCTGGAACTTTGTTTTGGCTTCACGAATTGGTGTGTCGTCCTTGAGCTGGGGCCATGCTAATCTTCTCTGTATCGTTCTAATTTTAGTATAGTGCAGCCAAAGTGAGCCCTGTTTTGTCTTTAGTTTGGCAGCTCAGTTAATTAACTTGGTGATTGGGAAGATATCTTGTTGCTGAGCATATTACTGTGTGGTAGGAATATTTGCATGTCCTCATATCCTTAGCGGCTGGCATATAAACAGCTGCTCAATAGAAGGTGGAGGACATGAGAACAGTACTACTCAGTTGGGGCCAGCGTGGGGCCTCACATGAGGTTTCCATGTCAGCAGGCCCCTGTTTTCTGCTCTGCTTTGCTTGGGATGACTCCAGGGTTTCCCTTCTGTCCTTTTATGTCCTGCTCCACGAGGTGATGCTGGGTTCCCCGAAGGCCAGCCACCTGGCTGGGCCTCAGTGCACACACTTGCCAAGAACAGAATGCAAACCCACGTCGGCTCAGAGCGGGTCCATCTTCACCAGATGAGGCTGATTGGCCCACAGGAACCCCTCTGAGAATGTTCCCACCAAGCCCCGTTTCATCTTTACTAGATTCCTAGTAATGTCAGCGAACCCCGACCCACAGACACACCTGGCTGCAAGGGAGGTGGGAAGGGCCCTGTCCAGCGGGGACCACAAGTCTGCTGCAGCCTGTCCGTGAGCGATGCTAGCCTGGCAGTCCTGCCGATGGCATTCACTCACTCTGATAGTTTGTTGATACTGACAATTCACCTCCAGATTGCTGCTCCCTCCAGGCCCTCTGCCTCCTCATCCAGCCACAAAGCCCCGGCCAGGCCCCCAGGCTGCACTGCACTGTGGCAGGTATAGCCAGCACTGCCCTCGGACCTCACATGGATGCAAGTGGGTCTCAAGTCCCCCAGGTGGTTTGCTTTCTTTCCCCTTTCTGAAACAGCATTAAGCAACGAGTACCCTTGCCCAGTGGCCTGGGAACCACACGCACTGTGCGGCCAGCCGCCCTCAGTGATGCCCTCGACTCTGACAGGCCTGTTTCTGGTCTTTGTGCAGAATTCTGTTAGGAATGCTTACTTTGGGAACATTCACTCTGTAAGTACTCATTGGAGCAGCATTTCGGGTTGGTTTCCTACTACTGCTGTAACAAAGGACCGGCAGCACAAATGTGTCATCTGACAGTTCCGAAGGTCAGAAGTCAAGGTGCCCCCAGGGCTGGCTCCTTCTGGCTTCAGGGGAGAATTGTTCTTTGTCTTTTCCAGCTTCTGGGGCACCCGCACCCTTGGCCCGTGGCCCACCTTCAAGCCAGCAGTGTCATGTCTCCTGGTCTCTCTGACTCTGACCCTCCCAACTCCCCTTTAAAGGGCCCTGTGATGACGTGGGGTCTACGGGGTCCTCTGGGACCATCTCCCATGTGAAGTGATGGGGGTAGGATGTGGACATCCCCAAGAGCTGCTGTAACTCCTGGCACAGCTCAGGAGATGCAGTAACAAAGCCAACCTTCATAGAGCCTGTGGTCTAGGGAGAGACCAGTACAGTGGGGGCCGAGCAGGAAGGGGCGCACCCCCCATCCCCGAGACAGAGACAACATGTCAGCACTTCAGCGCATAAATGTTTGGACTTTGATGATGCCATGGTGTGTGCAACGCTGATGTCCTGTGGGATAGTGACGGGGATCGGCAGGTGGCCTTGGGAGCCTCCAGTTCTGGGACTGGGCTGTGCTGGGCCAGGAGGCTACTGAGGCCCAGGAAGGGTGAGGTCCTGTGGGGCTGGTTGGATTTCCCCGGGACAGGGCAGAGAGAAGGGGAGGAGGGTCTGGCGCCCCTGCTGGCGAAATGAAATTGCTTTCTTAGGCAGTCCTCAGTGGCAGTTTTCTGTGATTTGCCATTTTTAACAATTGCAGCAAACATCTTTTGAACTTGTCCTGTTATTAAGATAAATCTCTAGAAATGGAACAGCTCCTATTCTATTTGGGTACATCTGGCTGGCAGCCCCTTTGTCCGCTTCCCTGGGACTTGTCAGGACTGAACGTCGACTGGAATATCTGAAATACTGCCTTCTGATGTTGGAATGACATGTGGTGTGACCTGCATGTGTGGATGTATCTGTGGGCTGAGCACCTTTGCATGTGCTTATCAGCTGTTCGTTTGTGTCCACACTGAGGCCTCATCGAGGGACTTTGCTTCTCGTTCAGGTTGGGCCAGCGTTGCCCTCACTAGCGTCCCTCAGGGTCATTTGTCCCCTAGCTTTACAGAGGAGCCAGAAGCTCTGGCAGTGACCCCACAGCCTCCTGTCCCAGACCCAGCACAGCCTGCCTGCTCCCGCAGCCTCTCTTCCTGCAGCTACACGGATCTCATGACTCACCCACCCACCTCACCAGCTGGCCTCAGCTCAATCCTGAGCAGGAGAGGGTCAGGGGGGCCCAGAGGGGGCAGTGTCATGGGTGGTTAAGGGGAAGCGGTAGTGCATTTGCGGAGTGCCGCCCGTCGGGTATTTGGCAGGACAGTCAGGGTCCTCTGTGAGAAGACCTGCAGCACTCCGTTCTACAGATGGAAGTCGGGCCCCAGAGTCTTCGCAGCTTGGACCTGGCCCTGGTGGGTAGCTGAGCCCTTCTAGGAGGATGTGCTGTGGCTTGATTTATGTTGAGGCTGGACCTTTGATGGGACACATGGGAGTATTTCCAGGGCGCCTGGGTGGTGCAGTCAGTTGGGCGTCCGACTCTTGGTTTCGGCTCAGGTCGTGATCTCAGGGTCGTGAGATCAAGCCCTGCCTCGGGTTCCTTGCTCAGCAGGGAGTCTGCCGAAGATTTTCTCTCTCTCTCTCTGCCCCTCCCCTGTTCATGCTATCCCTCTCCCTCTCTTTCTCCCTCTCTCTCTAAAAATAAATAAATCTTAAAAAAAAAGAAAGAAAGAAAGAAAGAAACACATGGGAGTATTTCAGATATTACTTAATAAGTGGTTTTTTCTTGCAGAAGCCAAAGATGTTGACCAGAAAGATTAAACTCTGGGACATAAACGCCCACATCACCTGCCGCCTATGCAGCGGATATCTCATCGACGCGACCACGGTGACCGAGTGTCTGCACACGTGTATGTGGGGAATATTCTAGAACATGGTGTTTGACAGCCGTGGGAGAGATGTGACTGAGTGTCTGCATATGTGTATGGCGGAATGTCCTAGAACGTGGCCTTTGACAGCTTTGAGCCTTGTGGTTTCTTGATCCTTGGGCTTTCTTTTTTCTTTTATTTCTTTCTTTCTTTTTTTTCTCACCAAAAGCTTTTAGCTCGAGCACAAAGCAAGACACAGAAGCAGGACTAAAGAAGATCTTAAATCAGAAAAAGTATTTCAAATTAAAAATATTATGGGTAATATGAGTAGCGATATCATTTAAGAAAGCTAAATATAGGAAAAATTTAGTTATTTCTATGTAACCGCAAAACCAGTATAACTGCATTATGACAAAATATTCATTTGTAGTGGGCAGAAATGCTTATTTTTAAAATTTCCAAATGAATTCCTTAAACTTTTTAAACAGGGAAATGTGGTTTGGCTCCTCAAGGCTAATGAGCCTGTGTTTTGATGTTTAGAAGACTCTTAGCTTGTGCTGAACTTGGGGTGATTTAAGCCCCATCTTGATTGAACAGTTAGCAGGTGCCGTTCACCCGAAGCTAGCCGCTGGGACGGTGGCTGAGGATGCCAGGCAGGAGCCCTCTGTGGGGACAGGGTCTTTGAAATAAAACCAATGCCTGGAATGCAGATGACTTTTGATCCTGTATTTTCTGCCTTAGAAAATAAAATATTTGCCAATTTTGATGGAACTTTTATTTTAAAGGTAATCATAGCTTTAAATTGTTATTATCATTGAATTTTCTCGAATTCTGTTATACACAGAAAATCTTGTGATTTTTTTTTTTTTTAGACAAAGATGAAAATTGTAACTGTTAGCCCCTGTGGTGAGAATATTCGGACGAGACCCTGAAGTGCATTCTAGTGAAGTCTCAGCTCTTGACCTCTGGGCACCTTGTCCTCACTTAGGTTCCTCGTCCCTCTTAACCCTAACCCTCAGACCTGCTGAGTGAGGCGCCTAATTGAGCACTTGAGACTTCTCCATTGTTGGTGAGACCTGAGAGGCAGGTGTCCCATCGAAGCAGCCATGTGCGAGGTGGTCTGCACTGTGGCTGGAGTGCACGCCGAGCCCGAGGAGGTGTCGGCATCTGCATTCTGGTTTCACTTTCTGACATGCATGTGCTTTTGCAAACAGTCTGTCGGAGTTGCCTGGTCAAGTATTTGGAAGAGAATAACACCTGCCCCACGTGTAGGATTGTGATCCACCAGAGTCACCCGCTACAGTACATTGGGTAAGTGCCTCCAGGCTCCCCGGTCACAGCTTCCGGCATCGTTCCATGTCAGGGACCCGCCCTGCTCTGCGCACCTGGCCTCCCTGCCGGCCAAGTCAGACCAGTGAGCACCGGGGCCGTTCCCACAAGTTTCCAGGAGTATTTGCTCAAATTGAATAATTTGAGGAACCTCAGGACCAATGTGGATTTCACTGGTTTTACACTAAACGGCCTGACATTTACTCTGAAGCAGGTATCAGCCCTGGGTCCACCTTTCTGTTGTGGGACGAGTGGTCCTAGGCCCCTTGCATGTGGCCTGCATCTTGTTCCTTGCAGCTGGTGGCCCTGCTGGCGTCAGGGGGTTGGCTTGTGGCTTTTATGCAGAGTTTTAAATGGCTTCCAGATTTGGGGGGCTGTTCTAAAGGAAGCGAAGCGCTCCCTACACCACTGCAGGGCCCCCAGGCAGTGGCTCAGGCCTTAGGAGGTAGGATGATGCCGTGAGGTGCTGGCTGCAGGCAGGTGCTGAGCGTGAGCTCCTAAGGTCTGGTAGATCTGTGAGGCAGCTCTGTCCTTCCAGACTTCATCCCTTTAAGCCAAGGACTTTGGCCATGGGAGCAGCAGAAGTAGGTCTGAAAATCTGTTCTGAACCACTCCTAAGGGTGTGAAGTATCTAGTGGGCACAGAAGAGTTTAAAAACATGTCTGCGCAGCGAGAAACCACTCCCAGATCAAGAGGTCAATATCGCCAGGCCCAGAAGCCCCTGCCCAACAGCCCACCGTCCCCAGACAACATAGCTTAGTCTCCTTTGTCCAGCTCACTACAAATGGGTCCAGCAGTGTGTTTGTGTGCCTTGCCCTTGACCCAGCCTGTTAGTGTGGGGTTCTGTGGCTGGGGGACATTGGGATGTCCATGGTGGGCACTCAGTGCTGCTCTGGGCATTGCATGCAGGTGTCTCTCTGCCATCCCTCAGAGCAGAGTGTTGGGGTGTAGAGCTCTTGTGCCTTACTGTGCTCTCCTGGGCTGTTGTGCAGTGCACGACCTTACCAATGTGTCCTGTGGGTGCCCGTGGACTGCATTCTTGCCATTGTGCAGTGCACGACCTTACCAATGTGTCCTGTGGGTGCCCGTGGACTGCATTCTTGCCACGTGGTGGCTCTTAGGGTATCTTGTGCTCTTGCCCTGATTATCAGTGAGCCCCGGCCTCTTCCCAAATGTTACCTGGCCATTTGGACTTCTGGGAGGTGTCTGTTCACATCTCATGTCGTTTTCTATTGGGTTCTTTGTTTTATTTGTTCTGCTTTTAAGAAATGCTTTATATATTCTGGGCGCTAATTGTTGGCAGTGTGTATTCACGTGTTTCCTGTCTTGGGGGTGTAGTTTTGTAGAGCAGGGGGGCTTTCCTGATGTGAACTATAGAAGGCAGGAGGTGGTGGGGCTTCATGCTGGTGGGAAGCTGTGGAGACTCTGGCCCTCCCTCTCAGAGTGCCATGGCCCCTCTCCTGTGCTCTGGGTTAGGCAGGGCTTTCTGGAGAGCTGAGACTCTAGCAATCTGGGACCCTGGTGTTCCAAACATAGCCTAACCTGCTAACACACAGAAGGGGGCCAGTAGAGCGGAGCTAGCCAGGTGCATTGGCCAGGCCCTGCCTCTTCTCTGTGCATTGACCATGTGGTGACCTGGGAGGGAGGCCAGGGAGGTCAAGGTGCAGAGCAAGGGGAAGATGGTCAGCCCTGAGGCCTGCTGTGGGCTCTGGGCTCCAGGGTGGCTCTTCCCTGCTAATCCTGTCCCTTACTTCTTGCCCTCTGTACTCTGCCTGGAACTACAGTGTTTTACCCGTCTTGATGCCAGCTCTGCAGTTGGCTCAGAGCCTTGTTCCTGACACAGCTTCGCCCTCCACACTTGGCCCAGCCTTCTGCTCTGATTCTGCTACACCCTGATTGCGTGGATGCCCCAAAGGAAGGGCCTTCAGCTCTGGGCTGGGGCAGAGTGGGGAGAGGGCACTTAGGATGGGGCAGCAGGGCCTGGTGGCCCCATGCAGGGCCCCCAGGCAGTGGCTCAGGCCTTAGGAGGTAGGATGATGCCGTGAGGTGCTGGCTGCAGGCAGGTGCTGAGCGTGAGCTCCTAAGGTCTGGTGGATCTGTGAGGCAGCTCTGTCCTTCCAGACTTCATCCCTTTAAGCCAAGGACTTTGGCCATGTGGGCCAGGTCAAGAGAAGAGCTAAGAGAGGGTATGTAGCCTACAGCATGGAGTGTAACCATGAACACTGCAAAGAAATGGCCTTTGTATCAAGGGGCTGCCACACCAAGAGCCTGGATGTGCCGACACCAGGAAAAATGCCCTGTGCTGTTCTGTCCTGCCTCCCGGAACCTTCCCCAAGGAGAGTCCCCCAAGCCCTCCACTCAGCCCTGTGGGTCCTTGGCCAGGCAGGCAGGGCTTAGCATGGTCGTGCAGAGGACCCAGGGTTGAGCTCTGTGGCGGGATTCGGTCCGGCCTGCTTTCCTTGTGGATCAGGTGAGCTTTCACGAAGCCGGTGGGGGTAGAGTCGGAGATGGGGGTCGCACATGCTGCAGGCCACCTGGGATTCATAATGCTTATCCATGTGCGTGTGTCCATCAGCCATACACACACGTAATGTGAGCATGGGGACGTGAAGTGTATTTCCTAGCGTGGATCATCATGGTCAGAAGGGTTGAGAAACCCTGCTTCGTGCTGCCACACCACAGGCTTGAGTCGTCAGCCCAATGTCTGGTAGAACTTCAAAGTTCTTGGAAATGGTGAGTGGTGGTCTCTGCAGGACCTGGTCCCCCACCGTTTGTGGCAGAACTGTGAGCCTGGTGAGTGGCTGCTGTGTGCCCAGTCCTGGACTAGCTCTCACGGCTAAGTGTCTGTAAGTCTTGTGGAGCATAATTGTTAGTTACAGGTTACCTATCTGGGCTTCTTAAGGTTTTCATTTTAATGGATGATGTTTGAAAATTAACATTGATTTGAAAACAGTTACTTAAATGTATTAATAATTTGTGTTTAAAAATAGCAAACTGGAATAAGAATTGTATTTCAAATACTATGCTATGTAACCTTTTCAGAAAACCTTCGTAGGTGGGTCATAAAGACCACCAGCGGGCCTGACCCTAGGGCCTTTCCTCTACGTTTTTCAGAACGTTAAAGAAAAGCTTCCTGTCTGGTGGGGACCCCAGGAAGCAGCAGTGGAAGAGGTGGGGGGGGCGGTGGTGTGCGGTCGGACGGGCCGCTCCAGGCCACGGCTCTGTGTTGGCACTGTGCGCAGCAGGCAGAGGGCACTCATCACCTAGAGGATCTTTGTGCCAACACTACTTGAAATGTTCTTAAGCTTCCAGAACATGAATTAAATGTTGCATTAATTCAGGTCATATGTAACGTTTGCTAGCACAAACATTTTTTTAAACGCAAACTAGAAGCAGAATTCAACCAAGATTTCAAATTTGTGATTGTGGAGTTTGCTATTGTTAATGGAAAATGTGCCCGGGTTTTTGGCTAACCTTACCTGTTGTATTCTTTTTGCCAGTCATGACAGAACCATGCAGGACATTGTTTACAAACTGGTTCCAGGCCTTCAGGAAGGTGAGTGTCAGCATGTCTCTCTTAGACCGCGGAGTCTGCAGCACGGCCCCTGGGGGAGCTTTCCTCATGGGGTCCTGGCCCTGGAGGGAGGCCCCCTCTTCGGCAACAGCACCACCTGTCTTGTCGTGTGCTGAACTCACGAGTACCGCGGTGCCGGCTTCGTCCACTGTCTGCCTCGCCGCTCCTGCGTTCAGAAGGAACGTGCTGAGTGTGCAGCCTTGTGGGGGCAGCGTCCCTGATGATACCTGCGCAGACGCGCAGCCAGTAGCCAGGGTGTCGATAAAGTTTAACTGTATTTAAAGTCAAATCTCATTGAGATTTGGAAAGAAATATTATGTAGTATAAATATCCTGAAAGTGGAAATGGCCGTTCTTTTTAAAACTTTTCTCCAGTTCTGAACACAGAGACCGTTGCTGTCCCTCTTTGTGGGGGGGTGATAGGGGAGATGGGGAGGGACATTGGTCTCAGGGTCTGGGGGTGAGATGACATGGCAGTGCCTGCTGATAAAACTCAGGTGCACTTTCTTTCAAAGATAAAATATGTTAGGAATTCCTTTGGGCTGTGTTTTCTCATTGTAATGTTTCAGAAGAGGGTTATAATTTAAAATACAGCTTTTACTATGTTAGATCAGAAGATACTCATCTGGCTTTTCCTACATAACTTAATAACGTTGTTCTTCTTTTCTTCACCATTCACAAGTTCATTTATATAAGAAGAATTTAAGTTTCCTGACTAAAATGTAGATGGAGACAATCATCTTTTTATAGCCAAAAGTTTTTTAGTCCTAAGGCAAAGAATACATCAAAATAAAATGCCAGTACCTTTAAAAATTATTGTAGAGTATTTTAAACACAAAAGCAGGCAGAACCACATACAGAATCCTATGTGTTTATTACCCAGAGTCCACAGTTTTCCAGCTCACAGTGAATCCTGTTTCATCCACTGCCCCCGCCCATCTTCCTGTCCCAGAAGATAAGGTTCTTCTTAACACACGTAACCACAGCACCTTTATAAATCTAAGAAAATAATAGTAATCCCTTGGTGTCAAATAACCAGTCAGTGCCAACATTTCTAACTGCCTCGAGAACACGTTTTTCAAGTTTGTTTCAGTTTGTTTCAATCCGGATCCAGGTCAGGTCAGGCCCAGGGCTGACTGCTTGGCCCCCTCCCGGCCTCTCCTGTCTCCCAAGTCTGGACTTGCTGAGGGCACCCCGGTCCTGTGAACTGATGGCATCTGCAGGCCTGAGTGGATTCTGGCTCGTGTTTCTGGCAAGCCCACCCTGGTGGTTATTGCCTCTGAGCAGGTGCAGCCAGCCTGTCCGTCGGGTTGCCCTGGCCGCCCTACACCGGCAGAGCATCTGTCTGTGATTCATTACAAGCAGTAAAACCTGCCTCTTCCGGGGCCCAGCCCGGCACGTGTACTGGG
This sequence comes from Eumetopias jubatus, assembly GCF_037043125.1. NCBI lineage: Eukaryota > Metazoa > Chordata > Mammalia > Carnivora > Otariidae > Eumetopias > Eumetopias jubatus. The sequence continues at coordinate 202,381,326 of NW_028274808.1, read as the reverse complement.
CAGACTGCGTCCGCAGAGCCACACATCACTGCTGGGTTCCTGAGGCCCATTTCACATCGATAGGCACAACTGTGCTCATGTCTCCTTTGTACACGGCGTGCCGGGTTGGCTTTCTGGCCCCTCCAGCCACCGTCAGGTGGATGGAAACACGTGCAGGTGTTCACAACATGTGGGGGTCCTTATCCTTTCTGAAGCTCAGGCGCTCCCATTGGTGGTCCCTGACACCACCCTGGGAGTCTGGAATGGCCCTGCTTTCCAGACAGGTGGGTTCTGGGCTCCTCTTGTTGACTTCCTGCCCCAAGCAGCACCGGCCCTCTCCCCACAGAGTCCGGGTGCCATCCGTGGGCGGGACGCCCTGTGACATGGTTGTAATGGAAGGACATGGTGCAAGTACAATGACCCTGCTGACTGAGCAAGTTGCTCTGCGGGGGGTGTGCCCCCGTTTCCCCTTCGGGCCAGGGTTTCTTTTCTCACAGACCAGACGCTCAGCTTCTCTGTTTCTCAGACTCTCGGCCACGTGTTGCTTATCACAAGAACATCACAGCTTTGAAACCCTTCACAGCACAATGGCTTTGGCGCAGGTAGTCTGCAGTTCATCGTTGTGTTGGTTGCGCCCACAGTTGCAAACCTGATTTCTCAGGTGGAGGCCCCGTTCTGGCAAGCCAGCTTCACCTGGTGTGGGGCAGCACACCGGCTGCACCTGCTGCCGTCCGGGCCCTCTGAGCTGCGCCTTCTCCGGCTCCACTCCCGCCGCTGTCCTCATGCCAGCCGCTTCTCTCTTCCCTGTAGGTGAGGCCTTCTTGGTGGAGGGTTCGTTTTTCAGTTGTCTGTTGTTTCCTTTTTAAATAATTTTTTAAAAATCTGCCTTTGTGGAGGCCACATTTTATAAAATTTGTCAGACGGCCTTCAGCTTGGTTCTCCCGCCAGTGTGGCACAGAGATGCTCGCCAGCACGTCGAGCTCTGCCTGTCTTGGTGATGGTGCGTGGGTCGTTCTGCCTCCTGGACTCCTTCCTGATGGATACTTAGGACGTTCCCATCTTTGGCTTTAGCCAAAGGGGAGGGGGTGCGCTGAACACCCTTTTGCATACTTTTGTGGGTGTGGGTGAATATATTTGGCTTTATTCTGGAAGTAGAATCTCTAGGCCAAGGGTTCTGCATTTTTATTTCTTTCTCTTGCCTCTTCGCACTGGCTGGAGTGGGAGTCGGCAAACTGCAGGCCAGATCTGGCTTGCTGCCTATCTTTACAGGGTTCATGAGCCAAGAATGCTTTTTATACTTTTAAATGGTTAGGAAAAAGTCAAAAGAATAATACTTGTGATGTGAAGGTTACGTTAATTGAAATTCCATCATCCATAAGTAGTGTCACTGGGATACAGCATGCTTACTCTTTCCTGCCTTCACTTGTCTTCACGTCACAACACCGAGCAGGGATAGGCGGCAGACTGGATGGGGCGCTCTCGCCGTCCCGCACCACGCAGATCTCAGAAACGCAGTTGCAGCTCAGCAGCTGTTCGAGAGCTGTGTATGCCCTGGTGAGACTCTGTTGTCAGTGCATACACGTCATGTCAAAACAAGTAAGAAGGAAAGTATGGACTCCAGATGTTGCCCTTTGAAGCCACAGTGAAATGTGCATGGTTTTGTTTCGGAGCTGTCCTCGTGAGTGCTCTCATCACCAGACTGAATGCACAGGACTCCCAATGCACAGGAAAGCAACCTTTGGGAAGAACTGAAAGTCCAAAATGGAATATCTCATCACAGCAGGATTTCTTCACAGAAATAAAAGATGAAGATAAGGCTGCAGTCAAAGTGGGTTTCTGATTGGCTCATGTGTTAGCAAACAAGGAAAGCTGTCTACTGATGGTAAGTTAAATCTTGCTTCACCGCAGCAGGGGAGGTAATGCACCCAGAGAACGAGCTTCTCTCAGGGAGGGAGCTTCTGCAAGCAACATCAGGGGTCACTGAGAAAGCGAGGCAGGCGGTTTTGAGTGGTTTTCCTTGGCTTTGGTGTCTCCAGTCTGCTCAGCTGTTCGTTTGGTGAGCTTGGAGTGACTAAAGAAGAAATCTCTCCGAGCAGCCCAGAACAACTGCAGGCGGGAATATCTTCAAGGGGTTGAGAAACTTCTAATTCAGTACAACTGAGGTGGAATCTGCCAAGAGGTGTTACAACCAGTGGTGGTAAGAATGCGTGTGGATGAGGAAGATGCTCAGTTGGACGAACGAACCATGCCTGTGAAAGTGGAAGGTGTCTGGAGGACGTCGTATTCATCAGCAGGCATGCTGTTGAGGTGAATCTTTCCTGTGTCATTGAGCCAGCGGAGTCCGCAGTAGACTTCATCCGCTCTTTCATATGTTGCCGTCCCTGGGCGTCAGAGTTTCTGTCCAAGGTGGGGGGTGCTGAGCATCCTGACTTGCCCTCCCACACAACCCTTAATGGCTCAGTAGTGGTGCAGTGTGTGTGTGCAGTTTGGAGCTAAGGGCAGAGGAAATGTTCAGAATGGAACGAAGCACCTTTAACATTGAATGACTTCAGAAGTTACCTTTTGCCAAAGACTTGATAGTGTTTGGTAATGAAGTCAGGCAGCGCGACTTAGATGCAGACTCCACAACAGAGACTCCTGCTGGGGTCACGCTGCTCTACAGATGTCAGGCCGTCAGAAGTGAAAGGAGGAGGGAGGTCTCTGAGCCCGTGCAGATTGCAGCAGGCTTGTTTTCTGGGCTCCAGCTACAGGCCCAGGACCTCGACCTCATTCCATATTTCAGAGTCCACTAACTGCGCTGCTGTGGAGCTTCAGTCCACCCTTCAGTGGGGAACCACTAACCCTCAGTGTGATGGTGTCACAGGGGCCAACACCAGGAGGAGAGGCTCACAGAGTTCTGTGAGCACCTCCTCGCTGACGCATGAGCCACATAAAGTCCTGTGCTTGTGGCCTGATGTCAGCATTTCTGTGTAAAAAGACATGTTCAGAAATGAAAATGTGTAAAATCTCGGTAGAGACAAACGTGTGATCAGTTTTGATGATAAGGAGCACTAACTTTTAACCCCACTCAAATATCATCTCCCCCAAAAGAGTCCATTTTTCTTGTTAGTAGCCTATAGTACAAAAAATCGTACTCAATTATTATTACTGTTATTTTGAAATTTCATGACTTCTGGTTTCCGGTTCCTCATATAAGGAGCTTGGAAGTTGCCACTCTCTCCTAACAAATAAGAAGCTGAACAGACTGAGAAATCAGCCGTTTTTCTTAGATCGTAAGAGGGGTGGGCATAGGGCAAACTGCTGCCCCAAGATTGGAGAGACTGGTATGGGGGCCCCGTCTCCCCAGGGCAGAGACTCCGGAGCAGAAACCTCCCTGGGAACTGGCACAGGGCCGAAAACCTCTACTGTGCTTGAGGAATTGCTGGAGGCTCCCTGTGGACAATTCAGAGAGAAAAACCTGCAGGGAGATCCAGTATCGTGAGCTTCACCCCCAGGAGCTCGGCCACGGTCTCTCAGTGCTTCCAGCTGGGGAAGAACAGGAGCCATTCTGAAATACTTCCAACAAGGCCTGTCCCCCGGGGAGACTAGCTGAGCAAGGGGAGCCGGTCAGCTCCAGCCACCCCTTCCCACGGAGCACTGATGAAGTTCAGTGTGGAGGCCTAAGCTCCCTGATCCCGAGACCTAATCAGAGGAGCACAGAGCCCGTCGTCCCCTTACCCACCTCTCACCACATCACCAAAGGCCTGGTTACAGTAATCCCTCGTCCCTGGCACATCACAGCTGATTCACAAGAAAAAAACTACAAGGCTTGCTAAGAGACAGAAACAGAGTTTCAAGAGAACAAGCATCCGAACCAGACACGGCAGGGATGTTGGAATCGTCGGACTGGAATTTAAAACAGTGAATATGCTAAGGGCTCTCTAATGGACAACATGGACCAGAACAGGTGAGTAGTGTAAGCAGAAGGACAGATACCCTAAGAAAGAAGCAGAAAGAAATGTTGGAGATAAAACCAGAGTAGCAGAAATGAAGAAAGCCTCAGGTAGGTTGATTAGTAACAGGACTTGTGTGGGAAAGAACCTTGAGGTTGGGGATCTATCAACAGAAGCTCCCAAGTCTGAAAATAAAAGAGGGTATACACTAAAAATCAGAGTCTCCAAGGATGTGGGACAGCCGCAAAGGTGTACGGTACACGTAACAGGAACACGGGACGCAGAAGAGAGAGAGAGAACAGAAATAATGTGAGCCGCTAATGATTGAGAATTTCCCCAAACTAATGTCAGACACCAAACCCCGGACCCAGGATGCTCAGAGAACACCAGGCAGGATCAGTGCCAGGAACACGAGACCTAGGAGCAAAGGTAAGAATTCACCTGGCTTGTCCTCCAAAACCACGCCAGCAAAGAGACCGGAGAGTGCAGTGTTTAGTGTTGAGAGAAGAAACCACCGACCCAGAGTTGTGTGTCCTGCAGAAGGGGAGGAGAAGTAGAGACCTCCTCGGCAAAACAGAGGTCGAGGGAACTTGTTGTCAGTAGACCTGCTTTTTTGCAAGACCGTACAAGAAGTTCTTCAGAGAGAAGGAGGTGCTATAGGTCAGAAACTTGGACCCACACGAAGGAATGAAGAGCATCAGAGAAGGAATAGTGAAGGTAAAGTGAAAACTTTGGTTTTTCTTCATCTGACAGATGACAGTTTATTCAAAATAATAAGAGCAAGAATGCACTCTATTTCAATAAAACACTTGCCTTCGCCCCTGTCCCAAACCTGCCTACGTCTTATCTCAGTTTTGCTGCTTAGCTCACACAGCCCCAGTGTCTGCTCTGTTTGCTGACGGGATGCTTGCCAGCCCAGAGGCTGGCGCTCTGAATGGTTTATTGGGTCTAAGTGGTGCCCATGGATGTTCTCGTCTCGTGCCTGATCCCGGAGGCGGGGGTGGGGTGGGAAGGGGAAGCAGTCTTTCACCCGAGTGTGACGTCGGCTGTGGGACCCCGTACGTGCCTGCATCATTGAGGAGCTGAGAGCGCCAGGGAGGACACTGGCTCATGCCCAATGTAGCATATTGCATTTCTCACTCCCCTGGACTCTCGTAGCATCCTAGTTACGCCAGGATTATAACTTGTAATTTTTACAAAAAATGAGATCGTGCTACACAATCTGCCTTTTTCACGACATATTGTGGTGCTTGCTCCACATCAAAAATATGACCTTGGGACACCTGGGGGCCTCATTCGGTTGCGTGTCAGACTCTTGATTTCGGCTCAGGTCATGATCTCAGGGTTGTGGGATCGAGCCCTGCGTCAGGCTCCACGCTCAGTGGGGAGTCTGCTGCAGATTCTTTCCCTTTCCCTCTCTCTGCCCCTCCCCGCACTCACGCGTGCACTCTCTCTCTCTCTCTCTCTCTCTGAAATAAATATATCTTTAAAAAATATGTGACCTGTATCTTTTTTTTTTTTTTAAGTAAGCTCCACACCCAGCATGGAGTCCAGTGTGGGGTTTGAACTCACAACAAGACCTGAGCTGAGATCAAGAGTCGGACACTTAACCGACTGAGCCACCCAGGCGCCCCTGATCTGTATCATGTTTAATGGCTTCACGGTATCCCAGGGTAGCAAGTAAATTAGATTTATCTCACATGTTGACTCTGTCAGTAGTGGATGGTATCTTAGATGCAGTGTTGAGAAGGATTCTGAGGCTGTCTTGGCTTCGCCCTCTGGCTGGCCCGGCCCCCTGTATCTAAGCTGTTTCTAGCCCTCCAGTTTTGTGAATAAGGCTCCGGCGACTGTGTGCACCCCTCTGTCCTTATGCACTAGTGTGGTTATTGCTTTAGGGTAGATCACCAGCAGAATTTGGGGGGCCAGCAGTTAAGTGTTTAAATAGTTTTAAATAGCAAATTACCTTGCTGAAAATTTACCACAAGTATCATTTGTATGCTGGTATCTTCCTGACATGGAGTATTGTTATTTTCAATCTTCTTTTCCTTCTGATAGGCGAAAAATTTTTATTGAGAATTAAACAAGGTATTTGAAGCTGCCTCATTTCCACATTAGGTGAGCATTCTTTCGCACTGACCGGCAGGACTGCACTGTCCTTGGAGAACCTGGTGGGAATGGTCTTTCACCATCAAGCAGTGCATTTCACACCTTTATTCTGAGCTAGCTTTTATATGGTTATTGGATTTCTTTCCAAGCTGATCCCAAATTTCCCAGACCAGTCTTCTGGTTTGGCACTTGGCCGTATTTGGTCCCAGCAGGGCTGTCCCTTCCGTTCTGAGGGGCGACCACTTTCTGCCTGAGCCTGTTGCCCCTGCGTCCACGCACTCCTGCGGGATTGCACATGTGAAGCGTCGGTGTAGGTCCAGGATGTGACCGAGACGTATTCCTGGCCCTGGAGCTCGGATGCACGGGGGAAGACAAATGTGCAGGGAAAAAGTGCAACAAAGTGTTACGGAGTCAGGTACGCATAAGTATGTTTCATAGTGTGATCTGTAGGTTATTAGCTTGAGCAACTTGGGTTTAAATTTTCTTTGCTACCTGCCGTGTGGCCCTGAGCAATGACTAGTAGCTTCATTGTCGGGCCTACGCTCCAGAGTAGTGGTCAGTAGCTGCCTTGTCAGAAGCGGGGTTTCAGACTGCCACTCCTGCCGTCTCACAGCCCGGCCCCCACTCTGCGGGCAGCCAGCAGTGACAGGCCTGCTGACCGCGCGGAACAAGCTGACTGACCTCGCTTCTGAGGAGGAGACCAGAGGGCAGTGTGGTGGCCTGGCCTTTCTTCCCCCGAGGGAACCTGCCTGGGGCGGAGGGGCCGCGCCGCTGCCTCCCCAGGATTCAGCCAGCTGTGATGGCTTGCCACAGACACCAGGGGGCACTCTTTACCCGCCGCCGGGCACCCCTGGGTGGTCATGGTAGCTGTGAAAGGTCCCGGTGCATCAGCAGTATCATTTGTATGCTGGTATCTTCCTGACATGGAGTATTGTTATTTTCGATCTTCTTTGATGCTCTGAGGCTCTGAGGGTGGCAGCCGTCGGAACCCCCGGTCCAGATCTGTTGTTTTCTTCACATGACATTTGTGAACAGAATTTTCACGTGATCCACTGCCTTCTTAAGATTAAGAATGTATATTCATTTTTAATAGCGGAAATGAGAAAACAGAGGGAATTCTACCACAAGTTAGGCATGGAAGTGCCTGGAGATATCAAGGGGGAGACCTGTTCTGCAAAACAGCACCTAGATCCCCATCGGAACGGTGAGTGGGCTCTGTGGTGAGCCCCTTTCTCGGGACGCCCTGTGCCGCCTCCACAGTCTGTAGTACAGTCTGGGATCGGACGTTCTCCATCATGTCTGGGGCAGAGCTGAGAAACGGGCCAGAGACAGGGGGGGCCCCAAAAGTACTTGGAGGCGGGGTGCAGTGCGGGTGGGCCTCCTGAGGCTTCCCTTCAGTTTTGCCTGCCCTGCTCCAGTATAAAATTAGTTTGTACATATTACAACAAGTTACTCAAATATTTGATGCCATGGTGTTTTTCTAGTGACCACAGGGAGAGGTTTCTAGGCCACCCTGTGTATTTCTAACAATGTTAGAGGAAAGGAGAGGTCCTGTCTGGCCCCTAGGAAGGGCAGGATCTGCGTGCTACACCCCTGCGGAGGCAGAGGGAGGCATTTGGGGGCTGCTTGGGAAGCCAGGGATCTTGTCTGTTGAAACACTCACTTACAACGGGGTCTTCATTTTAAAGGTAGCGTTGGAGCGATAAAGACTGTAGGAGCCCTGCAATGCCTAGTGGGTAGTTGCTATGTTAAGCGTTGGGGTGCTGGGTGCGGGGGCGGCTCCTCTGCCCCTCTCCCCATCCCCGTCAGCCTCTGCCGGCTGTGCCCCCGTGCGCACACTCACAGGCCCAGGAGCAGCTGCAGTCACTTGGAGGAGCACAGTGTCTTAACAGGTGCTCTGTGGACCAGCTCTCCCGGACTTCGCGTCCTTTTGAAGGTGCAGCTGTCTTACGTGAATGAATTTTTATAGCATTTTGAGCATGCTGTACAGTTAAAAAAACTAACGGTTTAACATTCTGGATTTCGTAATACGGTATCTTCTGATTTTGCTCAAAGGTGAAGCCAAAGCAGATGACAGTTCGCACAAAGAAGCGGCAGACGAGAAGCCGGAGGAGGACAACGACTACCACAGGAGTGACGAGCAGGTAGACGCCGCTCCCGTGCGGCCGCGCTGCGCCCTACAGGCCCGGGCTCTCCCCTCGGGCCTCCCTCCACTTAAAGCGGAAAGGCCGAGCAGCGGAGGAAGTAGACACGTTAAAGCGTCAGCGCGCCTCTGTGGTTTTTCCTTCTTTACCTTTTCTTTTCAGTTGCCAAAGTAACACGTGCTCACTATAAAACATTTTAAATATAAAAAGGTGGAAGTCCACCCTCTGCACACCGCTCCCCGGGTGGGACAGTTCAGTGCCAGGCGTGACTCTGTGCACGGGCACATGCTAGTGCCAGGCATGACTCTGTGCACGGGCACATACTAGTGCCAGGCGTGACTCTGTGCACGGGCACATACTAGTGCCAGGCGTAACTCTGTGCACGGGCACATGCTACAGCAAAGAAGGTCAGCCCAGGCATGTATTAAAAGGACGAGAAACAAGGTAACACTGAGGAATCTGTGTATGTACGCCACGTCAGAAAGGGGAAGTAAACAATCACAGAGATGCTGTAAAAGCATTTGATCCAATCCCATACCCCGGTCTACCGAGCTTTCCCATAGAGTACCCTAACTGGAAAGCTCTCGCAGTCACCACACCAAAATTAGAATCATCATCTCAGTAATAAGAGAGACAAGAAAGTGCACATCATCAGCTGTTACTCAGCATGGTTCTGAAGAGTCTGGGCACACACTGAGGACACAGACCGAGAAGAGATGTGTGTGTGTGTGTGTGTGTGTGTGTGTGTGTGTGTGAGAGAGAGAGACAGAGCAGAACACAGTCCCTCTCGTGTCACACCGTTATCTGGCGTAACCTAAGACCGTCAACGGGGACACTGGTGGAACTTGTCGCTCATTAGGGAATAAGGTTAGTAATCTCAGGCATGGGGGGGGCCTTATTCACATGACTAAAAAAAACTTAGAAATATTCTAACAAGAATTGTGTGAGGCTAAATGAAGCCACTGAAACCTTATGGAAGAACATAGGAGAAAAACCCGAATAATCAGGTTTTAAGTTATTTTTAAAAAGATTTATTTAGGGGCACTGGGTGGCTCAGTCAGTAAAGCGTCTGCCTTCGGCTCAGGTCATGGTCCCAGGGTCCTGGGATCGAGCCCCGCATCGGGCTCCCTGCTCCGCCGGAAGCCTGCTTCTCCCTCTCCCGCTCCCCCTGCTTGTGTTCCCTCTCTCGCTGTCTCTCTGTCAAATAAATAAATAAAAGATTTATTTATTTATTTGAGAGAGAGCGTGCATGCAGGGGTAGAGGGAGAGCCAGAGGGACAGAGAGAATCTCAAGCGGACTCTGGTATCTCACAACCCACGAGATCAGGACCTGAGCCGAAACCGAGAGTCGGACGCCCAACCACCTGAGCCGCCAGGTGCCCCAATAATTATTTAGATTTAACAAAAGGTAGTATGAGTTTCTGTGGGCTTTTTGCTCATACTGCTGGGTTTATCCCATCTTCCCCTTTTGTGGAGTCTGTGTTTCCTCTGGGGGGGCGGGCATCCCTCTTCATTTCTTTCCAGAGAGGGTGTGTGCATCACGGACTTTGAGTCCCTCCATGTTTCCCGTGCGTGTCTGCATGATAATGTGGCTGGGTATCGAATTCTAAATTCGGAATAACTTTGAAGACAAACCCTTCCCTCTCCTGTCACTCAGATGACCAGACTGAATTGTGCCCTTTTCACACCAAGCATCAGCAGAAGAAAAAGAAAAACAGCTAAGAGAAGTATGAGCCCCCAAATCCCAGTCTGCCAGCAGGCCAGAGTCCTCGGGCCCAGACACTGATGCTCAATGCTTGTCAGGGTTTACTGCGCGGCTGGGCTGCAGCCCTAGGTGTTTGTTCAGCAGAGAATTAGAGTATCTGGCGCTATTCTGAATTTATTCTTCATGGAGCACTGTGACGTTTCGGTCAGCTGGAAGTGTTGCTCAGACACCCTGATGGCTCAGCACCCTGCCCTCCCGCTGCTCCCACTGCCCTGGTCCCTGATCCCACCCTTGTCCAGAGCAGGTTTCTCTCTGCCCGTGGGGCATGAGCGTGCCCACCCTGGACTGCTGCCAGGTGGGCCTGGAGTAAAGAGCAGATTCTGGAGCACTGCTGAGTCACTAAAGCAAACATAAGAAAATTAGCATATACACTTACTTTTAAGAACAATTTGACCCTCCTATAAGGCCCACATTCTGCCTGCTTTTGAGCAAATGGGCTGTCCAGTGTTCCCAGAGGTGCCCTTGACCTGTGGGGGTCCCTGCACAAACAGCCACAGGAGGGCTTAGTGAGAGCTTTGAACTGTCGGGCAGCATGGCCACATCCCCACTCACTGCTCACTTGGGAAGCACGTGCTGAGCCCAGCATAGCTGGGCGTGGTGTCCAGGCCCCAGAGAGGAGGAGCCAGGCCCAGTCTGTAGATGCCTGCCCTCCCAGGTGTGTGGGTTGTGGGATGTGGCATGCGCCTGTGCTATGCTGGTGGCTGGGGGTGCAGCCTCAGCCCTGTGGGACAGTGGGGTGGGGGAATTGGCACCATCCCGCAAACCCCAAGCACCCACCCCACCCTGTCTGGGCCCCGACCCCCTCCGAGCTGGTGAGCCGGGGGAGGCAGGCAGCCATCTGCAAGGGAGGGAGGGTGGGGTGGAGCAGGGCCTCACAGCAAGGCCTGCCGAGGAGGGAGGAGGCAGTGAGTGTGGAGCCCTGCGGTGGAGTGGGTGTGGCCCGCCTACGGGGCAGAAGGCTCAGCTTGGGGAGGCCAGGACTCCCCAGATGGGAAGGCAACCAGGCAGCCTCTGGGCTCAAGCAGTGGGGTGGCATGGGGTGGCCAGAGTTTGGCTTGGGACATGTGTGAAAGTGAGCCTGTGGGACACACTGGGGACCTGGGGAGGACACAGGGCTTGGGGCTCTTACACTCCGTGAACAGAGAACTGTGTGCTAGGCTGGATTGCTGGGTTTATATTTACATCTGTGTGTGTAGCCATAAACCATAGGAAACAGAACATGTGTCTTTCTACAACTGACTTTTTTCAGTCACAGTTATATTTCTGAGAACTTGGGGATGCATAATGTCAGCACATAGTGTTGCTGTGTGCTGTATGCACAGGACAGCACCGTGGCATTGTTCACTGACCTTTCTGTCTGGTGTCCTGGTCACTCTGGTGCTCGGACACTTGAGGGGCTGACTGGCTCTCCGGGTCTCCGTGGGGCTCTTCCCAGACGTGATGCCTCATCGTTGTCCTCATTCCTGTCTTCGTGTGTGTGCACCACTGGTGTTGGGCGTCTCTCCAAATGTTTCGGTTCTCTCGGTGCCTCCACTCTTTATCAAATTACTTATTCTGTCGTGGACTTTGTGTGCTGGGTAGTCTGACATTCCCTCACGCGTTGTCCTGGGTCACCGTGCACGGCCTCGAGGCTCTCCTTTCGTATTTCAGGAAGTTTCCCCACCGCAAGGTCATAAGTATGTTCTCCTATGTTTTCCTGTAAAATATCTTAAAAGTTTTACTTTTTACAGTGAGGTTATAAGCCACCAGCAGGTGATTTGTGTGTAGCTGGAGGAGAGGTCAAGTCTCTTTTCCTCCCGGGTTGACCAGTTGGCTCGTCAGCATCGGTGAACAGGCCCTCTTTGCCTGGCTGATTAGAATCTTACCACGTGCGGGTTTCCACCCACGCTTGGGTTGGTTCTGCTCTGTTCCACTGCTGTTGTCTCCCCTTATGCCAAAACCACAGGGAATTTACTGAGTTACAATTATTTAATTATTTTACCTTAACAGGTAAGGGTTTCTGATGGGGCATATACCCCCTTATTTTTCTTCTTCAAAATCATCTTGACTAATCATGCCCCTTTGCTCTTCCAAATAAAAATTAGAAACCAACCTGCCACACTCCCTGAGCAATCTAGATGGAACTGGGCGTCCCACCCCCGAGCTCACCTGCCTACGGGGGTCCCCTCTCCTCGTCGGTTTTTGTTTTGCTCACAGATGGTTCATTTCATCTGTGCCCTTGAGTGGTAACTTCTCTGCTTACCTTCTGCCGGGCTTTGCAGGCACAGCGGCCTCGTCTGGAGGACTACCCGCTGGCTCCTTCCTCCACGTCTGTGTGGTGTAGGTTTCCTTTATTTCTTTTGCTTCCTAAATTTGAGAGTTTATGTCCTCCATCATTTTGATCCTTAATCGTTATTTCTTAAATTTACCTTTCCCTTGTTCCCCGTTCTTCCTCCAGAATCTCTGTCACGTGTTAGATCCCTGTCTGTTTCCCCCTTTTACCTTTTCTTTGTTATGTTAATTGCTCTCTTGCTATCTACTTCTTTTAGGTAATTTCCTCAAGTTGATCTTTCATGAAACTGGTCTGTCTTCCGCTGAGACTAATCTGTGGCTCAGCCACCGACTGAGTTTTTACAAATTGTATTTGGTTGTCTTTTATACCTGCCTGTTTTTTATTCATAGTGTATTTTGTTTTTAATTCCTCTATTCTTTTTTTTTCTTTTTTTTTTTTTGGAGAGAGAGAACGTGCAGGCAGTGGGAAGGGGCAGGGGGAGAGGGAGAATCTCAAGCAGGCTCCACACTCAGCACAGAGCCCAATGCAGGGCTCAGTCTCATGACCCTGAGATCATGACCTGAGCTGAAATCAAGAGTTGGCCACTCAACCGACTAAGCCACCCAGGCATCCCTCCTTTGTTAATTCTTTTATCAGAATTTTGGGGGGTCTGATTGTGCCATTTTTTGTGGCTGCTACTGGAGAATTATTCATTCATGAGTGCTGTGTTGAGCAGGCCCTTCCTTTTGCATCTCCCAGGCACCCCCTGGTCCCAAAATCGCTTTTAGTTAGTTATGTTGAGGTTCCTTGTCACACACCATGTTCTGTGACCCCACTGAATTGTTGGTTGTCCAAGAGGTAACTGAACTTTCAAACTTTGTGCCTTTGCTTATGGTTTTCTGTTGAGCCCAGAGTCTTTTCTTCTCTAGTGCCTTTGCTGTCCTGTTTCAAGGCCAGGCATCCTGCTGCTTCCTTTATAAGGCCTTCCTCGGTGCGTTCATGCAGAGCCGGGGGCGCTGCCTCTGCCGGCTGTGTGTCCTTCCTCATCATGCCCGCGGAGCGCTCAGCACAGCCTGTGGGGGGGTGGCAGTCTGCATCCGTTTCCCTCTGAGACCAGTGCCGTGTGTACAATGAGTAAATAATTCTCAGATTTACTTTGAAGTACTATGTTGATAAGACAGGATTAACACTGTTAGATTATATTTCACAAAATGGTAAACAGAGATTTTAGGATAACATGTATAAAATGATTAAAGTAAAACCCTTTTCCACAGTGTTGAAGTCAAAACAGATTCTGATTTCACCAGGTCAGCACTGTGGCATTTCCCGGAGTGAGTAGGCATCTGAGAGAGCCTCAGAGTGCCACGCGGCGGGCCCCTGCTGGCTGCCAGCCGTACCTGTCTCTTACAGGTGAGCATCTGCCTGGAATGCAACAGCAGCAAACTGAGGGGCTTGAAACGGAAGTGGATCCGCTGCTCGGCCCAGGCAACAGTGCTGCACCTGAAGAAGTTCATCGCCAAAAAACTTAACCTTTCGTCTTTCAACGAGGTAATAGTTGTACCGCAGATGGAAACTGTAACAAATCATTTCTCATTTGTGAAAGTGATACTTCTAAAGTTCTTTGGTTTTTTTGTTTTTACATCTTTGTTTGGAGATTTCAAATCAGAAAAAAAAAAAAAATCTCTGTTTTGCGCACTCCCAGATAGCGTGATGGGACGTGGTGATGAAGAGAGTGGAGGGAGGGCCAGATGTGAGCATGGGGAGCCCCCTTAACAGGAGGGGAAGCTGGTGGGGTGGCAGGGAGGGTGAGATGTAGAGCAGTCTTTCCTCTCGAAGAGAAACTCTGTTCTTTCATTTCACCAACGTATGGATGATTGGCTGCGCTGGGTAGGGGGTGAAGCAGGTGGGCAGGCAGATAGGTGAGATACTTTCAGGTACTTTGTGGTAAATGATGGGAATTAAATGAAAGCCAGCACCCCTGGTACGCACAGGGGGTTGGTGGACAGAAACTTGGGTGAGTATCTCAGCTCAGACGTCCCTGGGGAGCCCTCCTGAGGTGGCAACACTTACGGTAAGATGTTGGGATGGGGTGAATATATTTTGCATGTGGGACAGATGTAGATTTGAGGGACCAGAAGGCAGATCATAGTGGGTTAAATGATGACCCCCACCAAAAGATGTGTCCATTTTCTAACCCCCAGAACATGTGAATATGACTTTATTAGAAAAAAGGTCTTTGTCAATGTGTCAAGAATCTTGAGATGAAGAGATCATCGTGGATCATCCAGCTGGCCCTAAATTCAGTGACAAAGGTCCTTAGGAGGGCAGACACAAATTGCCTCAGTAGATTGTAAAAGGTAGATATCTTACGAAGTGTCTTCTCTGACTACAGCAGCATGAAGTTAGAAATCAATAACAAAAGAAACACTGGAAAGTTCACAAAACTGTGGAAATTAAATAACATACTTTTTAAAAAAGATTTTATTTATTTATCTGAGAGAGAACACAAGCAGGGGGAGTGGGAGAGAGAGAAGCAAACTCCCCGCGGAGCAGGGAGCCCGATATGGGGCTCGATCCCAGGACCCTGGGATCACGACCTGAGCCAAAGGCAGACACTTAACCCACTGAGCCACCCAGGTGCCCCTAAACAACACAGTTAAACAACTAATGGATCCAAGAGAAATTGGAAAGTACTTCGAGACAAATGAAAATACAACTTATCAAAACTTGTGGGATACAGCAAAAGCTGTGCGAAGGAGGAAATTTATGCTATAAATACTTACATTAAAAACAAGAAAGATCTCATCAGCAACCTAAATTTACAACTTGAAAAACTAGAAAAAGAACAAAGCTAGCAGAAGAAGTAAATAATAAAGATTAAAGCAGAGATAAGTGGAATAGAAAACAGAAAAACGAGAGAAATTCAGCAGTTCTTTGAAAAGGTCAATAAAATTGATGGGGCGCCTGGGTGGCTCAGTTGGTTAAGCCTCTGACTCTTGATTTCAGCCTGGGGTGTGATTTCAGGTCGTGGAACCGAGCCACGGGTCGGGCTCTCAGCTCAGCTCAGTCTGCTTGTCCCTCGCCCCACCCCCACCCACACATGTTCTCTCTCTCTCTCTCTCTCTCAGATAAATAAATAAAATCTTTAAAAACCATATTTTAAAAAAAACATAAAATTTGACAACCAAAAATTTGACCAGTGGATTAAGAAAAAAGACAAATTACTAAAGTCTAAAATGAAAGCAGAGGCATTGTTACTGACTCTACAGAAATAAAAAGGATTGTCATAACTTAGATAAATGGACAAATTCCTGGAAACACAGAAGTTAACAAGACTACATCACGGAGATACAGAAAGTCTGACTAGACCTACGACTAGTAAGGAGACTGAATCAGTAATCAGAAATCTCCCAGCAGAGCAAAGCCCAGGACCTGGCAGCTTCACAGGTGAATCCTACCAAACATTCAAAGAAGAATTAATACCAGTCCTTCCCAAACTTTTCCCAAAAATTGAAGGGGAGAAAAACTTCCCAACTCATTCTGTGGGGCCAGCCTTACCCTGATACCAAAGTCAGACAGAGACACTGTAAGAAAACAAAACTATAGACCAACATCCATGATGAACACGGATGCAAAAATCCTCAACAAAATACTAGCAAACAATTCAGCAGCATATTAAAAGGATTATATACCACAACCAATTGGGTATTTCTGAAATGGAAGCATGGTTCAACATACAAAAATTGATCGATGTAATATGCCACACCAACAGAATGGAGAGGGAAACCACATGATCATCTCAACCTGATGTAGGTCTGCAAAGCACCTGATGTAGGTCTGCAAAGCATTTGACAAAATTCAGTACCCTTTCATAATTAAAAAAAAAAAAAACTCAACAAACTAGGAATAGAAGATACATGAAAATAAAAAGCCATATATGAAAACCCACTACAAGTATCAGACTCATTGCTGAAAGACTTAAAGCATTTCCTCTAAGATCAGGAACAAGGTGGGGATGCTGCTTTCATCACTTCTATTCAACATTGTACTAGATGTTCTAGCCAGAGCAATTAGGGGAGAAAAATAAAACACATCCAAACTGGAAAGGAAGAATTAAAATTTATCTTTGTTTGCAGATGATATGATCTTACATGTAGAAAATCCCAGAGATTACACACACACACACACACACACACACACACACACACATACGCGCGTGTGCATGCGCATTAGAACTAACGAATAAATTCAGCAAAGTAGCAGGACACAAAATCAACACAAAAATCAGCTGCATTTCTGTACATTAGCAATGAATAATCTGAAAAGGAAATTACAAAAAAAATTCAATTTACAATTGCATCAAAAAGAATAAAATACTTAGGAATTAACCAAGGAAGTGAAAGACTTGCACAATGAAAACTACAAAAATTGCTGAAAGGAATTAAAGAAGGCATAAATAAATGGAAACACATCCCAAGTGGATGGATTGGAAGACTTAACGTTGTTAAATGTTAATACTACCTAAGCAGTCTATAGTCAAAGCAATCCCTATCAGAATCCCAATGATGTTTTTTGCAGAAATTTAAAAATGCATCCTAAATTTTATGAAATCTCATGGGACCCTGAGTAGCCAAAACAATCTTGAAAAAGAACAAAACTGGAGGACCTTCACTTCCTAATTTCAAACCTTTTACTATAAAGCTACACTAATTAAAAAAGTGTGATATTGGCATAAAGACAGACATCAAGATCAATGGAATTGAATAGAGAGCCCAGAAATGAACCCTCATGTATGTGGTCACGTGATGTTCAACAAAGGTGCCAAGGCCACTTAGTGGGGAAAGAATAGTCTTTTCAACTGCACATCCCCACGCAAAAGATTGACATTGGATCCCTACCTCACACCATATGCAGAAATTAACTTAGATTAGATCAAGGACCTAAATGTCAGACCTAAAACAGTAGAGTTCCTAGAAGAAAACACAGGACAAAAGCTTCATGACACTGGGTTTGGCAGTGATTTCTTGGATAGGGCAGCAAAGTCACAGTCAACAAAGTAAAAAAAAATAGACAAATTGGACTTTCTGAATGAAAAAATTTTGTACAGAATGTGAGAAATTATTTGCACACCATACATCTGATAAGGGATTACTATCCAGAATATATAGAGAACTTCTAAAACATAGCATAAAAGAAACCAACCTGATTTAAAAATGGGCAAAGGGCTTAGACATTTCTCCAAAGAAGGCGCATAACAGCCAATAGCCATGAAAGGATGCTCAGTGTCACTGTTGTTAGGGAAATGCAAATCAAAACTACAGTGAGAACCACCTCATACCTATTAGGATGGCTACTATTAAAAACTGAGTAAATAACAAGAAAATAAAAAATGGCAAGGACATGGGGAAACAAAACCTGTGCGGGAGGTGGGGGGGGGCGATGGGGTGTAAAATGGTGCAGGCACCGTGGACACTGTGGAGGGTCCTCAAAACACTAAGCACAGAATGAGCCCACGGCCCAGCCATTCCACGTCTGGGTGTGCTCCCCGGAGAACGGAGAGCAGGGTCTGGATGAGAGGCCGGCACCCCCGTGTTCACGGCAGCATCATGCACAGCAGCTGAGACAGGGAAGCACCCCAGTGTCCGTGGACGGGTGGACGGATGGACGGACGGACAGATGGACAGATGGAGGATAGACGGATGGACAGATAGAAGGATGGATGGATGGACAGATGGAAAGATGGATGGACAGACGACAGATGGATGGACAGACGGATGGACAGGTGGACAGACAGAAGGGCTGACAGATGATAGACGGATGGACAGATGGGTGGACGGACAGATGGATGGATGGATGGACAACAGGAGGATGGACAGATGATGGATGGATAGATGGATGGACGGACAGATGGAAAGATGGACGAACAGACTGACGAATGGTTGGATTGACGGATGGATGGATGGAAAGACAGATGGACAGATAGAAGGATGGACGGACGGATAGACAGATAAAACAGACAACAATCCACACGATGGAGTGTTATTCAGCCTTAAACAGGGAGGAGGTGCAGGCACCTGCCACCACCTGCGTGAACCCTGAGGACACTGGGCTCAGTGACATGAGCCAGCCCCAAAGGGACAACACTGGATGGTCTCACTCCCGTGAGTCCCCAGAGGAGTCAGATCATAGAGACAGAAAGTGGATGGTGGGTGTCGGGGAGCTGGGGACGGGAGAGATGGGGAGCTGGTGTTTCTTGGGGGCAGTCTGGGAAGATGAACAAGTTCTGGAGGTGGAGGGTCGGGACGGTTGCACAACAGTGTGAACGTGCTTCCTGCCACTGACTGGACACTTGAAAATGGTGAGAATGGTACATTTTATGTGTATTTTACCACATTTAAAAAAAACAAAAACAGAAATGAACTGTTGATACACACAAAGAGAGGCAGAAGGTCTGAGACGCAGAACTAGTGGAAAGCTGTGAGGACAGAAGAATCCGGAGGGATGGGCCTACGGGCTTTCAGGCAGGACTCTGATGGGTTAAGTTGAGGGTGTGGTTTCAGGGCAGCTGGTGTGTTTGGTGGGGCTGCTGGGGGAGCAGGGCTCGGGGCTGTGCGCTGGGGGGATGGCCTCTGGGGAGAGGCTGCTGTGGCCACTGCCTGTGCAGAGTGGAAGGTGAACTAAGAGGGCAGGGCCCCAAGTCAAGGTTGGGATCGTGGTGTGTGCTGCCATTTGGAGCCCAGGGTCAAGGTGAGGTCATCCAGAGGGTCGGTGTGGGTGCGGGGCCTGCCTGGGGGAGGTGGGGTTCGGCATCAGGCAGTCTTCTTGGAGCCAGCCCCACGTGGCCCCTTGTGTGCCCCGCTGCCCAGCCCTCCCGCAGATGCAGGGGCCTTTTCCCCTCGTCCTGAGGGAGAAGTTTAAAAGACCATCTGAGTCAACATCGTTTGTCATCAGGGAAACAGATTAAACAATGAGATACCATTCCAGAACGGCCAAAATCCAGACCTCTGACCACCACATGCTGGCGAGGATTCGGAGCAACAGGAACTCCCGTCCACAGCTGGTGGGAGACAACTTGGCAGTTTCTTCCAAAACTAAATATAGTCTCACCATGCAGTCCAGCAATCATGCTCCGTGGTGTTCACCCGCATTAACTGAAACCTTATGTCCACACCAAAACCTGTACACGGATGTTTATAGCAGCTTCATTCATAATCGCCAAAACCTGGAAACAACCAAGACGCCCTTCAGTGTGTGAGTGGGTAAATTAACCGTGCTGCACCCAGACAATGGACTATTACTCGAGCTCGCGAGAAACGAGCGCCCAAGCTGTGAAAAGACACGGAGGACCCTTAAATGCACATTACTGAGGGAAAGACGCAATAGGATTCCGGCTGTGGGACATCCCAGAAAAGGCAGAACCACGGAGACAGCACCAAGATCGGCGGTTGTCGGTTTGGGGGGAGGAGGGTGAGCAGGTGGAGCACGGGGGATGTGGGGGCCGGGGAGCAACTCTGGGTGGTACTGCGGTGGTGGGCACCTGTCCTGATGCCCTTGTCCAAACCCACAGAATGTGCACCACCAGGGGTGGCCCTGCGGTCATCTGTGGACTCTGGGTGGTGATGACGTGTCCGTGGAGGCCCGTCCACCATCACAGATGTCTCACCCTGGTGCGGATGTGGATAGTGGGGGGACGGGGGCGCATGGGAGATCTCTCTCTGAACCTCCCTCTCAGTGTTGCTCTCACCCTCAAACTGCTCTAAAAATAGTCTTTTTAAAAAAGAAAGGAAAAAGACCATCTGAAGAACCCGTTTCCTTTTTCCACTGAGGTAAGAGGGACAAACAGCCAAGAGTGGACTGAGGTGGGGAGACAGGTGCAGTGGTGACCGCAGCCAAGGGCCCTGGCGGGGGCAGGGCATGGTGGTTGTGGACCCCTCAGGCCTCAGTTGGGTTGGGGCGGGGCCTGCTGAGCACTCCCCACCTGTGCCACCTGGAAACGGGACACGTCACCCACGGGTGACTGACAGCTGGCACAGCCCGGAGGCCAGGGGTGCCGAGTGCCATGCCCTTGGCGCCCTGACTGAACCCTTCTTCTCCCGCCAGCTGGACATTTTATGCAACGAGGAAATTCTGGGCAAGGACCACACGCTCAAATTTGTGGTTGTCACGAGGTGGAGATTCAAGGTAAGACTTTGTAAAGGTTGGATTGTTTGATCGTCAGAGTCGGCTACAAATGGCAACTACTTTTCTGTGCATATTTTCAACCAAGAGCTTAGAAATAAGTAACTGTCACAGGACTGTTGTGAAAGGCAGTCATTCTGAAATGATCAGTGCCTCAGCCACACGGGGCCCTTGGGTGAGCACCGCCCCTCCTGGCCAAGGTGACCCCCCCCCCATGCAGGACGCAGATGGCAGGACCCCGACTGCTTGGGGGGCAGCCCGGAGAAGGGGGTGAAAGCCGATGGGACTGGGTGGGGCCGCAGGTGTGTGCAGGCCCCGGGGCACCTGGGCCCCAGGGAGGGCGGCTGTCCGCACTGCTGGCGGTTGTGACCAGGCGCCATGCTCTGACTTTGTCTTACAGAAGGCACCGCTCCTGCTGCACTACAGACCCAAGATGGACCTGCTCTGAGCTCGGCCCCGGGCCGGGCCCCGCTGCACCGCCATGTCACCTGCGGGTGTCGTGGGGACCAGATTTCTGAATAGAGAGTATTTATAACTTTTGTATGAGAGAATTCACATTCAACAAGACACTACCAGCACCACGGTTACAAGACGAAACACTTCACAGTCTCAGCGGCCGAAGGGCGCCCCTCACAGACTAGATGGTAAACATAGCGGCCACACGACCTCTACTTGCTTTCCAGGCCTTGAAGATCTGGTCATTTCCGTTTCGTTTATGAATTAGGGTTCACGATAAGCCTCAAAAATACTTGTACGTTTACTGAACCCTTCCTAAGTTATTGAAAAATATCTCTTCATGGTGAATGACAATATTTATGTTGCCTTTAGCTTCCTGAAGACTTAGAAGGTATATAAAGGGTTAATTTAAAAGCATTCCATTAATACTATGAGTTAGCCACAGTATTTAATTTTCCACGTTAGGAACCATGAAAAGCCAACAGTTCCCCTGCCTCGCCCCCTGCCTGGCCGGTCACTCTGGGCTCCGAGGCTGAGGCCCCAGTGGGGCCAGTGGCCCTGAGGCGAGGGAGGGGCCCCACCCGCTGCTCCCGGCCGCAGCTCCGCAGGGTAGACCAGAGGTGGCTTGGCCGGCTTAATGCTGGTTTGCAGAGTCATTCATGTTCTTAAACATTACTGGTATCAAATAGGGCTCTGATCGTTCAGGGCTGCCACTTAAATTCCCTACTTAATTCTTTCCCGTGTTCATCGTGCTGGAGCGGGGGGTGGCATTGTGTGGGGGTTTTCCTGAGAAGGCACCGTGGGTCAGAGGAGGGCGTGCAGACTGCGGTTCCCAGCTCGGCCGCCCACGCCCTCCCGTGGACAGCTCTGCCCTGCGTCTGCCGCCCACACCTGAGGCTGCTGTCGGGGAGGCGCACCCTCCCGGAAGCAGAGGAGCCTGCTGATTGCATTTTCAGTTCCATAATGACCTGAAATGCCAGTCGCAGGCATTGTTAACCCCTTTCTCTTCCCACATGTTAATATTTTTGTGGAATTAGTGAATAAACTCTGCCAGCACATAAGTATTTGTCCTTTTAAAAGAGTAACTCGGAATGTGTAAAGGCAGGAGGAGAAAGCAGCCGTTTTCCGGGGCCGTGAAAGTGTTGTCCTGGGGTTCTGTGTCCGTCTTTGTCCTTGTTTGTCCACGAGCTCTGGGTTCCTCCCCCTCCTCCCCAGTCACCCCCCAGGGGGCCGCCAGCACCGGTGTCCGTGACCGCCCACCTCCTTTGTTCATGGAGTATGTCACCATCCTGACTAGGATTTCTTCTCACTTTGCTTTGAAAGTTACGGTTGGGTTTCTTCTGCTTCCTCTTCCATATCTGTAAGACCTAATCTTGGTGACAAGAAAACCGTTCAAATTAATTCAGTCCAAGTGACTCTAATGTGAGGCCTTTTAGAAACCTAAAAACAGGTTCTGTTAGGAATTGGTCAACATTCACCTCTCCCTGAAGCCCATTAACTCCCAGTTTGCCATGTTCAGTTCGCTAAGCTTGCTGTTCATCCAGATCCTGTCTTAGAGTTGCTCCACGAGGTTCAATGAGTAGTCGTGTATGAGTAAATATCACCTGTCTACCTCAGCATACACGTCACTGCTGACACGCTCTGCAACCGCTGGTGCGGTTTTAGGTGTAGCATTGGAACTTGGGTATTTGCCTGGGTGGTGGAGGAGGGGAGGGTTCAACAGTGTAAGCATCCAAAGTCAAACAAAATCAGCTCACGGTTCAGACTAGACTGAGTATCGCTGTGGTAATCTCATCATATATATTTGTAACTTTGTAGCTATATCTTTGAAATCACTTGAATTTGCTATGGTGCTAAGTGGAGTTTTGATACACAGAGAGGCAGAGATAGTCGGAGCCTGGCTAACACCACCGGCTGGCTGCTGACCCTCCTGTGACCCCCTTTTGTAATCGTGTTAACCTGACAAAACCTCAGCAGCAGACGTACCTATTTTTCTAAGATTCCTCATGCAGACTGTCTTCACTGCAGGACGGCCCCAGGGACCCCCTGCCCCTTGGCCGACAGGAGCCCAGAGCCTGTGCCCCAGGGCAGCTTCCATGGTCCCTTCCCCACTGGCACACTTTCATTTCACTTCAAAAGGCTGAGTTTCATTTTTTCCAGCACGAAAGCCAGGATCAGTTTCTTTCTTAACAGACGGAGTTCCTGTGATGTGGTTTTCACGACTGTTTACGCTGGTAACACAAGTCCTGTTCAGTTACCTTCCTGCGTCACTGTCCCCGCAGTGGGACCTGCTACCCGGCACGCAGTCTCACTAAATGCAGTTTTCATGAAGATAGAAAATTCAGATAGAATATATAATATTGAATTTAAGATTTGGGGGGTTAAAAAAAAGAAAACTTAACTTTATAAAATTATTTATTCTATTTTAAGCCTTCTATCATATTTTCCCATCCAATTGTTTGGTTTCCGTGGTCCAGCTTTATTTACAGGCATATAAAATGAAATTGTGACATGTTTTGCAAGCTTCTTCTTTTTACTTTGAGTAGCTTTTAATTTGTACGTTTTTGTTTTATATGGATGAAGAGCATTGTTTATGCTTTTGTGCAATAGGTTCCAAGATGCATTTATTAGACATCTGTTTAAATTGTAATGTCACATCTCTTCTGCTAAATCGAAAGGGAATGTCGGTGGAATTTCAAGATATGTACATTCAGCTATTTGGTTTTCTCTTTTCCCTGTTGTTATAAGAGTGCTGTTTGGGGATGGGGTGTGTGTGTGTGTGTGTGTGTGTGTGTGTGTGTGTGTGTGTGCCCTGCGCGAGAATATTTTAGGGTGCGTGACCGGGCAGGTAGCCGTGAAGTGGTGTGTGGCCGCCCTGGGTCTCCTGTTTCAGACCCTGCGCGCTCACAGCCCTGGATGCACCACCGTGTATCGACCACGCCTGGGACGGCCCTACTTCCCACGGTGGCGAGCCCTCTGGGGCGTGCAGATCTGATGCCTCCTTGTAGTGAAGTCTTGAGAAATCCATTTCATTTTCTCCTCAAAGCACACAGGAGGGCATTTTACAGCAATTTAAAATGTGTCATTGGATTGATTGTTCTAGGAACGAGCCAGCTGATTTCCACTTTATACGTGAATATTAGATACACTCTCAAGACGTTGAAAGTAAACAGCGCAGATAGCTAAATCAGAACAAATCCAGTTTCTCTGTTTCCTCAGGAAATCATTCACAGTCCACCACATCACGTGTGACCCTAGCGTGATAAGCCAGTGTGTTCGTTTGCCTTGGTATTTAAACAAACTACGTAAATTGGGATGCGTAGATTAGAAAACCATCATTCAAACTAGCTATAATCTTCACAAAGATCCTGTCCCTGCCACGCAGGGACACGTGTGGCGCGGCCAGCCACTAGCCCACCAAGGAGGCTCTGCCCAGGCAACCACCCCCCCACCCCCATCCCCGCCTGCATCACGTGGTTCACCACGTCCATGAGCGCATCTGAAGGGTGGACTGAAGTTTGAGTGTCCCCTAAAATGTGTGTAGCATTAGTGTAAATGTCTATTCTGACAACTTAATTGGGTCTAAGAAAACCATTTTTCCTCAAATGATGTAGGGTCCAGGGGTGTGAGCCGCCATTAGCCTGATCGTCACACGTGTCGCAATTTATTGAGATGACAACGCAGATACATATTTTTGACTGTTTAATTTAAAAGTTTACATTTTTTATGCTTTGTGTTGGTGTGTAATTTTTGTACTATTGGTGGCTAGTTTTTGTCTAAAATCTTTTTTGGAATATTGCTTAAATGTTTTGATTTTATGATAGTGAAGCTTGTACTCAGTGTTTTGCCAATTAATATTATATGCTTGTAATAAAAGCAAAAGAAAAACTTACCTAAAATTCTTTAAATTCTTTAAAATTTATAATCTAAAATATTTGGTTTCTTGGGTTTTTTTAGGGTTTTTTATATATAATGTAAAATATTTGTAAAAGCATAAGATAGAGGATCTGTTAGGTACTACAGCGTAATGAGAAATACCACACCCCCCACACTGTTCCCTGCTTCACCCTGTCCTGAACCCGCACAGATTAACCACCTTATCATTCTGCTTCACACAGCCCTGGGATCTGCACAACTTCAGTGAAGCTGGTTCAGTGTTTGGTACCAAAGGTCTGGCGGGAATGAGTGTAACGTCCACGCCACTCATCTGTTTGCTTGGAGTGAGAACCCACTTTGGTTTAGAGCTCCATGTGCCAATGAAAATACTGTTAGAAAAAGAACCTGCTAGTCCCTGTGGTGGGTGGACTGACAGTATTTTACTTCCCTGTTAGGATATTAGTGGGGGTTCTCTAGAGGGCAGAAGCGGCAAAAGATACACGCATACACTATCTGTGTGTGTTGTCAGGAGCACGCTAGGGAGCACACGGGCTGTGTTTTCCCAAAACATCAGCTTTATTCAGTTGTAAAGCAAGATAAAAGCAGGTTTAGGATTCCAAATTCAATGACATTTCACTACACATTTAATTTGGCTTCATATACCTCACACAAACCAGAGCACATAAAAAAAAAATCACACAACAAACAAGATACAAGGGGATAAGATGTTAACAAACCAAATGCAAAGTTGGCCTGTGGGCAAGCAGTTGGGATGAGGACTTGGTCCAGTGCAGGTTAGCTCTCTGCATAAAGTGCTTATTATGTCCAGGCTGGGCGGGGGCCTCTGCCCTGTTCAGAGGTCAGTTGGACAGAGGTTTTGGTGGCAGTCGCCTTTCTAATACAGTCAGACATGAAAGGGTCATCATCTGGAGAGTCGGCACTTGCTGCAAAAGTCCTCCCTTTTTAAAGGAGTTTAACCAGGGTTGGGCCTTTGCCGGCCTCTTCTGGTTCTGGTTATCAGTTCCTGGTGGTGTCAGCCCGTGCTGGTCTTGGCTGCTCGCGTCACTGCTTGACTCGAGTGACTGCCGTCGAGGGCAGGAGAGGACCGTGCCCAGCCCAGGTGTCAGGCCGGACATGCTCCATCTCCCTCCTCCCTTCTTCCTACTCAGGCCCTCCAGGGCTTGAGTGATGCGCACCAGCAATGGGGCGCTCAGCCCACCAAACCACATGCTGCTGTCATCCAGAAACACCCACAGGCACATCCAGAGTAATTTCACTCTGGGCACCCCAGGGCCCCGCCACGCGGACACATGAAATTACCCATGAGAGACAATTTGCGGGGGGCATTATGCCCAAAACTTTATTTTGTAAAAGTTACATAATTGACAGCAATCTTGAAAATCTGAGAAAACGAGCTGAAAATATGACCAAAATTATATTCTCTCATGGGTTTCAGATCAGTAAACTTGAAAGAAAAGTCCAGTGTCGGCGCGCCTGGGTGGCCCAAGCGTCTGTCTTCGGCTCAGGCTGTGATCTCGGGGTCCTAGGATTGAGCCCTGCGACGGGCTCCCTGCTCCTCGAGGAGCCTGCTTCTCCCTCTCCTTTCTGCTCACACTCTCTTGCTCTCTCTTGTCTCTCCCTCTCAAATAAATAAGTAAACTCAAAAAAAGAAAGAAACGGATTTTGCCTATTTTATTTGCTTTCTTTTGATAAGTGGTTTACTTCATTCATCTTACGAATGTCAAGCTATCACATGTTCACCTGGATCCCGGAGTCGGCGGCAGGGAGCCCCAGGAGGGGGCATCTTTGGGGTTGGGCCCCCATTGCTGGTCCAAGCCTACACTGGCACCAGGTGAGGCTGGTGGGCACCAGGGGTCTGCGATCCTCTGGGCTCCACCAGAGACCAGGGAACGCCCCCAGAGAAGGCGACTGGACCCCTCTCTGCAGGCCTCGAAGGACTGCGTGTGCCTGTCTGCCGCTCTCCCCTGAGGTCATACTGGTGGTTTCACTCCTTCCGTGTGAATCCATGTGCATGAAAATGTGTGAGTCCCATTTGAACTGTACAGATGTGATTGTGCATCCCCGAAAACGCAACAGATGCATGTTTGCTGTGCCCCAGCCGCACAGAAAGGCCTCAGCGTCTCAGGAGCGGCACAGCATTGCCAGAGCCCAAGGTTAAACGTCTCCCTTGGACTTTGGTTCTTAAGGATAAAACCCCCAGTGGGTGCAATAAGACGTGCCCACCATAAGGGGCGGCTGTGGCCAGACCCGTGGGCTGTGCGGGGGATGCCTGCTTCACTGTCCCAACTCCATAGAAATGCACCTTTCACTGGAACAGGAGACTGCACCTCCGTCTCCTAGTTACGCTGAAATACGCCTGTGCCTACACAGTAAGTCACCTGCAGGACGCACTGTTCACTCCCTCCATCGAAGACCAAAGGTAGGGGGCGCCTGGCTGGCTCAGTAGGGACAGCCTGCAACTCCAAACCTTAGGGCCATGAGTTCAAGCCCCACGTTGGGCCTGGAGCCTACTTAAAAGAAAAAGACCATCGGTTACATTTTGTACCTTCTTATTTACATGGCAGTGAGATGCTTTCCCAGGTCCTGAGGAGAGGGACAGGTCTGTCTCAACCACGTGCAGGCTCTACAATAGGACCCTTGTCAGCTTCATTTTTATTCAGCTGGATTTCATTTTGGTGTGAAAAATACATAATTTCACTGTGACATTTATTCCTACTGTTTTTTAAATGTATTGGGGTACTATGAAAATAAATTTGCTGCTTTAAGAACTTTTTTTTTTTGAAGATTTTATTTATTCATTTGAAAGAGCACAAGCAGGGGGAAGGGCAGACGGAGAAGCAGACTCCCCACTGAGCAGGGAGCCGGACACGGGGCTCGATCCCAGGACCCTGAGCGGAAGGCAGATGCTTCGCCGACTGAGCCACCCAGGCGCCCCAAGAACATTTTAGTCAGGGGGCGCCTGGGTGGCTCGCTCAGTTAAGCGTCCAACTCTCAGCTCAGGTCATGATCTCAGGGTCGTGGGATCGAGTCCTGCGTCGGGCTCCCAGCTCCATGGGAGGCCTGCTTCTCCCTCTCCCTCTGCTTCTCCCCCTGCTTGTGCTCTCTCTGTCAAATAAATAAACAAAATCTTAAAAAAAAAAAGAGCATACTCTTGTTGGTGGGAAATCACAGCTTTAAGATCCTGGGGAGCACAAAACAGATACAAATTCTAGCTGAGAGTTCTGGTGATCGTACTGTTTACCATTCTGTTGTTTGTGGGGCCCCAGGGCTCCGGATGGTGGTCCCAGGACCTCAGAGCTGTGAAGGGATGGGGGAGACAGAGGTCCCCTGGGTCCACACCATTAATCCTGCACGGTGCCATGGCTGTGTGCTACACGGGCACGCTGCTGACTCACTGTTCTGCCCCTCCACACCACACCACAGAGCAGCTGGAGGGGCCACTGGAGATGATTGGGCCTGCCCAGCCCTGGGAGTGTGGCTGGGGTGGACAGACGTGCTCCCTGATAGAGGCGTGGCTGGTCTCAGACCCACGCGCCTCCCTCTGGCGAGAGGGCTCCCCCTCAGGGCCCCCAGCTCGCACCAGCAAGGGTTCCAGCTCCTGGGACCTGCTTGGTGACGCCCACGGCTCGCTCAGTTCAGTAAGGCCACACCGGGCCACGCCAGAGTTGCAGGGCACGAGTTTTGTTTGGTACAGTTTCATTGTGGGACTTCGTGGGTTGACTTCCAACACCCACAACAGGGCATGTTTGTGTGTCTTCCCGGGGCGTCCGCACTTTTTTCAGAGAGTTCTCACCTGTTTCTTGTCTGGTTGATTATTCCATGTGTTTTCCGTCGGGAAGGTGGGGCCAGGCCCGTGTGCTCGCTGGTGACCAGAGGGAGCCCTGCTCTTTGTGCTGAGCTGGTTCTGAGTCTCCAGCGGGGATTTCGTGGATGTCCACACAGATGATCAAGTCACAGCAAACCACGAGCCTGTTCCCGATGCTTCTTCCGTTTACTCACTGTGGTCCTTTGTGGTTCGCATTCCCACCGAAGATAAGCACGTTGTAGTCTGAGACTGTGGCGGGGATTTTTTTTTTTTTTTTTTTTTGAGAGAGAGAGCGCGAGCACACGCTTGAGTGGAGGCGGGCAGAGGGAGAGGGAATCTCCAGCAGACTCCCCGCTGAGCGCGGAGCCCCACGACCCTGAGACCATGACCTGAGCCGAAATCAAGAGTCGGATGCTCAACCGACTGAGCCACCTGGGCGCCCTGATGGGGATAGTCTTAATCTCTGCTTTTAAGCATGATGGTTGTGGGGTTTCGATACATATCTTTTACTAAGTGGAGAAATTGCCTTCCATGACAGCTTACTTAATATTTTAATCAGGAATATGTTATTTTTTAAGTTAAAAATTTTTAATTTACCTTTTTCCTTTGGTTTTGGAGTTCTTACACATATATGGATTCGTGCAAGCACTACAGTCAGGACACAGAATGGCTGATCAGCCAGAAAGACTCCTTAGCGCCAACCCTTTATTGCTACGCACCCTCCCCACCCATGGCTCCCGGCAACCACTGACCTTCAGCACCACACCTGCCTTCTCAGGAGCACAGTGAGCACAGACCTCTGAGCCCCCACCACCGCGTGTGTCCGTCTTCCCCCTTCCCTACGGTGTGAGCAAGCCACGGTTAGTTTGCCAGTTCATGCAAAGCTTCTGTGCCTTCAGTTTTTGACGATGGTGAAGAGAGCGACTGTGAACCTATACAGGTTTGCATGCAGAACATAAGGTTTTCTTTCTCTAGAAGTAGAATTGCTGGGTCATATGCTGAGTGTACATTTAACTTTATGAGAAGCTGCCCTCGTTTGCATTTCGGACAGCAAGGTATCATACAGCTTTGAATTGTCAGTGTCCTCCCTGATTTTAGCCACTTTATAGGCATGCAGGAGGGTCTCACTGTGGTTTGAGTTTGCATTTCCCTGGTGGCTATTGATGTTGAACATCTCATTTGCTTGTCTGCCATTATATCATCTATGATGCATCTTTTGCCCACTTTTTAATTGAGGGTTCTTTTTTCTCATTGTTGTTGAGTTTTGACAGTTCTTTATATATCCTGGATACAAGTCCTAAGTTGGATATGTGGTTTGTAAAAATTTCCTCCAGTCTTTAACTTGTGTTTTCATTCTCTTGACACTGTCTTTGGCAGGGCAAATGTTTTTAATTTTGATGAGGTCCAATTTGTCAATATTTTTATTTTACGGATTATTTCATGGATTATGCTTTTGGTGTCATTTCTAAAACTCTGCTTGATGCCAGGTCATGAATATATTTTTCTGTTTTCTTGCAAACATTTTATACTTTTATTCTTATTTATATGTGATCCAATTTCAGTTAGTTGGAAGGCATAACAGGTGTACGTCACAGTTCAATTTTTTTGCATATGATGAGTAATCATCCCATTACCATTTGTTGAAAAAACTGTCCTTTCTCCACTGGATTGCTTTTGCAACTTTTCAAAGATCAATTGACCATATGTATTTGGGTCTATTCCTGGACTCTATTCTGATCATTCACCTGTGTGTCTTGTCCCCTTGCCAACACCACACTGTCTTGATTGTTGTTGCTTTAGGGAAAGCATTAAAATTCGGTAGTCTGATTTATCCACCTTTGTTCTTCTTTATAAAAAATTTCTTGAGCTAGCCTAGCTCTGTTACCCTTTCATATAAATTTTAGAATCATTTTATCCATATCTATGAAAATGTCCTACCGGGATTTTTGGAATTATGTTAATTCTATAGATCATTTTGGGGGAGATTGATATGCCATGTTGAGTCTTCCCATTCATGTGTATGTTATATCACTCTATTTATGTAGGTCCTTTTAAAATTTTTATCAGCGTTTTATAGTTTTCAGCGTATGGATCCTATACATGTTTGGTTAGATTTAGACCTAAGTCTTTTGGGCTGCCTTTTTATCTATCACTCTCCCTTATTTCCTTCCTCCCTCCCTCCCTCCCTTTCTTTCTTTCCTAACATTTTTAAAATTTTAATTCAAATAATTATGTATAATGTATTATTGGTTTCAGAGGTAGAGGTCAGTGATTCATTAGTCTTATATAACACCCAGTGCTCATCACATCACGTGCCCTCCTTAATGTCCATCACCCAGTTACCCCATCCCCCCAACCCCCTCCCCTCCAGCGACCCTCAGTTTGTTTCCTATAGTTAAGAGTCTCTTATGGTTTGTCTCCCTCTCTGGTTTCATCTCGTTTCATCTTTCCTCTCCTCCCCTATAATCCTCTGTTTTGTTCCTTAAATTCTACATGTCAGTGAGATCATATGATAATTGTCTTGCTATGATTTTTCGTTTAGCATAATACCTCTAGTTCCATCCACGTCATTGCAAATGGCAAGATTTCATTTTTATGGATGCATAATATTCTGTTTTACACACACACACACACACACACGCCACATCTTCTTTATCCATTCACCTGTTGATGGACATCTGGGCTTGTTCCACAGTTTGGCTATTGTGGACATTGCTGCTATAAACATCGGGGTGCAGGTGCCCCTTCGGATCACTGCATTTGTATCTTTGGGGTAAATACCAGTAGTGCAGTTGCTGGGTTTAAGGTAGCTCTATTTTCAACTTTTTGGAGAACCTCCATACTGTTTTCCAGAGTGGCTGCACCAGCTTGCATTCCCACCAACAGTGTAGGAGGGTTCCCCTTTCTCTGCATCCTCGCCAACATCTGTCGTTTCCTGACTTGTTAATTTTAGCCATTCTGACTGGTGTGAGGTGGTATCTCATTGTGGTTTTGATTTAGATTTCCCTGATGCTGAGTGATGTTGAGCACTTTTTCATGTGTCTGTTGGCCATTTGGATGTCTTCTTTGGAGAAATGTCTGTTCATGTCTTCTGCCCATTTCTTGATGGGATAATTTGTTCTTTGGGTGTTGAGTTTGATAAGTTCCTTAAAGATTTTGGATACTAGCCCTCTGTGTGATAAAAAATTTGCAAATATATTCTCCCATTCTCTCTGTTGTCTTTTGGTTTTGTCCACTGTTTCTTTTGCTGTGCAAAAGTTTTTCCACTTGATGAAGTTCCAATAGTTCATTTTTGCCTTGGTTTCCCTTGCCTTTGGAGATGTGTCTAGCAAGAGGTTGCTGCCTGTATTCTCCTCTAGGATTTTGATGGATTCCTGTCTCACATTGAGATCTTTCATCCATTTTGAGTTTATCTTTGTGTATGGTATAAGGAAATGGTCCAGTTTCATTCTTCTGCATGTGGCTGTCCAATTTTCCCAACACCATTTGTTGAAGAGACTGTCTTTTTTCCATTAGACATTCTTTCCTGCTTTGTCAAAGATTAGTTAACCATAGAGTTGAGGGTCCATGTCTGGGTTCTCGATTCTGTTCCATTGATCTATGTGCCTTTTTTGTGCCAGTGCCATACTGTCTTGATGATCACAGCTTTGTAATAGAGCTGGAAGTCCAGAATTGTGATGCCACCAGCTTTGGTTTTCTTTCTCAACATTCCTTTGGCTATTCGGGGTCTTTCCTGGTTCCACACAAATTTTAGGATTATTTGTTCCAGCTCTGTGAAGAATGTCAGTGGTATTCTGGTAGGGATTACATTGCATGTGTAGATTGCTCTAGGTAGCATAGACATTTTAACAATATTTTTTCTTCCAATCCATGAGCATGGAACGTTTTTCCATTTCTTTGTGTCTTCCTCAATTTCTTTCATGAGTGTTCCATAGTTTTCTGAGTACAGATCCTTTGCCTCTTTGGTTAGGTTTATTCCTAGGTATCTTATGGTTTTGGGTGCAGTTGTAAGCGGGATCAACTCCTTAATTTCTCTTTGCT
The DNA here is from genome assembly GCF_037043125.1 of Eumetopias jubatus. Classification (NCBI taxonomy): domain Eukaryota; kingdom Metazoa; phylum Chordata; class Mammalia; order Carnivora; family Otariidae; genus Eumetopias; species Eumetopias jubatus. The sequence continues at coordinate 202,348,772 of NW_028274808.1, read as the reverse complement.
CTGTGTCATTGTTAATGTATAGAAATGCAACGATTTCTGTGCATGGATTTTATATCCTGCCACTTTACTAAGTTCCTGTATGAGTTCTAGCAGTTTTGGGGTAGAGACTTTTGGGTTTTGCACATAGAGTATCATGTTATCTGTGAAGAGTGAGGGTATGACTTCCACTTTACCAATTTGGATGCTTTTTCTTTCTTTTTGTTGTCTGACTGCTGAGGCTAGGACTTCCAATACTATTTTGAACAACAGTGGTAATAGTGGACATCCCTGCCGTGTTCCTGACCTTAGGGGAAAGGCTCTCAGTTTTTCCCCATTGAGAATGATATTCGCTGTGGGGTTTTTATATATGGCTTTTGTGATATTGAGGTATGTTCCCTCTATCCCTACACTGTGGAGAGTTTTAATCAAGAAAGGATGCTGTACTTGGTCAAATGCTTTTTCTGCATCTATTAAGAGGATCATATGATTCTTGTCCTTTCTTTTATTTATGTAACATATCACACTGATTGATTTGTGGGTGTTGAACCCCCCTTGGTGGGAATAAATGGAAATAGTGGGAATAAATCCCACTTGGTTGTGGTGAATAATCCTTTTAATGTACTGTTGGATCCTATTGGCTAGTATTTTGGTGAGAATTTTTGCATCCATGTTCATCAGGGATATTGGTCTGTAATTCTCTTTTGTGGTGGGGTCTTTGGTTTGGGGACCAAGGTAATGCTGGCCTCAGAGAAAGAGTTTGGATGTTTTCCTTCTAATTTTTGAAACAGCTTCAGAAAAATAGATATTAATTCGTCTTTAAATGTTTGGTAGAATTCCCCTGGGAAGCCATCTGGCCCTGGGCTCTTGTTTGTTGGGAGATTTTTGATGACTGCTTCAATTTCCTTAGTGGTTATAGGTCTGTTCAGGTTTTCTATTTCTTCCTGTTTCAGCTTTGGTAGTTTATATGTCTCTAGGAATGCATCCATTTCTTCCAGAATGCCTAATTTGTTGGCATATGGTTGCTCATAATATGTTCTTATAATTGTTTATATTTCTTTGGTGTTGGTTGTGATCTCTCCTCTTTCATTCATGATTTTATTTATTTGGGTCCTTTCTCTTTTCTTTTTGATAAGTCTGGCCAGGGGTTTAACAATATTATTAATTCTTTCAAAGAACCTGCTCCTAGTTTTGTTGATCTGTTCTACTGCTCTTTTGGTTTCTATTTCATTGATTTCTGCTCTGATCTTTATTATTTCTCTTCTCCTGCTGGGTTTAGGCTTTATTTGCTATTCTTATCCAGCTCTTTTAGGTGTGGGGTTAGGTTGTGTATTTGAGACCTTTCTTGTTTCTTAAGAAAGGCTTGTATTGCTATACACTTCCCTCCTAGGACCGCCATTGCTGCGTCGCAAAGGTTTTGAATAGTTGTGTTTTCATTTTCATTTGTTTCCATGAATTTTTTAAATTCTTCTTTAATTTCCTGGTTGACCCTTTCATTCTTTAGCAGGATGTTCTTTAGCCTCCATGTATTTGAGTCTTTCCAACTTTCCTCTTGTGACTGAGTTCCAGTTTCAAAGCTTTCCTTCTTTCTTTCTTTCTTGGAGGCTATTGTGTTCAATTTCTGTTTCCAACTTTGTACTGCTTTTTATTGCTTGTATATAGTAATAAGACTGATTTTTGTGTGTTATCCTGTGACCTAGGTCACATTTAACATGGGATAAAATGTGTTGTCATTGTTTTAGAATAGTCTGGGATTTTCTACATAGATAATCATGTAGTCCGCATGGCTCCTTTTCCAATCTATATTATTTTTATTTCTTTTTCTTGCCCTTTGCACTGGCTAAGACTTCCAACATTGAATAGGTGTGGTGAGAGAGGACATTTTTACCTTGTTTCTAATCTTAGGGGGAAAGCATTCAGCATTTCACCATTAAGTATTACACAATTACATAATTCTATACACTAAAACTCATACAACTGTACACTAAAAAAAGTCTTGGTGTATAATAATTTTTTTACAAAAAAATTTTAAAATGCAACAGGTACCAGCAATGAACAATTGGAATTTGAAATAAAAGACACAATACTATGTACATTAGTACCAAAAAGAAATGAAATACATAGGTATAAATCTAACAATATATGTGGAAACAATAAAACTGAAGAAAGAATCAAAGAAGCTCTAAACAAATGGAGAGATATCCCATGTTCATGAACAGGAAGACTCGGGCGCCTGGGTCGCTCAGTCGGTTGAGCATCTGCCTTTGGCTCAGGTCATCACCCCTGGGTCCTGGGATTGAGCCCTGCTTCAGGCTCCCTGCTCAGTGGGGAGCCTGCTTCTCCCTCTTCCTCTCCCTCTGCTGCTCCCCCTGCTTGTTCTCTCTCTCTCTTTCTCTGTCAAATAAATAAATAAAATCTTTTTTAAAAATGAATAGAAAGACTCAATATTGTCAGGATGTCAGTTCTTCCCAACTCGATCTATAGATTCCATGCAATCCCAATTAAAATCCCAGCAAGTTCTCTTGTGGATATTGACAAACTGATTCTGAGGTTTATATGGAGAGGCAAAAGACCCAGAATAGCCAACACAATATTGAAGAAGAACAAAGTTGGAGGACCAATACTATCCAACTTTAAGACTCACTATAAAGTTACAGTAATCAACACAGTGCAGTATTGGTGAAAGAACAGACAGATGCATCAATGGAACAGAACAGAGAGCCCAGATATAGACCCACACAATTTAGTCGATGATCTTTGACAAAGTAACAAAGACAATACAATGGAGAAAAGATAGTCTCTGTAACAAATGATGCTAGAACAATGGAAATCCACATGCAAAAAAAATGAACCTAGACACAGACCTTACACCCTTCACAGAAATTAACCTCAAATGGATCATAGGCCTAAATGTAAAATGCAAAACTATAAACTTCCTAACAGATAACACAGAAGAAGATCTAGATGACCTTGAATTTCACAGTGACTTCTTAGATAACAATACCAAAAACATGAAAAAAGAATTGGTAAGCTCGACCTCGTTAAAATTTAAAACTTCTGCTCTGTGAAAGACACTGTTAAGAGAATAACACAAGCCTCAGGACGGGGTAAAATACTTGCAAAAGACACATCTAGTAAAGGATTATTATCCAAAACTTACAAACACTTAAAAGTCAACAATAAGAGGGGCTCCTGGGTGGATCAGGTAGTGAAGCGTCTGCCTTCAGCTCAGGTCATGATCTCAGGGTCCTGGGATTGAGCCCTGCATTGGGCTCCCTGCTCAGTGGGGAGGCTGCTTGTCTCCCTCTCCCTGTACCCTTCCCTGGTTGTGATCTCTCTCTCTCTGTCAAATAAATAAATAAAATCTTAAAAAAAAAGGCAATAATAAGAAAACAAACAACTTAATTAAAAGGGCAAAAGACCTGAACAAACACTTCACCAAAGAAGATATACAGATAGCAAATAGCATATGAAAAATGCTAAAAATCATGTCATTAGAGGATTGAAAATTAAAATAATCATGAAACAGCCATTTGAATGACCAAAACCTGGAATACTGACAACTTCAAGAGCTAGCATAGCCACAAGACACTCACCACTGCTGTGGACCAGCGTGGACGTGGAGCCACACGGACACTCACCACTGCTGTGGACCAGCGTGGGTGTGGAGCCACAGGACACTCACCACTGCTGTGGACCAGCGTGGACGTGGAGCCACAGGACACTCACCACTGCTGTGGACCAGCGTGGACGTGGAGCCACAGGACACTCACCACTGCTGTGGACCAGCGTGGACGTGGAGCCACAGGACACTCACCACTGCTGTGGACCAGTGTGGACGTGGAGCCACAGGACACTCACCACTGCTGTGGACCAGCGTGGACGTGGAGCCACAGGACACTCACCACTGCTTTTGGAAAGGAAACTGGTGTAACCCTCTTGGAAAACGGTTCAGTGGTTTTTTACGGAACTAAACACACTCTTACCACATGATCCAGCAGTCGCACTCCTTGGTATTTACCCAAATGAGTTGAAAACTTACATCCAGGGGCGCCTGGCTGGCTCAGTCAGTGGAGCGAGCGACTCTTGATCTCAGGGTCGTGAGTTCAAGTCCCATGTTGGGCGTAGAGCTTACTTGAAAAATAAAAAGGAATAAAATATACATCCACACAAAGTTTTCACAAATATTGATAACAGCTTTATTTGTAATTACCAAAACCTGAAAACAACGAAGATGTTTTTCAGTAGGTGAATGGATAATAAACTTTGGTCCATCCAGGCAATGGAATACTATTCAGCACTAAAAACAAATGAGCTGTCAAGCCAGGTAAAGATATCTAGGAAATGTAGATGCACATTACCAAATGAAAGAAACCAGCTGAAAAGGCTACATATATTCCAGTTATATGAAGTTCTAAAAAAGGCAAAACTATGGATACAGTAAAAAAATCCATGCTTGGAGGCATTTGGAAGGAGGAAGACTCTGTGGATCACAGGCAGTAAAATATTCTCTATGATACCTTTATGTATTCTGTGGATCCATGTCACTGTACATTTGTCAAAACCTACAGAATGTACAACACAAAACATTAAACCTAAACTATATAGACTTTAGTTAACAACAATACATCAATATTGGTTCACAATTGTAACAAATGTATCACATTAAGGCAAGATGTTAACAGTGAGGGAAACGAGGGGTATCTATGAGAATTCTCTGTACTTTCCACTCAGTTTTTCTGTAAACCTACACCTGCTCAGGAGAATAAAGTCTATTAACAAAAAAAAAAAAAAAAAAAAAAAAAACTTTTGGGCGCCGGGTGGCTCAGTCAGTTAAGTGTCTGCCTTTGGCTCAAGTCATGATCCTGGAGTCCCGGTATCGAGTCCCGAGTCGGGGTCCCCGCTCAGTGAGGAGTCTGCTTCTCCTTCTGACCCTCCCTGCTCTCGTGCTCTTTCTCTCTCTCAGATAAATACACAAAAATCTTTAAGAAGGAAATTCTAAAAAAAGACAATGGACTCCTCAAAGGAAGATATACAGTGGCCAACAAGCACATGAAAAAGTACTCACCATTCATCATCAGGGAACGCAAATTAAAGTCAAGATGAGACACCAAACCCATGAGAATGACTAAAACTTTAAAGATTGTTACAGACTGAATGTTTGTGTCCCCCCAAAGTTCATATGTTGAGATCCTAACCCCAAAGTGATGATATTAGGAGGTGGGACTTGGGGTGACTGGATCATGAGTGGGATTATAAACGGGGAACCCCGAGAGCCCCCCCACCCCCTCCGCCACTGAGGACACAGAAGATGTCACCTGTGAACCAGGAAGAGGCTTTCGCCAGACACTGAATCGGCCGGCACCCTGATCTCAGACGTCCAGCCTCCAGAGCTGCGAGAAATACTGCTGTTTAAGCTGCAGCCTGTGGTGTTTTCATTAAAGCAGCCCAAATGGACTGAGACAGCGACTAACAGCAAACGTTGATGAGAATACGCTGCTCATTCTACATATATTACGGGCACAACCGCTTTAGAAAACAGTCCTGCAGTTTCTTCTAAAGTTAGGCATATGCCAGCCATGACCCAGCAACGTCACCCATAGGTATCCACCTAAGGGAAATGTCCATAGACTTTATAGTAGCTTATTTTCGAAACAGGATACGACCCAATGTTCATCAGCAGGAGAACAATCAAGGGGGTACATGGGTGTGGTGCGACGCTTGCTCAGCCATACAAGCCTACACACCACCTTGGCTGTGTGGGCCTCGGGGCTGGGTGCTCTGCCAGGTGACAGGTGTGGGAACCGGGTGCCACAATCTCCCCACTCAGCAGGGGCAGCCGGTGATCCTTTCCAATCCCATCCTGGACACGTGCTTCCTCGGAAGCCACCCCAAAGACAGGTGCTGGTGTCCAAGTCTGTCACTTGGAGGTGCAGGGACCAAGAGATGGGAAGTGGGGAGAGGGTTCAGGGATGGAAGGCAGACAGTGAAAAAGAGAAATGCAGCTGTGACTTCCCAGGGCTGACCCAGCACTCCCAGGAAGACCCCAGTGTCCCGCCTGAACAGACACAGTTTTGCAGGACAATACAGCCGGGCAAAGCCACCCTGCGGATAAAGACAAACACAAGCACACTTTGCAATCATGCTGAACACAGACAACAAACATTGTCTGAGCCACGGAAATGACCCAGCGTCCCCTCTCCTGGCTGGCTGCAGTGGTGGCCGTGCTTGGCCGTCAGCGTCCACCTGGCTCCAGGCCTCCCCCTCCTAGATGAGGTGGGTCCAGATGCCCAGTTACGGAAAACGTCCTAATTCCTGACCGGCACCTGACCCCAGGCGAAGGCCTTTTCCTCAAGCCTGCCCCACAAACTGTCCAACGTAGCCCAAATCCTAGAAGTCCATTCTCACTGAGATGCCCGTGGTTCCCGTCATGTGTGTCCCCTTTTGCAACTTGTTCAGCTACAGGGTGTTTCTAGTGGATTTTGGCAAGAGGATATTGACACAAAAGAGGTGGTTTCTTGCACCAGCTGCATGAGGTTCATTGCAGTGGACACAGGGTAAACACACATCTTGGAATTGTTCCTCCTTTTTGTTCCAGGATGAAAACAGCCGGGTGGCTCCCCGCTCTGGTCCATCCTGGCGGTGGCTGCTCCCTGGGACTTCGGGCTGTGCCACCGGCAGAGCCGCCTTGGGGGAAAAGGAGTCGGGTGGACACCAGCAGCTGGGGGCTGAGAGCAAACACTCTGGGTCCTAACTTGGCGTCTGCTCCGATTGCTTAGATAACTGGATTTCTTGGGACTTAGTATTGCCACCTTTTTTGTACCTTCTATTTGCTTCCTTTCCCCCCTCCATTTCTATCCCTGGTAGATTAACCACGTTTCTCCACTTCTTTAAACTTCTACCAGTTTGTGAATCATATATGCTTATTTATATTTTATTCCTTCAGTGGTCACCCACAAGTCTTTTAACCAATTTATAATGACATACTGAAAACACAACAGTACATTTCAATGTGTTCTCTGTCCTACAGATAATTTACAAGTTTAATTTCCAAACATATGGGGGTTTCTAATTATCATTGTTGTTGATCTCTAGACTGATTGCCCTGAGGCCAGACTGCATGTTCTGTCTTATGCCAGTCCCGTGATTTACGCTGGGACGAGCTTTCTGGCCTAATCAGAAATATTTAATTTTTGTAAATATTTACGTGAACTTTAAAAGAATATGCATTTTTTTCAGTTGAGTGCAGAGTTCTATATATGTTCAATTGGCCAAGTTAGCTAATGGCATTAAATCCTCTGTGTCTTTTCCTGATTTTTAGCTCCTTCCTTACCCAAGAAATGTGTTAAGTGCTTTATCCTTGAATCAGATCTTCTTGGGTTACATGTTCTTTTCCTCAGAACTTTGAATTTTATTGAATTCATGTTCTTACTATGTTGTTTCTTGAGTTTTCTGCTAGGTTGGGCTCTTGGTCCATGTTTGCACTCAATATTTACTTGTTTGCTTGTTTCTCTATAGTGTGTCTATTTGGTTGCCTTGCTGGTTCTTTCCATTTTGCTTGTGCCAGGACGGTCCCATCCAGAATACATTTCCACCTTAGATATAGCATGGAGAGGTTTTACACTCTTCCCACCATTTCTGAGAATGACTTACTTTTTCTTCCGCATTGGACTGCCATGGGGCTTCGGATGACCCTGCATGCCTCTGTGACCTGAGAGTTTGGTCGGGGCTGGGCAGAGTTCAGGTGGGCCAGGTCATTCAGTCCTACCTGTGTTTGGCTGAGATGATGTCAGGCAACCTGGTCAGGTTCACCCCACCCGGCAGGGCTGGGGCAGCAAGGCAGGCAATTCGCATCATCCCCAGGAGGACAGAGCTCTGGACCCCTCCTTCTCATTAGGAATCTGCCGGCTCTTCCCTGTTTCCCTGTAACCTGCCTCCATGCAGCAGCTCCCGCCTTGCCTGTGGGGAAGCAGTGAGAATATTCGGGAGGAAGCTCAGGACTGACGTCTCCCATGTGGCTTTTCTGCTCTGCAGGCAGGTGAGCTGGTTAGGGGTTGAACCTGCACTTCCTTCTCTTCTGTGTCTTTCATTGGCTGCTAGTTTTGATGACGTTCGAATTGGATTCTGCCTTTTCCAGATTAATTTTTTAAGTAAACTTATAATTTTAGAACAGTTTTAAATTTTAAAAAAAGTTATGAAGATAGTGCAGAGGGTTCCCATATTCCTGCACTCAATTTTGCCTATTATTAACATCTTTTATGAGTATGGCACATTTGCCACAATGTGTGAACCAACACTGATACATTTTTGTTAACTAAAGTTCATTCTTTATTCAGATTTCCTTAGGTTTTACTTGGTGTCCTTCATCTGTTCCAGGATCTCATTGAGGATATCATATTTTTTAGGTGTCATGTTTCCTTAGGCTCCTCTTGGCTGTGATATTTTCTCAGACATTCCTTGTGTTTTATGGCCTTGACACTTAAGGAGTGCTGGTGTCAGTTAATTTGTAGAACATCCTTCAACTGGGGTTAGTCTGACATTTTTCTCATGGTTGTACTGGGGTAATGGTTTTGGGAGAGGAAGACCACAGAGCTGAAGTGCCCTTCTCATGACATCTTATCAAGGGCACACACTATCAACATGGTAGATCACTGTGCTGTTGATCTTCATCTGGAGGTGGTGGTTTCATCTGCCTTCTCCACTATCAGCTACTGTTTTTACCCCTTTTTCATACTGTGTTCTTTGGAGGGAAGTCACTGTGTGCAGTCCACACTCAGAGTAAGGGTTTTTTTCCATCTCCTTGAAGGCAGTGTCTACCTAAAGTATTTGGAATCCCACATGGCAGATTTATCTCTTCTCTCCACTGTGTTTATTCATTCACTTATGTCTGTGTGGACTAATGGATCTTTATTCCGCACTTGAGTTATAACCCAACACCCTTACTTTGCTGTTCAAAGCGTTCCACCTTTGGTCACTGGGAGATTGGTCAGTTGCCGCTGTGTCCCTTTGACATGCCCCACTGTTGTGGGTTTGTCTGCTAATTAGCATTTCCTTGCTTCCAGGCTTATTTTGGATATTTCCTGCCCCAGTCATAGGTGAATTTCTCCTAGCTGGTGAATTCTGATTATCTACTGAACTCTATTTCTGCTCCATGTATGAAGAATTAACTGCAGGAGAGAGAACCCATACTGAGTGTCAGTTGTCCATCTCGGCCTGGAAGTTGCAGCCAGGCCCAGTCCTGGGTGGGTGACGGGGGGAGGGGGGAGCCAGGAGGTGTAATGGGCTGTGCCCCGCTCCCTGAGACCCATGGTCAGGGCCTAGTGGACATGTGTGCACAGAAGTTCTGACTGATGCACTCCTTTGAGAGAACCAGGGTTTTTGGCCAACTGGACACAGCACAAGGCCCTCCTCTCTTTACTGCTGCACTAAAGGGTTGTTCTTAAAGCAAATCAAAGGTCAGTGCTTGGGTTGGCCTCGAAGGTTGGCTAGTACATGTTAACGTTTGCCTTTCCAAGAACTGTCTTTGCACAGGGAACTTCAGAGAAAGCTGGACTAGAAGCAGGAGATGTGACCCTGGGATTGGCCTCTCGGCCTACGAGCTCCCCAACTGCTGGGTCTCCTGCTGCAAGAGGGTAGTAGCCTGAGCTTTGGCTACACCCTCACCCAGTCCCTTCCCACCCTCCAGGCCTTTCCCTAGCCAGACACCACCACTTCTCTCTCTCCTGGCAAAGCCCTTTTTTACCCCTGTGCAACATAAATCCCAATGCACTCACTCAACTGAGGGTGCAAGAAATAGTGTTTTGTTTCATAAAAATCAACTAAACCTCAACTCTCATGTGTTGTCCTAAGGCTCAGAGAAATCACCCTGGGCACTGCTGGGAACTGATGCGCAGCCCTGGGCAGGGCCCTGAGTCGGGGATGTGGGGCCCCGTCAGCAGGGAGGCGCTACCAACTTCATCCTCCAGGAAAAGCACAGTGTGAACAGTGCAGGACTCTGGGTGCCGGCTGAGCCCACCCTCCTGGCTTAGGATCTTCTCCGAGCCTCAGGCTGCAGAGTGAAGTCGGCCAGCCAGCACTGGCCATCGGAGTCTGCGCCCCTTACTCCCAGGCTCTGCCCTCAGGCCGGTATGGGCCTCTGCTTGGCCAGCTAGGGCCACCTGGGCCGCACCCCCACGGGCTGTAGCCTTGGCCACTGGTGTGCGGACGGAGCAGGGGCAGCAGGAAGGACGACGCCACCTCGGCTGGCTTCGGCTCCCTGGCCGTGGGGCAAAGACTTTGCTGTCGCAGCCGAGGATAAGCCGCACGTGGCAGCCCGGACGTGTCCCCTGTCCGGTGCCCGGCCTCCTGGCTGCTGCTCTGCGCCCAGCTCAGAACCAGGTGCCGCCTCCCCGCAGGCGACTCACAGGACCCAGGCCGTCCGCTCCTTGCCCCAGCTCAGCCTGCGGAGGGCACCGCGAAGCTTCCGGAAGAACTCGGGGAAGGAACGCGGAGGACTCAGGACCGCGGCGGGAACGGAGCCCGAGGTCTGTCCCAGGACTCGCCGCGTGCCGCGCATTGGCGTCTCCCCGGTTCTGATGGGCCCGGCTTCTGCCACGTGACCCTCTCGGAGCCAACTGCGGCGGCCCAACCTGGCACACGCTTATTGGCTCAGGCCGGCCAGGTGGGCGGGGCAGAGCCCCACGGGGCCGCGGACCCCGCTCCGCGGGCGGGGCTTTGGCTCCCGGACCCCGCGTCTTAGCGCTCACCTCGAGTGGCACTGGGCCGGGGTCCTACCCTGAGGCCCTTCCATGAGTAAGTCCACGCAGACGTGTGGCCGACACTGGCCTGGCATTGAGACAGCCCGGGCGCCCCCCACCAGCCCGACTACCAGTCCACCCCCAAGCTCGGCCGCAATCCCGCCCCCAGCCCCGCCCCACCCCCCGCCCCAGTCCCCGGTCCCTCCCTGTGACCTGCCGAAGCCGGGCTCCCGGCTACCCACCACTCCTCCGCGACAGGACCCCTCCTTTCCCTAGACCTGAGGGGGTCTGCTGAGACGGGAGTGGAAACGGTTCCGAATTGTGTGGACAGGTGGCCCGGACTCAGTGTTCACTGAGCCCCGCCGGCTGCGACTGTAGACAGCAGGACTTGTCTAGCTGCGGATTAGCAGAACTGGACAAAACGGTCCTTAATTGCCAGACCTTTAAAATTGTGACCTGACAGCCTTGACAGTTAAGTGGCCTGTGAGTCAAGCAGCTCACACAGCGCAGGTCCCTGAGAGGAGAGGAAGCAGGAAATCGCTGCCGGCTGGCAGGGGGCAGGGAGCAGGAGGGAGAGGCGGTCATCAGAGCCAGGAGCTGGCCAGACCTGCCTGCCTGCAGAGTGGGACGATGTGTCTGCAAGGTGCAACCTATCCAAGTGTGCTCTGCTTTGTCAAGACTTAAACACCCAGAAAGGAAAGAGACTCTGCTAAGAGTCAGTGTGGATCTAGAACAAGCATCTGGAGCAAGACGGTAGGCAGCGGGAGTCCCGGTCACTGCTCTGGAGGGCCCCGGGCATGGCTGGTCCTCTGTCTGCAGTGCTCTCCCATGGGAGTCCCACGGGGCTCCCCCTTCTCCTTGGGGCCTCTCTTCCCTGCCTCAGAGGTGAGATATTGGTCCTCACCACCCTCTCTGCCCCCTTAATCCACTCAATTTCCTCCACAGAAGAAACCACCACTTGATTTATGTTTTTATCATCTGTCTCTTGTCACTGGAAAAATCAGTTCCAGGAGGAAGCGACCTCAGTTATCCCTGGTGCATAAAACTGAGCTTGGCACATCAGAGGGATTCAGTAAACACCAAGTGAGCAAGCATCTTTACCTGGAGTCCTCAGACACCATCACCTGAGGTCGCTGAGGAAGGGCTAGCCAGAGGGAAGGTGTGCCAGGTCACCTAGCATATCCAGGTTGTTGCTCAGGACTAAGCCCAGTCCCTGCTAGGCTGGGTGGTGGGGGGAGTGGAGACGGAACGGTGGATGCCATTTTCAGTGCCCTTCTAAAAGGGGCCATCCTGGGGGTGGGGGTGGGGAGGCATGCAAAACCCAAAGGCACGGAGTTGGCTGCAAAGACTCTGGCAGTGTTTTGGATCCGGGGAGGGAGGATGGACAGCTGCTCTCTCCTCAGGGGGCAAAGGCACACTGGGTGGTACTCGGGGCTGGGGTCCAAACTCTCCCCGGAGGCAGGTCCTCCCATACCCCCCCTTCCTGACACCACCCAGCCCCTGAGGCAGAGGCAAAGGAGTGATTGCTCTGGAGCAGGCTTCAGGGCACAGCTCTGTGGGGAGGCGTGCAGGGGGCAGGGGTGGGGGATGAGTGTAGCCTTTCTACTTGCCAAGACTCGGCAGGTTTTGCTGAAAGCATTTCTGGCCAGCAGTGTGAGGAAAATCACAGGTGACCCAGACTTGCTCCCTGGAGAGAGGCCCCCAGAAGTGGAGGCCACACACGTCCTTTCTGGGGATACAAGTAACCGTGGCACCTTGGGGTAGGTTTTGGGTATGGGACTGACATGGGTGGGGGCCCAGAAGGGAGAGAGCAAGGCTGTTCTCTGGGCCGGGTCAGGGTGCCCGGGGTTCCACGGGCTCCTCCTCCAGCGTCAGCCCAGATGGGCAGGCTTCCCTGGTGGGGCGTGGGACCCAGAGCTCCCTCAGGGCACAGAGGCCTCCCTAAGGCCACGGGGAGGAGATGGCCACCACAGGACAGACTAGAGACAGGATCCTCAGGGCTGCGAAGGAGTTTAAGGTGGTGGGGGGTTGGCCGAAAGTGTGGCCAACACAGTGGGACCTGGGCCCTCCAGGGCCTGGCCTATCTGTGGGGAAGGCAAGGCCTGTCAAGGGGTCTGTGCAGGTGGGAGACTCATGGAAGGAGGGGGGAGGGGAGAGGAAGAAAGGGAGCCCCAAAGGGGCTGGTCTGCCTTTTAGATGATTACCCTGGGTCTGCCTTAGAGAGAACTGGGTGAATCTGGGTCAGGGCGGTGGGGAGACCCTGCAGTTGTCCCAGGACAGGGGAAGGTGCCTCCTATCTGGCAGGACGTGGAAGTGAGTGAGACCTGTCCAACGGGGTCAGGCCCCTCCTGCCAGGACCCCAGTCTGCCCTCTGGCTGCCAAGGCGGAGAGAATGGCCACACGGTGTGAAATCACTGTGGTGTTTTATTGGCTGTGATTCCATCCAGAGACTACACACGCGACGGCCCCCGACATGCAGGAGGAGGCCCAGGCGCAAAGACAGAAGGACGGACGACATCCACAGTTTACGCTAAGCTCGGCTGCTCCGGGCGCCCCATGCGCTGGGAACGGGATGCGGGGTTTCTACGAGACAGCGCCCTGTCTGCTCAGAGCTGGCTTTTCAAAGTGTGAAAACAGGCATTTAAAAAAGACGTGGGACCAGGAGGAGTCAGAGAGGGCGCGGGACGCACGGGGCGCACCGAGGCGGCGCGGGGGCGCCCGGACACGCTCTCACGTCTTGGAGCAGGGGGCGTGCGCGGTTCGTATTGCGGTCTATTGATATGGCTTCTCTAAAGAGCGACGGAGGGCCACGCCCCTGGCCCGCAACACGTGGACACAATGAATTTGTGATATGGACAGAAAGAGGCCCCGAGCACCGAGGCAACGGGCTTTCTGTCACGACAAAACTCCCCAAACACGTAAGACCTCATTTACCTGAGATTCAACATGTCGTGATGCAAAGGAAAACAAGGGTGAAGAGACGGAAGGGTTCGGGAGGCCCGCGGCGGTTCCCGTCAAACCCCGCCTCCGCTGAGCGCCAGGCCACCTGGCAGTCCCCACCTCGAGGGGCGGGCTCCCTGCGGGGGAGGGCAGGGCCGGCCTTTCTGTCTCCAGACGCACCGCACTCATCTGCGGGCTCTGCGTCTCCTCCCAGATCTCCTTGAGAGTGTGCGGGTGCACAGGGTGGGGCAGGGGATCCCCCCATCCAGAGCAGCCTCCGATGGTGAGACTGGGGGTGCCAACCAGGGAGGGGAGTGGGCTGGGCCCACGGACTCGGAGGGGCACGAGTTAGAGGGATGTGTGAGAGTCTGTGTGTATTCCACACTGGGAGGGGGCGTGTCTGGGAAGTTTCCCCCTAGGCCTATTGCTTTGTTTCCCTTAGTTTAGAAGAGAACCAGGTCCCCGGTATTTCTAAGAAGCTAAGCCTTCCAGAGGAGTGGGCCGAGAAGGGAGAGTGAAGGACATGGAGAGACAGATGGGCAATGGATGGGAGGGGTGCAGGTGGAGGTGGGCAACCTTCAGACAGGAAGATTCAGAGATCCTGCTACCCAGGTGTCATTGTGGGGATGGGGGAGGCTGCTCGCCCCTCCCTGTTCCCCTCCCAGCCTGCATACCCGCCTTCCCCCCACTATGGCTGTGCTCCTGAGTTTGGGACCGGACTGTCAGTGCCCACCAACGCAGGAATGGCGCACCGAGGGGTGGTCAAGATGCTGGCCCTTTCGGTGGCCCTGGCCTTGGGCACTGCTGGGTGGGTGTGAAGGGCGGGAGCAGTAAGGGACATCCCAGGCTCTGGGGGAGGGTCCAACCCAGAGGAGCACGTGGGCTGGTCCCCGGGGCCTGCAGCACAGACCACAGGGGCCCTGGGGAGGGGCCGGCGCCCCTCCCCCGGTGGCGGTGGCGATGGCAGTGCAGGGAGAGGGGTGGGGGTGAGAGGGGCGTGCAGGCTCCCGAGGTATGAGGGGGGCATGGGGCTGATAAATCTAGGACTATGGCTTATATCGGCGTTGGGGGCTGCACTCTGCTCCCGACATCCCTTCAAGGGGCCTCCGCGGAGGGCATGTCCAGGGGGGAGGTAGGCGAGGGCGGCGAGGGGGGTAGGGGCTCCGGGCTCTGGCGGGGGCTGCCGTCCGGCGCAGGGTCGTTACTTCTTGAACATGTCCTGCAGCGGCCCGGGCAGGTACTTGATGACCGTGTCCAGGATGCTCTCATCTTCCTCCTCCGGCTCGTCCCCACAGCCCGGCGGGATGGCCTTCTTGGGCCTCGTCAGGCTGCCCTCCGAATTGGCCTCCATGGCGGCCTGGGCCTCGGCCTCGCGCTCCTCCTTCTTCTTGATACCGTACTGGGGGGAGGGGAGTGGGTCAGACTGCGAGCGGGTTTCCCAGCCCAGGCCTGGCTCTGGGCGCCACACCTGGACCCTTCCTGCGCCTGCAGGATGGGCCAAGAGGCTTCAAGGGGCGGTGCCCGCGGCTGTGAGGGTGTGCGGGAGCCCCTGGGCCCACCGACTGCCGCCAAGACCCCAGAAGACAAATTCCCCACACAGGAGGGTGCCTGGAACGGTGTGGGGGACCCCATGGGGTGTGCAGGGGCGACAGTGGAAGCCGGGGCTTGGGGGGCTGTGTTGAGTGGGGAGTAGAGGGAAGGGGGAAGGTCAATCCCCACCAGCGCCAAAGCTGCGCCCCCGCCCTGCCCCCGGCCCCTCCCCCCCCCATCCTGCCTCACCCTCCCAGGGAGCTGGCGCTGTGCTCAGCGGGCCTGAGCTATGGGCTAGGAGGGGCAGGCAGGATGTCTGCCGGCCGTGGTGAAGAACCCACTGGTCCGTGGCTGGTGGGCCCACGCCACCCAGATCCCTGGTCAGGTGAGGTGTGGTCACACCTCAGGCCTGGACAACTCTCCCTAGATGCCGCCAGGACCCCCGCCCCTACCTGGACAGCGAGGGGAGGGTGCCCAGTGGCAGTTCTAGGTGGATGTTCTGGAGCCCCGCCTAGGCGTGCCCTCAGCCAACACTCCCGGGCACCCCTGAGCCCCCCATTTCCAGTTTCCCCTCTGTAGTGGGTAGAATGGTGTCCCCCCAAAATTCTTGTCACCTGGAACCTTAGAATGAAGCCTTATTTGGAAATAGGGTCTTTGCAGATGTTATTAAGGTAAGGAGATCGGCCTGGTCCCTGAATCCAGTGATAGTTTCCTTGTAGAGGAAAGACAAGGGCAGACAAAGCCACAGGAGAGTGGAGAAAGGCTGGCTACAAGCCAGGGGCACCGAGGACTGACAGGGGCCACAGAGGAGACCAGGACGGGTTCTCCCCTGCAGGTTTCAGAACGAGGGCAGGCCGCCCACATCCTGATTGTGGACTTCTGGCCTCCAAAACTGAGAGAATAAGTTTCTAAGAGGTGGACACATGCCCCCTCCCCCCAGGCCTACCACTGGCCCTGCAGGAACCAGCCCTGCAGGACGGAGGAGGAGGAGCCTGTGGTCACCAGGAGGCCTCCTGCTTCAGGGCGGGGTCACACTGGACTCATGGGTTTCGGGGGCTGGTGGTCTCTGATGGGCCAAGCTTGGGACCCATGGAGGCTGGAAAGAGGGGCACCCCTTGGCCAGGTCTGAGGTTCTGGATCACACATAGGGAATGCACAGGGGCAGAAGCATTAATAAGGGTAAACAGGGACAACGGGGGAGAGCGTGTCGGTGTCAACGATTATCCACAGACTCCAGATTTCTACTGGGGACAAGCACAGGATCACTGGCCTCAGGGAGCAGGTGTTCCTGCCCAGGGGGAGGACTGACCCCATTGCTCACTCATCTCTCCTTGCCAACCCCTCCCAGCAAAAGTGGATTCTGCTTCTGGTGCTTGTCGGGGCGGGGGTGGGGGAATGCCCCACTCTCCAAGAAGGACCTTCCCTCTGCTTCCAGATTTTGGGGGGGCTGGCTGTGTCCCACCCCTAGCCTGCTGACGATGCTGACAGAAACCTCTGCACCTCTCCGCTCCCTGAGGCTGCAGGTGGCTTCGGGCACGGGGAAGTCAATGGCCACCTTCAGCAGAGGTCAGAGAGGAAGAAGCCATGCTCTCTGCCCACCTGTGACCAGAGCACAGCCTGGGGCTTCCTTGGGCACTTGCCAGACACTGAGAGAGGAATGAGGGGTTCATCCGTGCTTCTTCAGCAGGAGCCTGAGCAGCCCACGGTCCCCTGTGCTGGGAAGGTCTCAGTGAGGGGCTGATGGGGGCACCCAGGGAACATCCTGGGCAGCAGGCACATGGGCCAGAGGGCCCGTCGTACTGAGCACTGGTGTCAGGTCAGCCAAGGCACAGAGTGTGACAAGCTGGCCAGACACTGGGCACTCCCTTGCACAAGCAGCACAGGTCCTGTTCCTGGGTCACTACTCAGGGACAAACTCACGGCAGAGGGAGTGGCGCTTAGGCTTGGAAGGGGAAGGAAGGACATATGGCTTGGAGCCCTGTGGGGTGGAACGTGGGCAGGGGAGAGAGACACTGCCAGAAACTAGGTCAGACCAGAGAGAGCTTCCCTCCAGCCCAGGGCACAGACTCCAGCAGACTCCTCCAGCCACAGACGTCTGTGCACGCGGCAGGAACATTCAAGCGCCAGGGTGCCGGTCTGTGGGCTGGACCCAGGAGGCTGTGCTGCCTAAAGCCTGCACTCACACTCACCACGAAAGTGCCTGTGCTCGGGGGACACGCGTGTTACGGCGACAGCACGTTGTGTACAGTTGAGCACAGTGATCTCCCTGACCAGAGAGGCAAGCTCTGAGCAGCCACTGTCTGCAGTGTTGGGGCTGTCCCCTCTGGCGTCCAGAAAGGAGAGCCCAGCCCCCAGCCCCGTCACTCCAGTGAGACTCAAAGTCATGCCAAGGCCGTGGCCACTGGGCTCCACCTGAAGGTCACAATTACTCTGTTAGGGGAGGGACTCCAGAGCTGGGGTCCACCCCAGAGCTTGGCTCCAGTGTGATCTGCCTAAGAGCTGATCTGAGGCTCCTGAGCTCCGGGGACAAATGTCCAACCACAGCTGGTCCAGGCACTCACTGGAGGTGCCCAGCCTCCACACTGACCACGAAGATGGCAGGGTCCCGCCCCACACCCTGCGGCTGGGAGGAACCTGGTGCTAATTAACAGTGAGGATCTGTAATATTCCAAAACAACAAATAATCGGCAATCCCATGCACACTTATACTATCAGCACAAACCTCAGACTGAACCTTGAGTGATCAAGGGGATGTGGGGGACTGGGTGGGCTGGGAGGGGGTGGTTGTGGCTCAAAGCCGAGGATCACCAAACCTGGTGGTGGGCATGCAAACCAGAAGGTGAGTATGCAAATCAGGAAATGCATATGCAAACCAGGCAGCGCATCGGCAAATAAGCACAGGTGGGTCAATCTCACAGGTGCACCATGATGGGGTGGGGAGAGGGAGGCTCTGCCCACCGACCCCTAAGGTGAGACATCCTACAAGCCTGCTTCTGCTTTCTTTGGATGAGGTCGCCAGGGACCTGGGTGCCCCAGAGGACACGTGACCCTGGCCCCTATGCCCTCCATCTCTGGACCTCCCACCCATCTGATGGAGCCCTGGACTGGGCAGCTCAGCACCCCCTTTTCTGACCAGCCCCCATGAGGCCTAGGGGTATGTGGCACCAGGGCAGGACTGGAGGAAGCTGGGTCTGGTGCTGGGGGCCGGCGAGGATAATCTGGGAGAGCCACACCTGAAGAGCAGGGTTCCCACCTGTGGGGAACAGGAGGAAAGTGGGAAGGGTTACGTGGGCAGGTGGAAGAGGGCTCTGCAGAGAAACCAGCGGACGTGAATGTCAGGCAGACCTCTTAGGGGCAGGACCTGGGAGCTTGGTCACTCAATGGTGCTCCGGGTGCAGCAGGGACCAGATGCTGCCCCCACCCAAGCAGATGCCCTGCCCTCACCACTCGGGATGGCTGCTGGCAAGGGGGTCAGCTCCAGCCCTGCACCCCACCCCATCAGTGCACAGCCTCCACTCCTGGTCTGAGCTGCCTCCATTTCCAGGAGGCCCTGGGGCTCAGAGGAGGGAGTGGGCCACATTCTGGAGGTTGGAGTGGTGGCACTGGGAAGACCTGGGCTCCAGCATCCAAAACATGCCAGACCCCCTCCTGAGCTGCCTCCGACCCATGAATGGAGGGACTCACCATTGTCCCCGTCTGCCCAGCACCGGCACCACCCCCTACCCAATGCCTGGCCAGGTGACCACTGTCTCATTTAGCTCTGCAGCCACACAGGAAAGGCCCCTGCCTGGCAGACTCAGTTTTGTGGTGTCTAGGTGGACCCCAGCAGGTGTCCCTAACACACCCACACCTTCCCTGCAGCTGGACCCTCAGGGGACAGGTCCTGGGCCACTCGTCCTACCTAATCCCACGATAGCTTGGAAAATGATCAGGCTGAGCAGGTAAAAGGGAACCACGGCCCAGCCCGAGGTGCTCTGACCCCTGCCCGTGTGACTGGGTTCAGTAGATGCCCCCGTGCCCACTGGGCCCACGAGAACAGAACCCAGATGTGTGCAGGAAGGGGCGAGGCCCAGCCTCCGGGGCTGGCAGAGAAGGTGAAGGCCCCCAGCACATCCAAGGGGATTCCAGGTAGGGGTGCTCACGTGGGGAGAGAGGGGGCCCTGAGGCTCTGCCAAGGGGTGCAGCCCTCCACAGAGCCACCCCAGCGCTGGGGGTCTTGAGGACAGATCCATCACTCGGGGGAGCTTGGTGAGGGTCCTCATCCATGAAGCTTTAGGAGCAGTGTACCCAGGGAGGGGGCACCTCCCACTTCCACCAGGCCTCATGCCGGGACTGTTCCCCAGGTCCCCATCACTCTGTTGTGGAGCTCAAGCTCATTCGAGCACCCACTCCCTCACTCATTCACTGGCTCAGCACCCACAGGGCCAGGCTCCGTTTCAGTCAACAGGAACAGAGCCAGGCACAAAACAGCCAAAGCCCCCACCCTCCACCTGGGGGTGGACAATGAACAGCAAACAAGTAAAAAACAGGAGTGTGTTGGATAAAAGAAGGTTTGGGGAGCCAAATAAAGCAGGAGACGGGGAAGATTGTGTGGAGGGTGGGGAGGGGAGGGAGGAGCCTCAGGGAGAGATCCAGAGAGAAGCAACCACGCAACGGCCCAGGGGCACTGGGAACGTGGACCCCAAGGAGGCCCAGTGCCCAGTGGGCATCAGTCCCCACAGGCCTGGGCTGGGGCTCCGGATGAAACGGGAGCCAGCGGACGGTTTGAAGAGAGGAGGGACATAAAGGGCTTCCATATTAAAGGTGAAATGAGTGGAGTCTGTTGAGCCCATGAACTCACACGAATGCACATGAGTCTCCGAGGGCCAGGTCCAGGCTCAAGGGAGGGGGCTCACTTGGCACCTGCCTCCTGATGGGGGAGACTGGGGAGGCCACCCCCACTCCACACCCCCAGGGGCTCCGAGGCCTGTCCAAACACTGTGACCTGTTTGTGAGGCTCAAGGCCAGGCCCTCCCAGGATCCGACACTGGGGTGCACACCTGGGGCAAAGCCACGGGCAGCTGGGTAGCTGGACACAGAGAGACAGACAGACTTCAGAACACAGCTGCTCCAGCCTCTCTCTCACCGCCTACCGCCCCCCGCCCCAATCCCTCTGTCTCTGTCCCTCCCTCAGCTCCCTCCAGCCACGGCCACCATCTCCCGGTTCCTCCCCTCTTAGAAGACATTCTGCCTGGGCATCTGTCTGTCTCTGTCTCTTGGTTCTCCCCCTTCTGCCTCATCCCCCATTTCCTGATCCATACAGTCATGCCCCCCCGACAGCCTAAGCTGCCTGACCCAGAAGGGGCCAGTGCTGGGGCAGAAAGGGGCAGGTGGTGCTCGTGAGTGGCTCTCACAGCAAAATCAGGAGCTTTTTGCAGGTCCCCAGAAAAGGTGTCCAGTGACCAGTGGTGGGATGTTGAGGTTTGCGGTCCCCACACCCCTATCAATTTGGGGACCCACGTGGGCTCAGAGATGTGCAGGCACCCCAGCTGGGCCGTCCCACCTTGGGAGGCCTGGCCCTCAGGCTGGGTGGAGCTGGCCCCTCCCTGGGTACACTGAGGCAGAACTCAGCAGGTGGGAAGATCCTGCTGTCTAGGCTCTGCCGCCCTGCAGCCTGGGCATCTCAGAGTCCAGGGCCGGGGACCACGGAGATCTCCTGAGGGGACCCAGCTCCCTACCAGCAGGTTTTATCCGCAGGGCCTGGGAACACCTCTCTCAGAACCCAGAGCCAGGGTCATCGGGGTTAGGGGCAGGAAGGAACCAAGCAAGGCAACACTCCCCCCTTCCCGAGTCTCCTACCCAGGCACCTGAACCCAGTGACCGCCAGGCCACAGGCACCTTTGGTGGAGGAAGCCCAGCCTGGCTTGGGGCCAGGGTAGCCTTGAAGACCTTGGGAGGCCATATGGTTTGGGGGAGGCTGAGGGCTCACGTAACTCCCAGGTCCCCAGGGGAAGGCCCATCGCCTCACCTGGCACCCAGCCTGGCCCACCCTGGATGGGGCTGGAGCAGCTCCTCCAACACCTGCCCTCTCTCCCACCCTTCCAACCTGGCTGCTGGATGGTCCACGGAAGATGGGCCGTGGACACCCCCCCGGGGGCTCAGACCCCCTGCGGCTCTGGCACCGTGCTTTGTGAGCCTTGCAGCCAGCTCAGCCTCCCTTGACCCTCCCACTCTGGGCCTCGGTTTCCCCATCTGTGACCGGCACAATGCTTTCACCATCCCACTCACTGGGGAAGGGAGCCCAGATGATTCCCAGGAAGGCTGTGGCTGCCAACTCAAAGCCTACCCGCACCCCCCGGCCTTAGCCAGACCTGTCTGCAGGCCTTTTCCCCCCATCACCCTGTTGTGAACCTCAGAAGCTATGAGGACCCTCCAGGGCTGCTCGGGTGCATTCCCCTGCCCATGATGACTCACCCCACTCAGGGCCTGCCTGAGAGCCGGCTGCCCCTGGGCAGCCTGGCGGGACAGCTCCGGGAGGGGCAGGGTGGGAGGCCTTCTCCTGCAGAAACCACCATCTGGTCCAGAGAGCCTGGGAGACCCAGTCATGAAGGTGGGACCCCGGCCCACTGTGGAGGGCAGGAAAAGCTTGGTGTCCCACAGGGTGAGCCCTAATGCTGGCGAGCCTGCGCAGCAGATGTGGATTCCCGGGGGAGTGCGGACCTCTCCTGTGCTGCTCCCCTCCCGTCAGACCACCTCCCGGAGCTTCGGAATGTACCATCCAAGGGTCTGCTCCGTGCAGCCAGGCAGAGGAGGGCAGGAAGAGCCCCAGTCCAGGCTGGGTGAGGTGGGGGTGCCCTGGCCGGAGCCCAGCTGTCCCCACGCCCCGTGCCTACCTTGTCTCGGATGCCCTGGCGCATGGCCTCACGCTCGGCCTCCATCTTGGCGTACTTGGCCTTGCGCTCTTCCTCTTCTTGTCGCAGGGCCTCCTGGCGCTCCTCTTCCTTCTTGGCTGCGTCGGGGTCCTTCTCCTCGTCACCACCGAGCATCTTCCCCATGTCCTTTGTGGCCCCTGGGGACAGAAGAGTGGTGAGTCAGGCCAGTTCCCCCCTTTTGGCCGCTGCTGCCCAGCGAGGGTCCTGGCCCAGGGCTCGGGTCTCCCTGCATCTCTGCTCCTGCCCTCCCGGCCCTACCCCCAGCCAGTTCTGGAAGTTTCTATCCGTGGAGGGAAGCCTGGCCTGGTGCGTGTCAGGGGAGGGAGGGGGTCCGTGCAGCAGGGACGTGTGATCACATGTGCGTGCATCTGCCCATCTGTGTGTGCGGCTGCGTGCACGTGTCCGTGTGAGTCCGGGAGGGGCTGGGCATGTCTTCTGTGGGGCTCGCGTCCGACAGAAGGTGGCAGAAGGAACGGTTTGAATGCATGAACAGGCGGGCTGAGGGGCAGCCCCGGGCAAGGTGTCTGCTGAGGCTCTGGCGTGCAGGGGCTGGGGTGTAACCCCGGCCCAGAGCTGCTGGAGGGCTGCGTGTTGGAGCACCAAGGCCCTAATTTCTCTGCTGCACCAGCCGCCACTTTTCTCATGAGCTCCTGATTCACAGGCAACAACAAACACCTCCCTGGACGCCCTCTGTGACTCGACCCACAGGACAGAGACATGTAATTACAGCTCAAGCTCGGCTGGCACTGCGGTGAGCCCCGGCCCTTCCGTGGCTCCTGGGCGCAGAGCGGCCCCACGTCACAGGCATGGGGGGGCAATCTCAGCCTGGGGCGCTCAGCCCCTTGGGGCGGCCCTGCCTGGCCAGCGTCCCCATCACCCCTGTATGCTTCCTCCGCAGTGGGGCCCCCAGCCCAGGGCTCCCCTGCGCCTGCCATCCTGAGCAAGGACCAGTGACCCGCCATCCCAGTCCCGTCGACACCCTTCCGTCTGCCTCTGTCCTCTGACCCCGTGATGAGCCACATGAGCACTGCCCAAGGCTAGCTGAGTCCATGCCTCGGGCATAAACTGTGAGGTGGAAATGCACAAAACGCCCTCTGTTAAGTCTGTGTGGGTGGGCACGAACATCACTGCCCCTCTCCAGGAGTGTCCCCATCCCCAGGTCCGTACTGCCCCCTTCTCTCTAAATCCAGTGACTCCGTGTTCTGATTCTCCGTTTCCCTCTCCTTGGCCCTCCTGGACTGTCACACTCAGTCTGCTCCTCACAGGTCCGTGCAGCCCTGAGCCTGGAGACACTCCTCCTCCGGCAGGTGTCTGTGCTGTATGCTGCTCCTGCCGTTACTCAGGACGGACCCCCAAACCGTGTGAGCAGAGGACGTAGTTTGCAAGACCACTTGCTGTTGGTGGCAAGAGAACAACTCTTAGGGGCGCCTGGGTGGCTCAGTCAGTGAAGAGTCTGCCTTCGGCTCAGGTCATGATCTCAGGGTCCTGGGATCGAGTCCCACGTCGGGCTCCCTGCTCAGCGGGGAGTCTGCTGCTCCCTCTCCCTCCACTGCTCCCCCTGCTCATGCTCACTAGTTCCCTCTCTCTCTTTCTCTGTCAAATAAATAAATAAATAACCTTAAAAAGAGAGAGAGAGAGAGAGAAGAACTCTTTGGTGGAGTGCTCTGGGCTGAAAACTAGACGTGCGTCAGGCTGGGCCATGCCTCTCCCCGTGGGGCTTCCTAGCTGCTGGAAACTACCACAGGGTCTTGGAGTATGGGACGCCAAGGCCACCATGTCACTGCGAGGACAGGGAGGCCTCCTGCACCGGGTACTTGGTACAGATCCAGAGTAACGGAAAACTAAAACCTCAGGGTCCATGTTCAGGCACACCTGCAAAATTTTATAAAGCCGATTTGAAGCCAGTGATTCAAGGGAAACCATGTCATAGAGTCACTTGCACACTCTTCTAACAGTTGTCCAGATAATAAGCAGAATCTCTCTGCCCCCCATGCCGCTCTCAGTCTGGCAGGCGTGGGGGAGGCGGCAACAACCCACAATCCAGGGAGTAGCTGTAATTTTCCCGACTTCTCTGGCCTGCTGGCCACCCACAGCCACAGCATCGAGGTTCCGCTTTTCTGTAAACCTCCCCCCTCGAACAGCTAATTCACACTACAGTGAGAGTGACCAACAGCTCTTCCTCCCTCCTGAGAAGGACTGGTGTGTTAAAGCAGAACTGGGGCAGGGGTGGGGGAGGAGGCGCATGGGTGGCTCAGTCAGTCGAGCCTCTTGGTTTTGGCTCAGGTCATGATCTCAGGGTTCTGAGGTCGAGCCCTGCATCATCGGCCTCTGCACTCAGCAGAGTCTGCTTGAGATTCCTCCCCCCGCCCCCTGCAGTCCTCCCCCACTCACACTCTCTCTCTTTTAAAACAAACAAATAAAATCTTAAAAACAAACAAACAAACAAAAAAGCCGAGCTGGTGAATGGTCTCGCCCCCTCTCTCTCCTGGGAGGGGAAAGTGTAGGACAGCTGGGGAAGGGCGGGAGAGGCACCCTTACTTGGTGGCCCCCACACCTCCTTCTCCAACACAGCACACGGCCTGTAGCCCTCTCCACTGAGCACCAGCTGTGTGCTGAGCTCCGGTACCCCAGAGCGGGCCTGGGGGGGGCTGGCCCAGGACCCTTCTGGCTCTGAGTTTCACGGGCCCCCAGGATTCCTGGCATTCTTGTCCAGCCCTCAGTTGAGCTCTGGGCTGGTCCCCCTGGCCTGAGGCTTAGGGAAAGCCAAGGGGGGGCCTGGCCCATCAGACGGAGGGGTGGCTCTGGGAGGCTGCATGGCCTCTCCTAGGCCAGGGGTGAGAGCACCAGAGGTCACCCCACAGCGGTGTGGGTTAGTGCCACACCAGCTGGCTGCAAAGCCACTCACTGTCTGAACGGGACCCGCCCTCAGGGCAAGCGCCACTGGACCCTGGTGTCCCCTTTGTGGCCTCCACTGCTTTGCTGAAGAACAGGCTTCCGGAAGCCCCACCTGGCTGGGAATTAGCAGAAACTGCAGGAAGCTTGGTCCTGGCATGGAAACCCCACAGGCCATTTGCCGTCCTGGCATGGAAGCTGGGGAGCCTGGGCTGGCCCAGTGGGGGTGGGGCTGGCGGCAGGTGCCTGGGGGCCCGGCCCCATAGCTGCCAACCGCATTTCCAGGTGAGGAAACAGACACCGAGTGGTCCCACCCCAACCCCAAGGTCCAAGTCTCTTACGCAGAAGGTGGGTGGACTCTGGCTCGCGGTCCCACAGCCAGGGTCCCACGCTGGCTCCATGGGGGCAGAAGCGTGGGGAAGGAGGCCGGAGTCTACCCCCCCTTTTCCCTCACTCTTCTCTGAGCCTCAGTTTCCAGGTGAGAGGTGGAGAAAACAGTGCATGGGGGTGGGGGGGCGCAGACCCAGCTGGTGCTTCTCAGCCTGGGCCCTACACAGAAATTTTCTCCAAAGGCCTGGGGAGGCTGGGTGGAACAACAGGCTCTGATGTCCCCACCTCAGGAACTCTGCACTTGCTGCTGTTTTTCCAGAACTTTGTCCACTGCTCCCAACCCAGACAGGCTTTCCTGGGGCTCCTCGTGCATACTAGTCACCCCTGTAACAGTGGTCACTGCCATGGCGCATTCATTTATGGTACATTATACGTAATTGAAATGATGCATGTTTAAATAATATGTTATTGTTGATTTTTAAAACTTTATTTGGAAATAGTTTTAGATTCACAGAAGTCACCAGGTACAAAGGATTCCTGCACACACCTGACCAGCTTCTTCCATGGTTGGCTACGACACACTCATCAAAGCTAGCATGATCATCACAGGTGCAACACTGTGAAGCAAACACAGACCTTACCTGAATGTCACCACTTTCCCCACTAATGACCCTTTCCTATTCCAGGATCCAACCCTACATACCATGTTACATTTAGATTGAAGTCAGTTTTTAAAAAAGAGAAAAGTATTTTTTACCTTGAAATAAGTCTATGAGAAAATTACAAAATTTAATGGAAAACTAAACTATTTCTAAATAAATAAAGACATTGTCATGTTCATGGCTGGGGAGATTCCATAATGAAGCTGTCAGTTCTCCCCAAAGTGAGTCTCAATCACACCCCCAAGAGTTAAAAAGGAAATTCTGTGAAATATGACAAGCTAAGAGTTTTGCATACAGAAAAGCTAAAAGTCCCCTAGAGAACCAGGAAGTAGATGGCCGAGCAGACAGCTCATGTGCACTGTAGTGTGATGCAGTCTGGCTGTGGAGGGAGCCAGAAATCGGGATCAGAGGGGACAGGCAGCCCCACAAACACACAGGACTTGGGCACGTGACCAGTGATGGAGGCGGGGCCTCAGAAGCCTGGAGAAAGAACCAGATTTCTCTAAATGGGGCTGGGATAAATTTCTGGTGGGGAAGCGTGACCCAGGACTCCTCGGTGACACCACAAATTCTTGTGGATTACAGATCTGAAAATGAACCCAAAATAAAAACGAGGGAAGAGAAAACAGCCCTCATCAGCCAGCTTTATGTTCCCACAGGTCCCGTTACCTGAAATGATACTGTAAGTTTATTTGCTTGCTTTTTCTTGTCGGTCTCTGCCAACAGAAAGTGAGCTCCACGAGAGCAGGAACCGACCAGCTCATGGCTGTGTCCCCAACACCTAGAATAGCGTCTGGCATGTCTGGGTGCTCAACAAATATTTGGCAAATAACAAACTAAAATTTTATTTATCTTTTATAAAGATTTTATTTATTTATTTGACAGAGAGAGACACAGTGAGAGAGGGAACACAAGCAGGGGGAGCGGGAGAGGGAGAAGCAGGCTTCCTGCCGAGCAGGGAGCCCGATACGGGGCTCAATCCCAGGACCCTGGGATCACGACCTGAGCTGAAGGCAGATGCCCAATGACTGAGCCACCCAGGCGCCCCAACAAATGGATTTTTATATACTAACAGCAAACAATTAGAAAATGAAATTTTAAAACAATCCCATTAAAAATACTGACAAAAACATAAAATACCTATGTCTCTGTTCTTAATAGATGTGCCAGTCTGCTTCACCTAAAACCACAGAACTGCTGGGAGGAATTAAGGAAGACCAGAACGAATGGAGGAATGTACCATGTTCCAGGACACAATACTGCTGTGACGTCAGTCTTCCAGGGGCTGGTCTCTTTGTTCAGTGCAACCCCAAGGAAATGCAAGCAGGTTTTTTTGAACAAATTTAACAGCTGATTCTAAATTCATGCAGACATGGAAGAAAACCTAGAATAGATAAAACATCTTTGCAAAAGGAGAGTAACTCTAGAGGACTTACATACTTGACTTCAAGACTTCCTATAATCAAGACAGTGCGGTGTGGACATATGGGTCAACGGAACAGAACAGAGCCCAGAAATGGACCCACCCATATATGTTCAGCTGGGGTTTTTTTGACAAAGCTGCAAAGATAACTCAATGAGGAAAGGACAGTCTTTTCACAGGCAACACTGCAACAACCAGATATTCCCATGCAAATAAATACATAAGTAAATTTCTTCCCTTACCTCACTCCTTACACAAAGCTCAATCATAGACCTAACTGTAAAAATTAAAATTACAAAACTTCTAGAAGAAAACATAAGAGAATAATCTCTGTGAGCTTGACTTATGCAAAGATCTCTTACAGAGGTGACAAAAAGCATGAACTTAAAAGAAAATATTAATCCGCTGGGCTTCATCAACATTAAAACCACACGCCCTGCGGTCTTGCCACCCCCACCCGTGTGGGACAGGCAAAGCAGGGGTCTCAGCCGCCACGGGGCCCCCCTGCCCTGCCTCCAGCTGCAAGGGTGGAGGGACACGGGCAGCTTCCCACCATCCATAGGAGAGTGTCTTGGAGTTCTACTGAATGTCATAAGAAAATAAAATGAGTATTATAAAGATACCAGGTTCCCACCCCCACCCCCCGCCCCCCTCTTTTGCTGGTGACGTGGTCACATACCTAAAGAACTCATGACACCCAGGGAAAACCTACCACGACTCATCACGGAATATGGCTGGCTAGACGTGACATTTATAGATATAAATTCATTGTTTTGCACCATCCAATCAATAACAGGCTGAGACACAAATGGGACAATGTTCTAGCCACAATAATTATAAAGAGAGCAAATACTTAGGAATAAGTTTAACAAGGAAATCCACAGAACCTGTAGGTAGAAAACGTCTCCTAAATGTAAGGCTTTGCAGACATTGCGGATTCCTGAAGGGCAGGCTTAACACAATGAAGATGCCAGTTATCCCAAACCTAACCCTAACCGTGTGCAGTCTGGGGGGTACTTCCAGCCGAAACACCAACAAGTCTTTCTTCTTTCTTTCTTTGGGGTTTGGACCAAATTAAGATTCATCTGGCAGTTTAACTGTCAGAGACAACCTGACCTGAGTGCCACGGGGAAATGCCCCCTCCCCGCGAATCCCAGAAATGTCCAGAGAGTTGGGGACAGCACCAAGGTCATCAGATTGGAGCCGTTTTAATCTTTTTTTTTTTAAGATTTTATTTATTTACTTATTTGAGAGAGCGAGAATGAGCGAGAGAGAG
The DNA here is from genome assembly GCF_037043125.1 of Eumetopias jubatus. Lineage (NCBI taxonomy): Eukaryota > Metazoa > Chordata > Mammalia > Carnivora > Otariidae > Eumetopias > Eumetopias jubatus. The sequence continues at coordinate 202,320,096 of NW_028274808.1, read as the reverse complement.
CACGAGAGGGAAGAGGGTCAGAGGGAGAAGCAGACTCCCCGCTGAGCAGGGAGCCCGATGCAGGACTCGATCCCGGGACTCCAGGATCATGACCTGAGCCAAAGGCAGTCGCTTAACCAACTGAGCCACCCAGGCGCCCTGGAGCCGTTTTAAAATGTGGCCATGTGTGATGCCTGGGTGGCTCAGTCGTTAAGCGTCTGCCTTCGGCTCAGGTCATGATCCCGGGGTCCTGGGATCGAGCCCCACATCGGGCTCCCTGCTCAGTGGGGAGCCTGCTTCTCCCTCTGCCACTCCGTCTGCTGTGTTCCCTCTCCCGCTGTCTCTCTGTCAGATAAATAAATAAAATCTTAAAAAAAAAAAAACGTGGCCATGTGTGCTGTGGGGAGTGCTGGGGAGGTGCGCCCTCTCTCCGTCTGGGGAAGGGCCAGGGGTCACAGCAGTTTGGGCAAGCAATGTGACAGTTTTCAGCACATTTAGAGCCCGCCCAGACTTCGACCTCGCTGCCCCACCCCTCCACACAGTCCCGTGAAAACAAACACTCCTCCCTGTAGAACGCATGCCCAGACACAATGCAGCCTGTTTGTTTCAGCTGTGGCCCCGGCAAACGGCTGGAGACAAGGTGACATCTCAGCCACATGGCCACACGGGCACTGGCCACGATGCACCCAGGTCAGGGAGTCCAGGTGGCCATGAGGGTAAGGGGCCACCAGGAGCTCTGAGAGCTGGGTACAGACAACTGAATATCACAGATGCCTCATCTGGAAAGCCAGCAGAGAAAGCCCTATGTGCGAACACACCCGTGTTTCATGATTATTTAAAGACAGAAAAAGGGTAGGCAGGTTACAAACCAGGTTCACACCAAACCCAAACCCTGAACAAAATAGCATGAGTCCTTTTCAAACTCAGGGAGTGTTTACAAAAAGCAACCAAATATTGTTCTACACCACAAAGAGACACCCCTTTACACCCATGACTACTGAAGAACAATAATAATAGTTTAAAAGAATCGGAAGGGCACCTGGGTGGCTCAGTCAGTTGAGTGTCCGACTCTTGGTTTTGGCTCTGGTCGTGATCTCAGGGTGGCAGGATAGAGCCCCGTGTTGGGCTCTGATCTCCGCGGGGGGTCTGCTTCTCTCCTTCTTCCCCTGCCCCTCCCCCTGCCTGCGCTTTCTCTTGCTGAAATAAATAAATAAATCTTAAAAAAAAAAAAAGGTAGAAAACAAGCCTTGGCGAGGATGTGGGGAAATGAACCCTGTGCACCATGGGGGCGACGGGGTGTAAAATGTTGCAGCCACCATCGAAAACAGTGTGGAGGGTCCTCAAAAAATTACATTTAGAATCACCATGTGACCCAGGAAGTGTTCTCCTGGGTCCATGCCCAAAAGAACTGAAGAGAGCATGACTCACAATAACTGACAGGTGGAGACAACCCAGCTATCCACTGATGGATGCATGAACAAACGTGGTCCAGGCACTCGGGAACATTATTCAGCCTTTAACAGGAAGGAGATTCTGACATGGGTGAACCCTGAAAATATCATGTCGAGTGCAATTTGCCAGACATGAAAGAACAAACACAGTAGGAGTCCCCTGCTAGGAGATTCCCCAAGTAGACAAAAATCATAGAGACAGAAAGTGGGTGGTGGGTGTCGGGGTGGGGAGTCAGTGTTTAATGAGGACAGTTTGGGAAGATGAACAAGTTCTGGAGGTGGAGGGTCGGGAACAACAGTGTGAACGTGCTTCCTGCCACTGACTGCGCACTTAAAAATGGTCAAAATTGCACATTTTATTCTATGAATATTTTATGACAATGAAGAGAAGCATAAATTTAAAACGACGTACATTCTTATGTCTGAAAAAAACCTGTCGGGCTGCAGAGATAACCTCAATGCGTGAGGACTGGGGCCACATCTCTGACAGCCCCCAGGAGAGGGCCTGATGAAAAGTGAAACCAGGAACAACGCCCGCCCCGGGCCCTTGTGAAGGTAAAACTTCTCTAATGATGAATGAGTTAGGGAATAGCAGTGGAACCAGGATTGCTGCCTGTCTGGGAAGCAGAGTGAGGAGGCCTTGATCCTGCAAAACCTGGGGGTGGGGGCGGCCAGTGCTGCAAATTCCCCCAACACTCCCGTTCCTGAGGCAGCAGGAACACCCCAGTCACACCTTGGCTTCGAGCCTCCCAAGAGAAAACCTAGGCGAGCAGGAGGCAGGGGTGAGCACTGAGGACGGGGAAGTCAGTGTGCTGAGGAAGACAACAGGGCGGGCTGGATTCAGGATGTGGGCAGGGCCGCCTGCTCGGGGCAAGAAGATGGAAAGAAAGCGTAAAGACATCCAGAATTAGGAAAAATGCGCGGGAAATCGCTGCGGATTGTAAGGGTATTAATATGACCAAATAATACATTATATTCCAATACGTTTGAAAATGTGAACAAAGCAGCTTTTCTAAAAAATGTTGTCAAAAACGGAGAACTATGTCTAAGAATTCACAGATGGATTCTTTCAAACATTTAAGAAAGATAATTCCAATGATATTTTAAATGTTCTTGGAAAGGAGAAAAAAGAAGGAAATTCCCCAGGTTATTTTTGTGAATTCCGCATAAGAATGATGCCAAAAACTGGCAGAAGGGAGCAGTGGCCCAGCTTCTCCTCCAACAGTGGGAAATGCTATACCAGAGCCCGGTTTAGGGAAGGGAAACTGGCCTTGCAGAATTCTACAGGAAAACAGAATTTGTTCTCAGTGGGGTGGGTCCATTTTAGGGAAGTAAAGTTGGTTCTATATTAGAAAAATATGATGCTCCTAATGCGGTCCACACCACCCGCTAGAACAGTGCTGCTCTGAGGCTCCGCGGGTGGCCTAGCGCCTGACTTTGCCTTCCTCTCTCCCGGACGGATGGACTGACACTGCGCAGCTGGCCCTGTCCCTCCACCCTTGCGGCCAGGGGCAGGCAGGGAGCACTGACGCTCTCCACCAGGAGGAGGCCCGGGGGCTCCTGAGACCCCCTGCCTGCCTGTCCACCGCCTCCTCCCCCAGCCCCGTCCTACCTCCAACAGGGGCGGGGCTGTGGGGGGACCTCGGTGCGGCCCGTGTATTACCACCGCAGATGGGGGCCCTCACTAGCACAACCTATTTTTAAAAACAGCTTTATGGAGGCATAATTGTAATCCCGCCCCCCAAGCCCCCCTTGGAAACTGCTGACCTACTTTCTGTCCTTCCCAGATTCATGTGTGTTCCCTAGAAAGTTGTATAAATGGAATCATAGAACAGGTAGTAACTGGGGAATTGGGGTCTGTGTCCACCACTGAGCACAGTACTTTGGAGATCCATCCATGCCGTCATGTGCACCAACAGTTCGTCCCTTCTTACCGTTGAGTAGGGCCTGTCACACAGATGGACATGATCGGCTTATCCTTTCCCCTGTTGATGGACATCTGGGCTGTTTCCAGTTTGGGTCTTTGGTGACCGAACTGCTCTGCACATGTGTGGACGTGTTCTTCCCGTTCTCTTGGGCAGAGGCCTGGCAGGGAATTGCTGAGTTGCATGGTATCTTATGGTTCACTTTCTAAGAAACTGCCACAGTTTGGGCGCCTGGGTGGCTCAGTTGGTTAAGCGACTGCCTTCGGCTCAGGTCATGATCCTGGAGTCCCGGGATCGAGTCCCACATCGGGCTCCCTGCTCGGCAGGGAGTCTGCTTCTCCATTCTGACCTTCCCCCATCTCATGCTCTCTCTCTCTCTCAAATAAATAAATAAAATCTTAAAAAAAAAAAAAAAAAGAAAGAAAGAAACTGCCACAGTTTTCCAAAGTGGTCACACCACATTGAAGCCCCAGCAGCACTGAGCAAGGACTTGCACTTCTCTGTATCCGTCGCCACACTTCCTCTTGTCTGTTTTCAGATTCCAAACGTCCAGGTGGCTGTGAAGTGTCTTTGTATGTGCTTAGTAGCTATTTTTACCTCTTACTTGGTGGAATACCTATTCAAAGCTTTTGCACACTTTCAAAAACTAACTTTTTTATTCTGGATCTACAGAAAATTTTTGAAGAAAGATAGTACAGAGAGTTCCCCCATACCCAGCACCCGGCGGCCCTGCTGTTAACACGTTACAGTGATATGGTATATGTGTCACAATTAAGGAGCCACGCTGGTAATGGTATTACTAACCGAAGTCCGTGCCGCACTCCGACTTCCTTCGTTTTTCCCTGATGTCCCTTCTGCTCCAGCGTCCAGGACACACATGACATTCCGCAGTCACGTCCCCTTAGGTCCTCTTGGCTGGCAGTTTCCCAGGCTGTCCTTGTGTTTGATGACCTTGACAGCTCTGAGACTTTCCGGGAATTTTCTGTCTCACAATTAGGATTTGTCTGATGTTTTTCTCAAGACTGGACTGAGGTTCTGGGTTTGGGGAGGTGGACCCCAGTGCTGCAGTGCCCCTCTCCACACATCATGTCCAGGGCACCTGGGACCAGCGTGGCTCCTCACCACGATGCTGACCTTGACTTCCCAGCCTGGCCCACTTGCAAAGCAAAGCATTGGTGTCCATGGCCTTGAGCTTCTGCCCATTTCTTAATCGCGTTGCTGGTCTTCTTATCATTGAATGGCAAGAGTTCTTTATAGATTTTGGATACAAGTCCAATTTTATCTTAAAGATGTAAATTTTGGTTTTCTTTTTCCCCCATTTCATTCATTTCTGCTCTGAACTTTATTATCGTCTTTTTTCTGCTTGCTCCAGGTTTCCATTTGCTTTACTTTTCCTGGTTTCTGATGTTAGAAAGATTAACCATTTGAGGTTAATCACTTGAGACCTTTCTTTTTTTTTGAATAGGGGTGTTTAGTGTGCTTCTCCCCCCTGAGCAGAGGCCCCCACCTGGGGCTTGATCCTAGGACCCCGGGATCATGACCTGAGCCGAAGGCAGACGCTCCACAACTGAGCCACCCAGGCGCCCCTCGGTTTATAATACTTTCTAATTTCCCTTTAGATTGCTTCTCAGACCTATGAGTTATTTAGAAGTGTGCTGTTTCGTTTCCAAGTATTTGGGGGGATTTTCCAGATTTCTTGTTCCATCCCACTGTGGTCCGAGAATATACTTGGCGTGCCTGAAATCTTTCACGTTCACTATGACTTGTTTTATGGCCTAGGACACGTTCCAGCTTCGTACCTCTTCTGTGTGTCTGAGAAGAATGTACACTCCACCCTGACTGGGAGAAGTCTCTGAAGTCAATCAGCTCAGGTCCGCGGACAGTGTTGTTAAGTCTTGAATGTGCTTTACCGCTTTACTGTCTGTTCTACCAACTACTGAGTGTCTCCATCTGAACTTGGGGATTTGTCTGTCTGTCCTTTAAGCTCTGCCTGCCTGTCTTCACGTACGTACCTTGAAGCTCATCTCTGGCGTAGAAAAGGTTGAGACTGTTACATCCCCCTAATCTATCAGCATCTCTGTCACCAGGAAGGGACCTTCTTCATCCCTGGTGACAGCTTCTGCTCAGAAATCAACCTTGTTCGATAGTAACATATCCACTCCAGCTTGCTTTTGATCAATATTAGCATGGCTTATCTTTCCCATCTTTTTACGTTTACCCTATTTATGCCTTTATATTTAAAGTGAGTTTCTTTTAGGTAGCATAAAGTTGGGTCTTGATTTTCTACCCAATTTGACAGTCTCTGCCTCTTAACCAGAGTGCTCCAATAGCCAGAGCAGAAAAGGCCCTGGACCCTGGCGCACCTATCTGTCAGAGCGGGAAGAAGGGCTGGCCTGGGTTGTGGGGGAAAGTACCCACAGACAAAGCACAGCTCTGGTCCTGCCTAACGGAGCCCCAGAATAAGACAGGAAAGAATCCAAGTGTCTAAGCAACCTGACCACATTGGGAACAAAGCTCACGAATATATTTAGGAAAACAAAAATATCCAGCACCCAACAGGGTGAAACTCAGAATGTCCGGCACTCAGTGAAAAATTACCAGACATGCCAGGAAGTGGGCAGTCCAGCCCATGACGAGGAAGCCCCCCCAAACCCTGATGAGCCGACGGTATCAGGAACATACAGTGGAAACACCGGGGACGTTGCAGAGTTCAATGGCAAGTGGCAAGCACAGAAAGCTTTAGTAAATAACAGAAAATTCACCTGAAATGTGCAAATCATAAATACGGCAACTACAGGATATCCAAAAATTGCACTGAGTAAACGAAAGATGTTGAATGAAAATTAAGAGAGCGTTTTATCTATTCAACCAGCACCAGCCGACGACATCCTGTGTGGGGAGCATTCTGGAACACCGTCAGGGACACAGATCTGTGTGATCTTCGTAGAGGGCAGGCGGGGAATGTGTGTCCGAAGAATTTCAGGTATGCACACCCTCCCACTGTCTTGTAGTCCCGTCAGCCAGGAGGTAACGGTCTTCAGAGAGGCCACTCCTCCTGCAGCCACAGCACCCACACGTCCATCCGTCTGACAACCTGCCCCGAAGACGGGTCTCCCGCGAAGAGTTACCTCCTGTCCGGCGCCTGTCACGGCCAGGCGCGGCGCCTGACCTCGTGTTTGCTGATGCGGTCCCCACACTCGAGTATAGGCTGCATCAAGACAGATCCTGTCTGTGCGTCTGGCTTGTGGGGGGAAGGCGGTAAATCCTGACGGAGGGTCTGTCACAAGCGCCGGACCTGTGATGATGCGCTGGAAGTCGACAGCTGTGAACACACGCAAGCTCACACCCGGCGTCCCAACACCAGGCTAATTCTGCTCACCCTCGTGCCACGTGTCCTGACGCACGCATGTGCCCGTGCAGGTGACAGTGTACCAAGATGTGGTTAAACGTGATGGATGGAACGCCCTCTCTACAACCCCCTAAAATGGGAGTAAAGACATTTACAAGTGTAATCACACAAGGTCAGACAGGAGAGGAGACGAGGGAACGAGGTCTGGGGAGGAAGGAAGGCTGACGCGCGGCAGAACCTGAGCAGAGAGCTGCTGAGACACGGATCCACCAGCAGAGCTGGGAGCGCCAGGCCCTGTGGGGTCTGGGCTGGGGTCCACACGAAGGGCCCTGTGCTCCCTGCACGAGGGTCCACCACCACCCAAGCAGCAAGGGGGAATCAAGAAGTTGTCTCCCTGGGGAAGCCAAACCGGAGGCCCCACAGACTCAGGCACTGGGAGCAGAGGTGACAGTCCAGCCCAGAAGCGGCTTAAGTGGACAACTGTTTCCTGAAAGAGAGGACCCACCCAGGCCCCTGTCCACTGCCTTGCTGGCAGACCCTGTCATCCAGCCACACAGGGTCCATTTCTGGAGAAGTGACCCACACGTCCACACAAGACCTAGAGATCCTGATGCCTGGGGATCCCAAACACAGAAAGCACTTTACCACGCGTGTCCCACAGGGAAGCCCAGGAAGTCCCCCACAGCACAGGAGATGCGTAGACCGGCGTCGCAGCTCACTGGGAAGGAGAAACGCACAGCTGAGGAAAGCCTCCGCCATGAAGACAGCTCCCAAATCAGGGGTGGGAGGGACCCAGAGGAGAGACGGGGCCGAGGACAGGGGAACTCTGTACAAGGGGGTCGTTTAGACATAAAAGAGCTCTTGGAAGTTAAAAATACAAATGTAGAGATGAAAAATTCGGTTGAAGAGCTAGGAAATAAAATTAAGGAGCCATCCCAGAGAGCAGAACAAGAGACACAGAGATGAAAGACAGGAGAGAGCAGAGAACCCGCGCAGGAGAGTCACGGGGCAGGGAGGCCGGGCCCTCAGAGGGGCGGCCGCGGGGGCGACGGAGATCGGGGCCCAGGGGAGGTGAGGGACCCACGGCGGGCCCGAGACTCCCGAAACGTCAGAACGCCAGCGCTGGAGAGAAAAACCGTACAAGCCTCTCGAGAGAGAGCAGATAAAAGCAGGTCACGTAAAGAGCACTGAGGATAAGAATAGCATCTGATGATTCAACAGCAACTTGAAAATCTGGAAGACAACAGGAAAACAACTTCACAATTTGAGGGGCAGAATTCTTTTGAATCTAAAATGCTGTTCCCAGCCAACCATGCGTGTAGGCACAAGACAGAGCCTTCCTGTCTCTGCACACGGTCACAGAAAGCTCCCAAGGACCCAGCCAGTGTCGAGTGACAGCCTGGACAGCAACCAGGGACAAGAGCGAGCAGGAGGTGCCAGGGTCCTGGGGCAGCTGCTCCAGAGGAAACACAGCCAACAGTCCATGTGGGACCAATAACCGCACCCAAGTGTCGTGGGGAGGGCTGCTTTGCTGGTGTGAAAAGCCTGAGAGACAGTCCACAGAAAACTGGGCGAACGGAAAATGAGCCCTGTGTTAGCCTCAGGGCAGACTGGAGGCAAATACACATGTATTTGCACTGCCCTGCTTGGCTCACCAGTGGCACTATGTACATGGCCATGATGGTACCAGCCCCAGCAGCTGGTATGGCCACGTGAGGAGCACAGAGCAGGAGGTCCGGCAAGAGCTCAGCGCCCCCCAGTCCAACAACGTCTGAGCCAATCCCAACGACGTGACCGAGGAACAGACAGGAAGGCATAAGACAAGGGCACCTCCTGTGGGCCGACAAGAAAAAGTGTATTTACGTTCCATATTATCCTGTTCAGTCTGGATGAGATTACACCCTCACCCCACGCCTCTGTCAGGAGGATGGGGGAGGCTGGAAATTTCGGCAGACGGCTCCGTGAACTCCGTGAACTACGCAGATCCCGCCAGCAAAGGGGCAGGTTTCACCCCTCCCAGGGTCAAGGGAGTGACGCTGTTCCAGGGTTTACTGCTGAACCCTGCTTGAAACCAGCCACCCTGCCAGGTTAGTACCCTGTTGGCGTTAACCTGCTGACCCCCTTGAACTAGTTCTAATAACTGACAGCATAAAGGTCTTTGCAGAGTCTTTTAAAATTAGCAACAGAGGGGCACCTGGGTGGCTCAGTCATTGGGCGTCTGCCTTCGGCTCAGGTCATGGTCCCAGGGTCCTGGGATCGAGCCCCGCATCGGGCTCCCTGCTCGGCGGGAAGCCTGCTTCTCCCTGCTTCTCCCTCTCCCACTCCCCCTGCTTGTGTTCCCTCTCTCGCTGTGTCTCTCTCTGTCAAATAAATAAATAAAATCTTAAAAATAAAATAAAATTAGAAATAGATCTGAAGGCATCCCTCCTTGAAAAGGAATTTTTAAATAATGAGCGATTCTCACAGGTGCATTTGAACGCAACACCATCTCAAATTCCACATCACTTCTTATATTTTTCTGTATTATTTCAATTCCCTACGATAAGCATCCACTTTCATGTTAAAAAAATAAATATGTATAAATATCTCTTACAAAGTTGAATGCAAAGATCAAAATATTCTTTAAAAAAAAAAGATTTTTATTTATTTATTTGACAGAGACACAGTGAGAGAGGGAACACAAGCGGGGGGAGTGGCAGAGGGAGAAGCAGGCTTCCCGCGGAGCAGGGGGCGCGACGCAGGGCTCGATCCCAGGACCCCGGGACCATGACCTGAGCCGAAGGCAGACGCTTAACGACTGAGCCACCAGGTGCCCCAAATATTCTTTATGTATAAAGAGGACACACAGCAACCGTAGTCCCCTGGATCCACATCCCAAAGACAAAAGGTGGGCGTGGACGTAGGGAGAGCACAGGAGAGCACAGAATTCCCAGCCCACAGTGTCCTTCTGGACCGTGACAATTAGAGCTTAAATAATGTTTTAAAAGGGCATGTAGGCTCCAAAACCTGCAGAAGGTTTTTAAAAAGAAAATTAAGTCCATGTATTAGGATAAAATAAGTAAAATAGCACGAAAGCATTTTACAAAGGTGCGAGTGGAAACGGCAGAGGTCAGATCAGTTACGTTAACTGCAACGATGCAGGACGCTGGCCGTTCCTGGCGGCAGCAAGGCCCCCTCACTGGACGCCCACCCCCACCGCCCCTGAGAGGGGTCCGACTCTCCTCGCCATCCTGGTCAAGGAACAAACGAGCTTCCAGGGAAAAATAAAGCCTGTCACTGGCCGCAGGGTCACTTCAGCTCCTACCCTCAGCGCACTGGTCAAGGTCCCAATAACAAGCAAAGATGACCGTGGCCTTCCGCACTGTCCTCACCAGCACAGAGCCGGGCCTCTCCTAGTGCTGGGTGCCTGGGTCCCCCGCCCTCCAAGCCCTTAGGAAGGGAGGCACCAGACACTGGGGGCCCTGCCTCACCCTGCTGCCATGGGGCTCAGGGCCCTGGGCCTGATGTCTGGATGGTGACCTGCAGGTGTCTCCTGCTCGCCTCCAAGCAGGCCACGGGAGCGGACACCCTGAATGCACGTCCCTAATTTTCTGCAAGGCCCCTCAAGCTTTTATGCACGCTCAGGGGGGCCAAAACCACCTCCTCTCTGCCTGTCCACTCCTTCTGTGGTTTCGCAAACCTTTATTAGTTGTCTGGGGATTTTCCTCCTGCCGTGAACAAAGTCCCCCTCCGCTCGCCTCAGTGACCACCAGACGCTCCTGCCTGCTGGGGAGGGGGCCCTGGGCCCGGGGCTTGTGGAGCCTGAGAGTCTCTGGTCTTGGCTTTCAGCAGAGGACAAATGGAGACAAGAGCGAGTGAAAGTGCCTATTAGTGAGCCCACACAGAGCCAAGCCTGGGGACAGACGGCGCGGCCGCCCGGCTCCAGGAGGGTTACAATTGTCATGGATCCGTCCTTCCATTCAGCCACTCTGCCACTCAAGTGGCTGCCCACTCGCCAGTGTTGCCCATGAGGCAAGATGCTGCAGCCATGGGCCCTGGGGTCGCTGGTCCGCGGCACCTCATCTGCTGAGAGGGACAAAGGCCAGGGACGGCCCCCCACACCTCCTGGCCCCGAGTCTCAGGGACCTCCCACAATGTCTCCACCTTGAGAGTGACCCCAAGGGCAGGGTGGGCTCTGCTGGGCAGGGCATCTACTTGGACAGACAGAAGGAGAGTGGAGACAGAGGCCAACACGGGTCTCTCTCACCCCCGTGGACCAGGCACAAAGCCTGGGGTGGTAGTCCACATTTCCAGAACCTTCTTTCTGAAGGAATGCTAAGTGCAGGATGGTCCTGGTGGGCCTGAGGAGCCTCGAGAGCCCGAGGCCAGAAGCTTGCTGAGGGCTCCCCAGGACTTCGACCTGATGTCTCCTCCTGCCACAGGCACATAGCATCTGTTCTTCTTGTCTCTCCCAGGAGGCCCCAGGCCTTGCTGGTCAGCTCTTAAACCACTGGGAGCCAGAGGGTGAAGGCAGAGGCCTGGGGCCAAGATGGCCTGGGGTGCATGCAGTGGACAGCACCCTGCCCTGATGAAGCCCACCGTCCCAGCACAGGAAACAAAGCTCAGCACGGGGCTCTGTCATTTCTGCCACAACGAAGCTGCCACGTCCCACGGTAGTGTTATAGGGACACCATCAGTGTCAAAAGGCACAGATGTGGACACCAACCTGCCTGTAGGCTCTGTCAGAGCTGCTCTAAGCCAACTGCCTGACCTGGGTCCCAACCTCCTGAGTCCCAGTCTGCACTGGCACCCAACACCCAGCATGCAGCACCTAATACATAGTACCCCCAACACCCAGCATCTAGCACTCAGCACCAGGCACCCAGCATGTAGCACTCTCAACACCCAGACCCAGCACTCAGAACCCAACACCCAGCATCCTCAGCACCCATCACTCAGAACCACACTCAGCACCCAGAACCCAGTACTCAGTACCCTCAGTACCTAGCATACAGAACCCAGCACCATCAGAACTCAGCACATAGCATTTAGCACCTGGTACTCAATACATGGCATCCGGCACTGTCAGCAACGAGCACGCAGCACTCAGAACCCAGCACCCCAGACCCTCTGCTGGGCTCTGAGCAGCTTGGATGCCACAGTTCACAGTCAAGCCCGTGGGACCAAAGGGGACCTACCGGGTGGAACAGGGACTCTCCCCCAGCCCTGCCAGGCTGCCCCTAAGAAAAGGAAGCCAGAGCTCCTGACCGATCCCTGCAAGGGAAGAGAAACCATGTTCTCCCCTGCCTGGGAGATGAGCAAAGTGAGAGCAACCCTAGAAAAGAGAGATTTGGGGGCGCCTGGGTGGCTCAGTTCGTTAAGCATTCGACTCTTGGTTTTGGTTCAGGTCATGATCTCATGGGTTGTGGGATCGAGTCCCGCATCAGGTTCTGCACTCAGCGGGGAGTCTGCTTCTCCCTCTCCCTCTGCTCCTCCCCCAGCTCTCTCTCAAATAAATAAAATCTTAAAAAAGAATAAAATCTTCTTTAAAAAAAAAAAAAGAAAAAGAAAAGAAAGGACGCCTGGGTGGCTCAGTCCGTTAAGTGTCTGCTTTCGGCTCAGGTCATGATCCTGGGGTCTTAGGATCGAGTCCCGCATCGGGCTCCTTGCTCAGTGGGAAGCCTGCTTCTCCCTCTGACCCTCCCCGCTCTCGTGCTCTCTCTCTCTTTCTCAAATAAATAAAATATTTTAAAAAATAAAATTTAAAAAAGAAGAAATCTAAAAACGAGAGATTCATACAAAGCCCAAGACCAGACAGGTCAGGAGGAAGGACCACGCAGCACCCAGCCAAAGCCTCCACCTCCCCCTAGACAGAACCAGGGTGCTCTGGGCAGCCCCCGACCAACAGCAGGAGTCTCAATGCTCCCCCCTTGCCCAGCCGGGGTGCGCCCCCTGCCTGATCCATTACGACCTGGGCTTGGGTTTACCACGCCAGAGTCTCTGAAATTTGTTGGCATTAGGGTCTGCCTGGACTTGATGCTCATTCTGCTAGTTTCACGCCCCAGCAGTAAATGTGCAGTGTTCCCGAGCCAACCGAGCAGCCCCTGATGTTAGTGCAAGATCACTGTGAGCCCCGCCACAGAGGAGCTATTAAAATGAATGCTTTAATCCCAACCAGAATTTCTTGCCAAACAACAAGGAAAAAAATAAATGACTTTATCGGTTGAAGTGCAATATAGCCATCTCATCCCCACACTGGGGCTAAGGCTTTATAACTGACCTGCAGCTTAATCAACTGGGAGTATCATCTCTTGAGGGAAGACCTGTCCTTCATTGTTTTAGGGAGAAAAGGCAGTTTCTCTGACGTGTCTTTCCAGCCTCCAAGAGATGTTGGATACGTGGTGTCTCTCCTGAGCCCAGGGAAGTGAGCTGGTGCCATTCTGAACGAATGTTGGTGCTTTATCACTGACTTTTTGCTGGCTGCCTATGGAGAAGTCCAGCTCTCAGGGGTAAGCAGGGGAAGGAGGGGGTACCCGGCCCTTGGAGGGCTCATGGTCTGGGGGTCTTGCATCTGAAAATCAAGATTTCCCAAGTTGATGTGAGCCCCGTACTATGAGCTGCCCAATACCGCCCACCTTGTTCGGAGGGTGATGTGCCCACCTTGGCCTCACCTTCCATGCCAGAGAAAGGGAAATCTTCAGTGGGATCCCATAAACACACGTGCTAACCAGAACAGGGGGCTGTCCCTTGGGCCCTCCCCTTTCTGCCTGCCCTGTCCATGTGATGCTGGAGCAGCGCCAGCCACTCTGCCACTGTAAGAAGCAGGCTAAGCATAAGAGCCTCGGGAAGCTCATGGGGTGACGGGGCGCAATGAGAGCTCAATGAGAGCTAAAGCTGGGTCCCAGATGGCACCACAGAGCAGCTGAGCCACCTCCTGACACCTCTTCATATAAGGGAAACAAACCTTGGTTCGAGCCCCTGTCTCTCTGATTTGAGTCAAAAGCATCTTCCCCAGTGCAGAATTCTGGTGCTTCCCCTCCCAATCTGCCCCTTCTGCAGCCCAGCTCAGCCCGTGGCTCCACCATCCCCCCAGAGAACCTGGCTTCACCTGGTAGTGTCCCAGCTGGGCAGCCCCAGGTCCATGGGAGGCCCCTGATAAACGGAGCTAACTCCAAAACAGACAGATAGGGTAGGGGGGGCCAGTGAGACCTGCCCCACCTTCGGGACTTGGGTTTGGGACAGGTTGGGGATGCCTGGCCTTACCCTCAGTGTACAGTCCCATGAGTGGACACTGGGGGGTCCAGACAGGACCACCTGGTATCTCAGGCTGTCTCTACAGCTCTGACCTGAGGTCCTAGAGGGCAAGGCAAGGAGAGTCTGTGTAAGAGCCACCTCTGATCTGCAAAGACCTCAGGATCCCTGAGGCTACGTCCCCAAAGCAGCTACAGGTACACGCAGGACTCAGCTGGGAGTCAGAGACCCAGCAGCGGGAGAAGGGGGCTCGGGATGCTTTACAGAAGCAGGTGCCGGACAGGGAAGGAGGCCCCCCTCAACATGCCCAGGGAGGTGGAGGAAGGCACCAGCACTGAGGGAGGCGCTTCTCTGCCCAGGACGCCCGGCTCCCAGAGGGAGACTCACCTCCAAGCCCAGCCCCACCCCATCTCGTGTGAGTGACGAGGGGGGTACTGCCCTCCCTTCTCCAGGATCTGACGCTGGCAGCCTTGACACATCTGGGGACTGACCCCCAAGAGCCCCCAGCAGAGAGCACACAGCCTACCACCCAGAGGGTGCAGAGGTCCCCCGACCACAGCAGCCCCCGGAGGCTCTCCCTGGGGTACAAGTCCGTGAAATGCTTTTCTTCTGTCCGCGGAGGTCTGGGTGACAGTGGTCCATCTTCCTCCCATACATGTGCAGTCTGGCTCGGCAGGGCTTCTGTCTCCCCTCGGACATGCTCGCCTCAGGACGGGGGCTGTTCATTTCTGCATCCTCCCCGTGCACCGGGCACAGGCCCTGATGCCTGACTCCCCAAGACAGGACAGCCTCCCCCCAGGACGGCCCCAGGCCAACTCGCCACAGGACACAGGACACAGGGACCACGCGTCAGGGAGCCACTGGAGTGTGCTCGGTGAGAAGAGCCCCGTGGGCTTGGTCGTGGTGTCCTGTAATGTCCTTCCCGTCTCCTGCTGCCTTCCACACCCGGCCCCGCCCTGCAGCCCTTGGGCCTTTGCACGTGCTGTGTCCCAGGGTCATCTGCCCACCCTTGAATCCCACCTCAGATGCCCCCTCCTCCGTGAAGCCCTCCTCTGCCCCCACACCATCCCCGAGAACCTGAACATGCCTTGGACATGCAGTATGTCACACCAAGGCAGATCAACAGGACAGCCAGCCATGAACCAGTTGTTAGGGACAAAATAGCGGCTGCACCTGATTTAGCCTGATGAGAGTCTACACCAACCACCCAACCACATTAACCTGACAGCTGCCTATGCTCTCGTCCACGGTGTCTCGTCCACAGCGTGAATATAGCTCAGGGCCGCTTGCCACTTCCTGGCCTTGAGGGAAAACTGTTTTTTTTTCTTCAAACTGCACCCTTGAAGACTCTGAGCCCCAGATCTGTGTACAGTGGCCCAAGCATGTGGCCCCCATACAAGGCCACCTTGTTGCAGTCTCCAGGCCACCACTTGAGCTGCTCCCAAAGACTTTGCAAGTGTTCTCTTCTTCGAGGGACTGAGCATTAAATCTGGGGTCAATCTTGGGATGGCCCAAGAACATAAAGGCCTCCAGGATATTCTCTCAGTGAGAACAAATTTGTCAACAGCTGGACGCTTTTCTCAACACTTTGGCCCCAGGAGAATTCTCCTCAGCCAGCCCTGTGTGCCCATGGCACCCACAGCTCCCTGGCCTTGGTGCAGACCCCAGCAGAACAGTGTCCAGGGGGATCACGTTTGGCTTTGAAGGAACCAAAGGTGCCCCTAGTCATCCCAGAAAGAATTCAGGCCCTAAGAGCAGACACCCCCATGGGCTCCACCCGGTCCCTCCCAGGCTGCATCTCAAAAGAGAGACTGCCACCATGCAAAGCCCTGCCATGCCCAGAGGCCCAGGGACTGGAGCGTCTGGGCAGATCCTGTCATCGCAAGGAAAGGAGCCCCAGGAGCCATCTGTCCCCTCCTTTGTGGTCCATGGCTGCCTACGTGCTCTCTGAGGCTCTGGGCGTCTGTGAGGCCACCAGTCAGTGCTGGTGGCCGTGCAGGTGGCCGTGCAGGTGGCCTTGCCGGGGCGTGAGTCCCACGGCTCACCCACAGCGGCGCTGCCAGTCCCACTCCCACCTGCCAGGCCCCCTCCTGGCCTGCTGGGCCCTGTCCTCCCTCACCGCCCAGGGCAGCCCCTTGTCACCAGAGCAACGCCAACCACCCCCCTTGTCCTTCCCTTTCTTCCAGGAGCAGGTGCTCCCAGGTGGTCTCGTGGTCCCCAGAGCTGGTGGAGGAGACCGCCTTCAGCAAGGGTCACACTGCACTGTAGGGGCAGAACCAGAAGCCCACTGGCCAGGCTCGGGTTCCACGGGGGTTGGGCCGCAGGGACTGGGCAGCATCAGCCATCGATAGAGGCTTATAGGAAAGGCCTGGGGTCGCCAAGCTGCATCTGAGCTCCTTCTGGACTGGCACCCTCTGAATTTTAGGCTGCCACTCAGTTCATCATACCCTGAGCCCCAGAGTGGGCCAGCCATGCGCTTCGGGGCGGTGGGGGGGGGGGGCGGCTGTGGACGCCCTGTTGGTCTACCTGACATGGGACTCTCCAGGCTGTCACCTTGAAGCCTCTGTCCCCAGCAAAGGCCTTCCATGAGACGCATGATCAGGACAACACAGCAGCCCATGAGCTGGCCGCAATTTAACTGGGCTACCTCGAGGCCTGCCCCCAGTAGGGCCGAGCGAGGCCTGCCCCCGTGGGGCTCCCTCCAGGCCCTGTCTCTTCCCTTCCTCCTGCTGCACAGGTGCACGGTCTCTGTGTCTGTAGCCCTGACTCTACTTCTCAGTTTGTGTCTGATACATCTGTCTCTCCACCTCAGCGTCTCTCTGCACCATGCAGCCTGCACTTCTGTCTCTTGTCCCGTTTCCTTGGGTGCCTCAGTCTTGGCCTCAGGGCCCTGTCCTTTCCCCCCACGGTTCTGTTCTGACCCTCCCCCCCCCCACAGATTCCCAGACAGCCGGCGCCCCAGTGCCCCTCTCCCTCTGACCTGCCCCTCCCCACGTCCGTCTTGTGTGTCTAGGGCACCCTCTCTCCAACCCCACACCTGCTCTCTGTTTCTCGGGTCCATCCCTCTGGGTCTGGGTCTGGGTCTGGATCTGGGTCTGTCTCTGGACCTCTGTCTGTACGCACTCATCCTAAGAGGCCAAAATGATGCCCATCCAGGGGGAGAGAAAGCACAGGAAAAAAACACAAGGTCTCGCCCTGGAGGTCAGATGCAGCCCCCAACCTCAGCAGTGGACGACAAGTGGTGGGGGGCAGCGCCTGGCGGGCACACCCCGGGGCTGGCTGCTGAGAGGGTGCGCCAAGGCACCTCTGCTGGCTGCCCTCACCCCCCCACTTGCCGCCTGCCCCGTTGCCACAGCAGGAGAAACTTGGGGCTGACATGGAACAAAGGGGATCCAGGCTGGCAATTACCCAGCTAATTCCAGCCATGTAGACAGCCAAATCAGATACTTCAGGTTTCTTACAAACCCACCTCAGGGCCTCAATTAGCCACCTAATTAATTATCTGTACCAGCCTGGGACCGGCTGGGTGGGAACATGGATGGCTCCCGGTGCCAGGATGCTTGTCCCTGAATCATGTCCTGGTGACGTAATCATTATAATTAGACCCAACCTGCAGCCTACCCTTGACCACAGAATCCCAGGAACAGGGGCCCCGGGCCAGGTCCAAATGTCTTTTCATTTGTGGCAGCAGAAATGCAGCCATTCTGCAAAAGCCAAGCCCACCCACAGGGCCCCTGTCCGGGTTTGGTGGCACGGCCCCGCCATCCTGCGCTCCGTTGCCAGCACAGCAGCCCCCAGCCGCTCCCCAGCTCTAGCAACGAGGTCCCGATTCCTCCCACCCCTGCAGTGGCACCACAAGGACGGCCTTGCCACACATCACCTGACTCACGCCAGGCTGTGCACGGTACCAGGTCAGGGTGTGGCCCACGGAGGCCACCAGAGGGAAACATCCCAAATGGCAGAGTCAGGAGCTGTGGCCACAGGCTCCCAGCCCAGGGAGCTCCGGGGAGCTGGTGTTCCAACCAGGGGCGCTGGGGCCCACAGGATGGGCCCCTTGGGCCTCGGCTGACCAGACGGCTCTACCAAGACACACCTATCCCAGTGCAGACTTCAGCCCATTGCCCTGCCCACCTCCTAGGCCAGCGTCTCTGGCCTCAGTGACGACTCTGGACGAAATAGGCACCGGATTCCCTTCAGATAAGAGTCAGCAGGGTTAGAAGGGCGGCCCCCTCCCCACACAGCTGCCCTGCCTCTGTGGCAGGGGGCCAGGGACACACCAGCCATCTTGGCCTCTCCCTTGTCCCTGTGCTCAGCCAGCCCTAGCTCCCTGTGCGCGCTGCTGTCCCCACCCTGGGTGAAACCCAGGGGGTCCTTGCTGGACACCACAGATCCAGCTCCGGTCCCCCACCCCCACTCCGCCTGCTGCAGCTTCCCATGGCTCTGCTCACCAACAGCAGAACCCCCATGGGGCCCACCAGACGCTGCCAGTTAGGATTGGCCCTTGGTGCCCCTGAAACTCACCCCCCGCTAGCCTCCCAAAAGCGAGGGTGCTGTTGCTTCACCCTTGACCCCAGCCTCAGCACTGTCTGGTGGGCTCTGCCCTGAGCACGGTACACCAGTGTACACCCTCCCCCACTCCCCGTGCTGGCCAAAGCAACTTGGAGGTGCTGGCTTTGGTTCCTACCCCTCTTCTCCCTGGCTCTGTCCTGAGGGAGGGAGCGGGCAGGTGTGTTTCCGGGGACGTGCAATGAAGGCATCTGTGAAGTCTGAGGGTGATCACGTGGTACCCCCGTGTGTCTGCATGCCATTGTGGGTATGAGGCCAGCCGGGTGCCTTGTGCCCCCACGCCCCCGACTTCCTACCTCCCAGGGCCTGTTTCATCACGAACTCCATGACGATGGCTTTGATTCCTCAGCAGCTCCTCCAAGGGTCCGAACTCACATCCAAGTGTGGTGGGGAGTTCTCTGCCTGGGGGAGAGGAAGTGGTCACAGGTCACCCTGGCGAGGCCTGGGGGAGGGCTTTTTGCTCATCCCTACCCGAATACCCCTGAGCATGGGTCTGTGGTCTGGAGAGAGCATCCTTTGTTGATTCCCCCACCTCTATGGCTGGACCCCGACACTGACAGGGACACCTGAGAGGGTCTGGAAGGGTCTCAGTGGAAGAGGGTTTCCACCCCACACCTTGACCAGGGCAGGTAGATTCCAAGACCCCAGCTGGACCTGCAAAGTGGCCTCACGTGGCCCCTGGTTTTCTGAATCCATCTTATGGTGGCTACTGCAGCGATGGGGGCGGGAGAGTGCAGCTCAGAAGGAGCCGGGCTGTGTGAAGCCGGGGCAGACTCAAGGGGTGTGTGAAGATGACTGGCCCTTCTGCCTCCTTGGTGGACCCTGGGCCACAAGGGGGTGGGGGAATCCATCTAAGAGACAGGAAGGGCTATGGTGGGGTGGCGCCAGAGTGGATGCCCCTTCAGAGAGGTCTCTTTGGCTTCTGACAGAGGAGTCTCAGGGGCAGGTAGACCAGGCTCCACCCAGGGGAAATTCGAGGGCCCACTGCCACCAACCCGCAGCAGAGATTCAGGAGAGACTGCAGGAACCCAGCCTTCAGGGAAATGGAAATTGGGGGTCAGACCGCCCCCCTCCACCTGCGTCTGCACGGGTGGGGCGCTCCAGGGTTCAGGTCAGCTGAACTCTGGTGGGGAGGGGCTGCCTGTAGGATAAAGCAGCTCCAAGTCCCTTCCCTCCCCACTTGTGGGGTCTCTCCTGGCAGGGAAGCCCAGGGCTCTGGAGATCCAGTGTTTTACGGTGTTTTCCTCTGCAGACGAAGGAGACCCGCGTTTGTGCGGCCTGGGGAGGGCTGGCTGGGTGGGAGTGCCCCCGCCTCCCCGCAAAGCGCTGGCGCGCAGGGGCGCCCTTGCCGCAAAGCAGATTCTCTTCCAAACTTCTCCCCTGGCTCCTGAGGCGGTGGGGAACTCAGGCCCCAGCCACAGAGAGGCTCGGGGTGCTGCTGGAGCTCCCCCAGGCTTCCCATTGCCTCCCCGCGCGGGCCGGGGCTCCCGCTGCCGCCGCACCCCTTGGCTTTGCGGGCGGGCGAGTTGCCCGGCTCTGCTGAGCGGCCCTCAGGCGGGAGCGCGCCAGGAGAAAGAGACACAGGACATGGGAGGGGAAGGGGAGACGCGCAAGGCAGGAGCAAGAAAGAGGGAGGACGCGGGCCGGGACCACGGGGCCCGCTTCAGCACCGCGCGGGCGGACAGCGCCCACCCCGGCCGAGTGCGCGCGGGAAGGGGCAGGCTGGGCAGGGGGCGGCCTGGAGTGGGGTGCGCGCGGGAGCGTGGGTTACCTTCCCGGGGCCGGGGTGCGGGCGGGCAGGCGCCTGGGCAGTCAGTGGCGGAGCGCGCTCGGGCTGGCCGGGTCCATGTGGCGCCCCGGGAACTGCGGCGGCGGCTGAAGGGCACGGCGAGGAGGGCGCGTCACATGGAGGCGCACCCCGCCCCCCGCCCGCGTCCGAGCGTGACGACGAGGGCGGGGCCGCAGCGGCGAGGCGGGCGCCCGCGGGGGGCGGGGGCGGGAGCGACGGAGCCGCGCCCCCCTCTCCACTCCCAAACCCTGCCCCCTCGCCGGATTCGGTGGAATCCAGGAGCCGGCGCCGGTGACCCTCGCCCGCCCAGCAGCTTAGAATCTCAGATACTGCCCCCACCCCACCACCACCATGCGACCTCCTCGGTGTGGACCCGGGCGGGGGTCACCCTCCTCGCAGACAGGGTCCCACAACCCCACGCCCGCGCCCGTGCGGGGCACCTCGTGAGCGCAGGTGGGACCCATACGTGCGCAACCCTCAGTGGCAAAATCTCTCTCTTTTCCGGCCGGAGGGGAGAGGCCTGGGGGCTGGGGGCCGCGGCTCCCCTCCCCATTCCACTTCACCAGGGCGCGCAGGGGAAGGGGTTCCGGTCGCCTCAGCAACAGTGAACCGGACCCGGACCGGTGCCCCTGCGCGCTGCCCGCGACCCACACCCCGCCGCTCTCGGGGCCCTCGGGATCCCAGGGCGGGAGAAGGGAGCCCCCAGACTCTGAAAACCCACCCACCCCTGGCGGAGAGAGAACCGCAGCCCGGCCCGGATCTACTTTTCAGTGTGATAGCGTCTGAGAGAGGGAGAAAGCCACCCCGAGTTTCATTTCAGTGGGACGAAGGCGGGAGACCCCCGCCCCCTCGGACGGCCACCGCAGCTGCGGCGGGAGAGGAGACGCGCGCCGAGTGCGACTGGCGCCGGCGGCGCAGGGCGGGGGGCCCCTCGCGGGGCAGGGACGCGTGAAGGTCACTGCAGACAAGGGCCGCTCCGCCCAGACTGGCCCCGCGGCCCCGCCCTCCCCCGGGCCTCCAGGATTTCCCCGGCGGCAGAAACCGCACTGCGGAGAGAGCCGGGTCGCCGCAAGGTCGGAGGCTAAGCCTCCAGTCCCGCCGCCCCTCCCGGGGGTCGGGAGACCCCACCCAGCAGCCGGGGCACGCGAGTATTGAGAGCGGTACTATGGGGAGGGGCTGCGGCTCGGCGGCGGTCCGGGTCTCAAAGAGCAGCGGGGTTGAAATGTTGCTCGGGCTTCTGACCTCCTGGTTGGTGGGCAGACAACCCGGGTGGCCACTGCATTAACTTGTCACCGACCCCTCCCGACTGAGTCAGGACTTGCAGGACCTGGGGTGGAAGAGGCAACCCCGGAGCTGCTTCTGCCCCGCCCCCCACCCCGGGGAGACCACGCCCCCTGCTCCTCTCCGCCCCTCCCCTCAGCTGCCCCCAGAAGCTCAGACTCGGCTCTGGAAGACTTGCAGGCCCAGCCTGTTTGTTGGGCGCTTCGGCTCCCAGCTCCCACCCCTACTGTGCCTGGCAGTGGCCCGGCAGGGGCCCAAGGGGAGGGTACGGAGGAAGCCAGCCCTGCTCCCTGGGAGTGCGGGTCAGTCTCCACTCAGCGGCCGGTCTGGTTAGCGAGGTTCCTAGGGACCCTGCAGGAGGCCCGCGTCCCAAGACCTACAGCTCAGGACATGCAATGATGCAGCCTCTCCGGATCC
Source organism: Eumetopias jubatus (assembly GCF_037043125.1). Taxonomy (NCBI): domain Eukaryota; kingdom Metazoa; phylum Chordata; class Mammalia; order Carnivora; family Otariidae; genus Eumetopias; species Eumetopias jubatus. Next base: position 202,298,109 of record NW_028274808.1, on the reverse strand, counting down.
CAGGGCCCCGGGGTCTGGCCTCAACATTCTCACTTTGTCCTGCTGACAGGTCCTGTCACTGAGATCTGGGCCAGGAGGTGAAAGGGGAAGGGGTGCTGCCCGAAGGGGACAGAACATAAGACTCAAGCCAGGGCTGCAGGGAGCCCCTGGAGCTGGCCTGCCCAGACTGCCCCCCCAGGAATATGAGGAGCACACATCTCATCTCTCCCCCAGCCCATCCGTAGAGGTGGCTTATAGCTCTGGGCCTTAAACAGGTCTGGAGATGGGCATTCTGTGGTCAGCTGTTCCCAGATGTGTGAGGGTCTTGAGGGTCTACCTTGAGCCCCAGCTCAGGATCTGCCCAGGCTGGGCCTTTCCAGGGTCCTCAGAACCTGAGTGTGGATGCTGGAGGGAGAGGTCTTGCCCAGGAAAGAGCTCACTTCCCACTGGACCTCTTCCCTCAACCCCTGCCACCAGATGGACCTGGAGGATGAGCCACAGCTGATCTCCTGTGTCAACCCACGGAGGACCCCAGAGGTGACCTCAGCGGAGTCCACAGCAGGCCCCACAACCCATGACCCCAGGTACCCTCATGAGCCACCTGAGGGAGATGCCCCGTTGACCGTAGGGCAGCCAGGTTGGGCAGGGTCCTGCCGTGTCGTGTCAGGGCAGTGCAGGCTCATAGAACAGAGGAGTACAGAGGTCCTGACGTCAGACCCCAGATGCTGTCTGGCCCTCCCAGTGCCTCCCTGTCCCTCTCTCTGTCATTCCCCTCCTACACTCACCGCACCCACACGGTGACCCTCCTCAGTTCTCACAGGTGCCCAGGCCCTGAGCTGGGGGTGCGTGGCCCAACCAGGACTCAGGCTCTCCCAGGGTAAAGAGACAGTCCGGGGTCAGAGCGACTGGTGCCCCACTCCGGGAGAGGGAGGCTGGGCAGCTGTGGAGCCCGAGAAGGGCCAGCTCTGGGCAGGTGGTGAGGACGTGAGGTGAACCAGCTGCGAACTGCCCCCCTGCCTGGTCTGCTCCCTTGGTGGGGGAGGCAGGGCTGCACGTGGTAGTATTGGTGGCCCTGTGAGTGCCCAGAAGAGGACCTGGGTACTGGTGAACCGTTCCCAGACCTGCAACCAGCCACAGAGAGGTGGGAGCTTAGCAGGAAACTTCCAAATAGCTGAGGAAGATCCAGGAGTGAGTTCAGAAGGCACCTGGATGTGGGCGCAGTCCAGGGTGGTGTCAGGGCACAGAGGTGGTGGTCCTGGGCTGTGGGTGGATTCCAGGGAGCCAGCATGATGGGAAGGGTATCCCACCAAGAGGTTAGCATTTGGGACATGCGTGTTTGGACACAGCCAAGGCCTGGCGGTGGGACCCTGGCCAGCCGGCAGCACGGGTATACAGCTCCCAGCCCAGCCCTCTGCAAGCTCTCGATATGCATGACCCTCCAGACTGGCCCCTCGAGGCCAGAACCCCTGATCCAAAGCAAGGTTTGCCGAAGACCATAGGATGCTGAGTTTGGACCCCCTGCCATCCAGAGTCCCCTTTGTAGCCTCCAGAGTCACTCCAACTGGCAGAAGAGAAGAGCTGGCCACCCTGCCCCAGCCCTCCCTGGAAGCCCCTCCCGGGGGCCCCTTTGCTCCCTCCAGGGAGGCCTGGCACCTACCAGCCCCATCTGTCCCATGGAGGGTTGGCCATGGCTCCCACACCCCAGGGCACCATCCTGCTCCAGCCCGGAGAGGGCCCTGGAAGCACCTTCAGGGGTTGTTGGTGTTGCTCTTCAGTTTTGGGGTGGGGTCTGGCAGGGGGCTGCAGGCTCCTCAGGAGGGGCTGGGAGGGACTTTTGGCACTCATGGGCTTGCCCAGAAACTTCAAATGCAAACTTAATAATTTAACACACTGAATGATTCAGTCCCCAACGGTGGCGCCTTCCGCACTGCTGGTTTCCTGCTGGATTTTATTACTGCTTGGAGGGTACTAACACGGGAAACGCAGGGCAAAGTGAGACCACGGTTGTCTTTCCTCAGAGCTGGGGCTAGAACCATGACTCTGAGTGCAGGGGACCTTGTGTGCCTGCCTGATGCCATGACCCCTTCGCTTGCCACCGTGGGCAAGAAACGCCTAGCCTCTGGGGTCCCATCCTGGGTGCTGGGGCACACTAGGCCTGGTCAGGGTCTTGTGACGAAATGCACTTTCTTCCTAACCATCTGGTTCCACAGAGGCCCTGTCCCCATCCCCAACAGACAAGCGGTCCCCTAGCTCCCCACCAGGAACCCCACGGACCCACTTTCCTGAGGAGCTGGGCTCAGAGCACTGCCCTATTGGCCTCAGACCCCAGCTCCCAGACTCCGGGCGCTGTCTGCCTTCCCTCACAGGGCCTTTCCCTGAGCCCAAGGTCATCTCACTCCCCAGCTCCATGCTCATCTCGTGTTGACCAGCGCCTTCCTCTTCGCAGGCTCCGGTCACTGCCAACACAGCCCTGGGGCGGCGGGGCGGGGGGGGGGCGGGCGCGGGCAGAGCTGGTGGGGTCTCTGAGCCACCTGCAGGGTATCAGAACGTGGAGGCATGCCTTTCAGAGATGCTCAGGGAAAGGGGCAGTGCAGGGGCCGAGGGAAAGCACAGAGGGGTCAGCAGGGGCTGTGAGGCAATCCCCGCGTCCCACCACGGGCAGCTTCCCTAGAGCAGCCCCTCTGTGCTCCAACATAAAAACACCCTGCATGGGCTTGGACATAGAATTCAGCCTCTCGCTGGCTGCCGTGGGGCAGGGCCTGCATAGAGGCTCCAGGACAACCCCAAGTGGACATAGGCAGCCTGGGTGAGGGACGGGAGGCGTGGAGGATGCCGGGGCAGGGATGAGTTTGCTCCTGGAGCTGAAGGTCTCTACCCTCTGGGAGCCCAGGCCTCCAGTGGGGCCTCCGTGCCCCTCACTGCAGCTCCAGAGCCCAGGGGGCTGGCCCTGGGCATAGACGTGCCTGTCCCACCAGGGTCTCCTCCACAGTCACCAGGACAGCGGGCCCTGACACAAATGTCCAGGCTGGATGAATGCCCTGGGGCATCTGTAAGCCTTGGGGGACATCTGGTCACGTCCACTGGTTTGGTGGTGACATCAAGCCGGGGGCTCTGGGCCCCTGACTCTCTCTCTGACCAATGGTCCCTCCCTGGAACCTGGGGGACCAGAGAACCCACCGGAGGACCTCCCTGAGCTGCAGACCAGACGTTCTTGCTCCGCAAATGGCCCCCCAAGTTCTCCTGCCCACCCCCTAAGTTCACTCTGCACCACCCCAGAGGCCTCCTCCACCCTCCAAGGAGCCACCGGACCTGCCCTGAGGACCAAGCCCAGTGGGTCCCTGTAACAGAACCTCCTTCCACACTGTACTTCCCAGCCCTGACCTGAGCCAGGCTCAGCCCCAGACACTGGACGCCTGCCTGCACAAGCACAGGCATGAGCCACAAATGTGGGCTGGCAGGGGCGCTGAGAGGGCCTCTGGCGTCCTGCGGGGGGTGGGCGGTGCACAGAGTCGCTTGGAGGCTTGGCGGGGCAGAGTCAGCCAGTGACCCTGATCCAGCCCGGACTCGGCCAGCCAACAACAGAGCTGGCCCTTGCAGGGGCGCTCCAGGCTAGAGAAACCCCTCTTAGGAACGCAAGCGCCAGACAGAGGCACGGCCCGGCTGGCTGAGGCTGCCCGGTGGTTGCCAGACCCAGACCCCTGTCCAGTGACACCCGGAGCACAGGGAGGCCCCCCTGGGTCCTGCTGGGATGCCCACTGGCTCACTTGGGAAGGAGGTGCAGGGCTTGGCTGGATCCTCCTGCCTCCTGGGTCTTGACCTTCTGGCTGTGCTTGGGTCCAGGGGCTGGGGAGGTCAGGTGGCTAACTCAGTGCCTGCAGGACTGCCCGTGTAGGCCTCGCCGTGGGGCAGTTCCTTCTCAGCGGGAGCTCGAGGTCCCTGCAGTCTGGTGTGTGCCCAGCACGGGTGCCGAGCTGGAGAGAGGGGTCAGGTTCAGTGACTTCCCTCGGTGGCTTGCAATCGGCTTCCGTGGGAACACTCACACCCCTGAAAGCCCCACACCAGGGTTTCTTCCCTTTTTCCCTCTACCCGGTCCCCACCCCACTGCTTCAAGGGCTCCTGCGTGGTCTGGGGGTGGACAGGGAGCCCCTTGCTGGGCCTGCACCCACTCAGGAAAGTGGAGCCCTCTGGGGTCCCAGGCCTGCAGGACCCTTACCTGTTCCTCCGTCCACCCCCGGGGCCAGCCTGAGACAGGGGACCCTCCCACTCTGCCCACCCCCACCCCCATGCACTAACTGCTGTCCTTCCCAGGTGCTGCTCCGGGGCGGTTGCTGTGAGAAAGGCAAAGGCCGCTGCTGGCCCAATTTCTCCAGGAGCCGAAGGCTGAGACATGGCAGAGGTTCACCACACATCCAAGGGACGGACACCGGGGGAGGGGGGCAGGGACCAGAGACGGGGGGGGGACAGAGACCGGGGGGGGGAACGGAGACCCGGGGGGGGGGGAACGGAGACCGGGGGGCTTCATTAGCTGATGTCTAAGCCAGGCCTCAGCAGACATTTGGGCTTCAGGCTGAATGACCCAGTGTCACCTAGACCTGGGGAGGCCACATTCCAAGCAGAATGGAAATGAGTCCTGATCCAGGGCGGGGGGGGGGGGGTACACCGCCTGTCCGGGGCCAGGGGCGCATCTGGAAGGTGTGACCCCATCCTGTGCTACAGAGAGGGAGACTGCCCACCCAACCTCACCGCGCTGGCCGTAAAGCAAGGGCTTCTGTGGGAACCCGAGAGGGCCCGGCGCCCCTCCTGAGGACTTCAGACCTGGGGAGGGAGGCACTCCCAGGACTGCGTGCAGAAGACAGGACGATAAACACGGAAGGCGATCCACACCACAGGACCAACCAGCCCCCTTGGCCGCCCAAGGGCTGGTGCTCCAGGCCAGCAGGGCAGGGGCACGCGGTGTACCGCTGGGACCCCATGGGAAGAGGCAACCAGGCCACACTGTGGACAGTGCCTTGTCCTGGCCAACAGGACGCCGGGAAGCCTTGGGGGCAGCCCTACCCCTGGCGGGGGGGCATCAGACCCGCCGCCCGGGACCGGGTGTCCTGGCCTGCAGCCTGCTCAGGACCTGGCTGAGCGTCTGGAACCACCTCCCACCCCTCCTATACCTGTCCTGGGGGCTGTGTCCAGGAAGATGATCCCATGCGGGCTCTGCCCCACGTGGCCAGTGGAGGCAATCCTAGGTCAGGGTCTGGGCTGGGGCAGGGGAGCTCCACAAGTAGAACTGTCCTCCAGTGGCCCCTTGGCTGCCCTGGCAGTGCCCTGTCCTGTCCAAGCTCTGCACCACCCCCCAGCCCACCCCACCCTCGCCCACTCGCAACACGGCCGCTGGTGCATCATGCTCCGTCAGCTGGGGCAGGTCTACCAGTGGACACACCTGTGTCCTCCCCCTCGCGCCAGAGTCTCCCCAAACAGCTCCTTCCACACAGCTTTGCCCCCTTCTCTCCAGCTCCTGGGAAGGGGCGAGTGGTGCCTGAAAGGGCGGAGGCCGGGTGGCGGCCATGCCATCCACCTGTTCTGACAGAGGCCTGGACAGAGCCGGCCAGGAGCTGGGTGTGGTGGAGACGGAGGTGCCAGGCTCCATGGCTCCTTCTGTGACCTCTGGGGACGAGAGTGTCCTCAGCTTGCTGTGATAGGGGCTCACCCCCACCCCGTTCCCCTGGGGCAGCCGAGTGGCTGCTGGTCTGGGGACCATCTGTCAGTCCGATTTTGCTGCTTCAAAGGGCGGCTGGTAAAGACCTACACAGACAACGGCTTGGATTTCCTGCCTGACACTGAGGTGGCCGAACACGTGAGCTGCGGCAGGGGCGCTGGGCTGCACCCCCTGGCTCAGCCTCTAGTTGTGACAACTCACAGCAGAGCCCCTGTCCTTGAGGACAGGTGCCCCCTTTGCACTGACCCGTCAGCCCCCAGTCAGCACCGCCTCATGCCCCCCCGCAGCTTTGGCTCTTGGCAGGTGAGCCTGGAGCTGGGATGTGCGGCTCGCAAGGGGTGCAAAGTGGGGGACAAGGGCTGAATGGAGGGCTAGACTCTGACACTGACCTCAGCCCTGTGGGCAGCTGATGGGCAGTCATCCACTTGGCCGGGCCCCCACCCCGACACTGCCCTCAACATCCCAGAGGCCTCTCACCAGCCCACACTGATTCCCCAGGGGCTGTGGCTGGAGGAGTGTCCACTAGGGTCAGACCCACCTGGATATGGGTGTGAATGCTGGCTGTGGGGTCAGGCAGAACCAGGGTTGAGGGTGCAGCTCGGGATTGGGGGACAATGGAGCCAAGGGACCCTGCTTGCAGAGCCCCCTATGAGCAAGGGGACAGGTGCCCCAGGTAGGCAGTCCAGCTGAGGGTGAAGGTGTGGAGAGGCCACCCTGGGGGAAAGAGACCAAGAGCGGGTGGTGGGGCAGCAGGGGGGCTGGGCTGGCCACAGTTGGATGCCCCCCCCAACATCTCTCCCCCACCAGACTGGGGCCCAGGACAGCCCCCCAGCTCCAGGGCACAGCTTGCTGAGAGCTGAGTCGGGGGGGCTTCCTGGTAGAAGTCCTTGGGACCACGGCAGCAGGGGTGGACACTCCCCGTTTCTGAGACCGGTGTCTGGGCTGCACCTGAGCTGGAGAAGAGCCGGGGCGTGGCCCACGCTCTGCTCTGACGGTGCCCCGAAGGCCTGTGTGTGTGAAGGGTGCAGCAGAGCCTGGGGGCTCAGCACCGGAGCCCTCCTGCCGTCCAAGGGTCACTGGCACCAGCGACGCAGGACCTCCCTGTCCTTCCTTCCCAGACCTTTTCCGACAGTGAATGCTCACCAGCCAGGCTCTGCCAGGGAGGCTACCTCTCTGGAAGGGCTCACACCACCCAGGCCAGCTCCAACCCTGCAGGACATGACCCAGGGCCCTGACAGCTTCTGGACTCAGGGGCCCCCCGAGCCCCAAGGAAGGGCCTCTGTCCTGCCCTCACGTTGGTGGTCAGCAAGGTGTGTGCCCAGTGAGCGGATGGCACGTGAGCGCCCTGGCAAGAAGCCCGTGTCCAAACCAAAGGGTACAGGGGCCGTGAAGAGGCTGATGGCTCCTCAGTGGGGGACACAGAGCCAAACAGCCCGACTCCCCCGATGATGGAACAGATAAAGGTGTTTGTCCAAACTGCGGGCACCGTCTGCCCTAATGACACATGTACAACGTGGACCAGCCTCCAAGACCGCCCCCCCACTGCACTGAGGCGCCTACCCAGGGGGCCACCAGTGAGCTGGGTCTGGACAACAGTTCCTCCCGGAGACAGCCCTGCCTCTCCACCTCCGAGCGAACTGTCTGACCTGGGGACACCCTTGTTCCACCCTGACCAATCAACAACCCTGGTCGAGCCAGCTACGAGCCCGCAGACGCTCTCAGCGCTTCTGCGCAGCTGGGTTGAGCTGGGCTGTGGCCACACCTCTGGCCACTGCTGGGGGTCCCTGTGCCCCGCCCAGCCCAGCAGAATGAAGCCTCCCGCTGCTCCAGGTGGGGGGAGGGGATCTTCCTCCCCAAGGGGCCCCACCCAGCAGGATTTGTTTCGGACAAGACCCTGTCCGGGCCTTCCTTGCTGCCCAGGAGATGCTCCCAGCCTGAGTGCGTGGGCCACAAGGCTCGGCTGGACACCAACACCAGACTGTGTGCGCATGTCTTTGCTCTGCCCTCCTGGTGGCCAAGACACTCTTCTTCCAGCCTGCCTGTCCCAGCAGCTTGTCACCAAGACCGGGAGGCCCGGCCCAGGCTGCTCCCGGCAGTACCCACGGCACCCCTGGGGTCTGCCCACATCTGCTGGGGGTCCAAGCTAGCGTTAGTGATGGGACAGAGGATCCCTCTTGGCCCAGGGTTCTCAGCCCCACAGTTCTGGGTGGGGTGCATCTCCCAGGACCCTCTGCAGACCCGGGGACATAGGCCTGAGGCCCCAGTGGTCACCCTACAGGCTGCAGGGAATGCGGTGGGGTCCCAGAAGGTCTCTGAGGGAGACCCCAGAGTGAATGGACTCGGCCCCATGGCAGCTGGGCCAGGAAGGGCAGGCTGAGCAGGGACACCCCGCCACTCTAGTGGCCTGATGGATCTACCCTGGGGGGACCCGGATGAGGGCCTTTGTCTCAGGGGCCGCAGGCAGGTGACCAGGGCAGCTGGGCTGGACCCCACCCCTCAGAAAGGCCCTCGGACCTGGCCACAAGCACTGGAGGGGGATGGGATGAGCGAGCATCTACTTCCCACAAGTGAGCATCTGCCAGAAACGAGGCGAAAACAATTCAAGTCTGTTTTCTTTTCCTTTTTTTCTTTTTAAAGATTTTATTTTTTCAAAGTAATCTCTACACCCAACATGGGGCTCGAACTCGCAACCCTGAGATCAAGAGTCGTGTGCTCTACCAGCCAGGCGCTCCTCAGGGCCGTTTTCTGCACTGGAGCCAACAACACAGGCCTCGCGGCCGGAGGCTGCGCTGCCCGAGGGTGTGGACAGCCTTGGAAGGGGCCCCCTTGGCAGGGGGAAGACTTCCCAGACCATCCTGCACGGGAACCACAGAGACCACCCCGAAGTCGCCGCAATAAACACACAGCAGTTGCTAGAAACAACGAGGACAAAGACAAATCCACAAACACCACGGCCAGGACCCCAGGCTCAGGGAGCAGGCAGGGAGGGGGGCGCGGGCCACACACCCAGCAGAGCGGTATCCCTCCACGGCCAGGGACGCCAGTCACTGGGGGTGGGGGCATCCTCTGCAGACCCGGGGTGGACACAGGGTCCTAGGTTTATAGATGGGGGCGGCCTGGGGAGGCAGCTCCTGTGCTGGGTCGCTAATCTGAGTCCATCGCCCCCCTGCCCCAGGATCCGTGATGGGCTGGCAGTACTCATCACTGCGGCCCACAGTCAGGGGACAGGCCAGGGCACTGGAACAGCCCCCACACTGGGTCCGTGGCCTGGAGGCTAAAAGCTCTGTGGCCGGGCAGTTGGAAACCTCTGGAATGTCTAAGACAGTAAATTAGGGCCGGTACCAAGGGCAGAAACTAAGGGGGCGGGCGGGCTGCTGCAGCACCCCCTCTCCCAGGGCAGCACGGGCTGGGGAGGGGCTCCTGGAGGGTCTGGCCCTGGTGCCAGATCCAGAGCAGCTCTGATGTGAAATCTCTGAAGCTGTTTAGGCTGCTCATTATCTGTTAAAAGAACTGGAGACTAAAAATAGCAGCGAACACATAAGAAACACAGGGAGCCTGCCCGCACCAGCCTGAGTCACTCAGCACACCGTGGGAACCCGTCACCTCTGCAAAGGGATGGCGCCAAGGCCCAGACCTACCTTCTCCCCCGACCCTCCGTCCAGACTCAGAGCTTGCAGGGGTGCCAGGGGGGGAGCGGAGGGGGCCAAGCCCAAGGGCCAGAGGGCAGGCGGGGTCCCAGCCTCTGGTTTGGTCCCGTGGCCACAGGACCCCAGGGCACAAGGCCAGAGCCTCTCCTTCCTGCAGGCCCCGGGCCTCACGCGCCACACACCCACAGGGCTGGCGAGTCTCGGGCCAACGTGGTCACTGGCAGGGGAAGGTGGGGTCTGAGCTTCTGGTCAGAGTGTCCAACTCTAGGCGAGGCCTCTATCTGGGGACATCGGTGCTGGGCTCGCGGCAGCCTGGATGAGAGCCATCCACTTGGTGTTTGCTGACACTCAGGCCTTACTGATCAATGGTTCAAGTCCACACCAACTCCTACATCCCACCCATGCGATGGGCCGCGGGACGCAGGCTGCCCCTCTCCAGTCCACGGAATCTTCCTTCTCTTCGGTATCACACTGAACTTCGCAAAGAGGGACCACACACGAGCTCCCCGAGGCCTGCAGCACAGACCAGACTGCAGGGCAGCTTCGGCCCAGGCCAGCCCAGGACAGAAGCAGGATGACCCTAGGAGCTTGTAAAGTCACTTCTGACCAAAGCTTCGTGCTGACAGGTGCCCCCCCCCAAGCCCGCACACACACTGACCACGCAGGACCAGACACCCGGCACTTCCTCAACAGGCTTCTCATCAAAGCAAGCTCTTGCTTTGAATTTCAACAACAGCGTCCGAAGAGCCCGTGTCCGCCCCCCTCTGCAGAGGAAGGACCCAGCAGGACGTGAACATGGGCCAGCATTGTTCTGTTCTGGCCATGAGCAGTGACCGTGGGGCCTGTCCAGTGCTCACGGTGAGGGCCAACCCCCAGACCCAGAGCCACGCTGCCCAGAGGCCCACAGAGGCCTGAGTCCACTGCTCGCCGGCGGGTTCCTGTGCTCATCTCCGTGGTCAGGGCCGAGACCAGCCTGATGATGGCACCACTGCCCAGAGAAGGTCACACGGCGCCAAGACAAGCGTCATGAGAAAATAGTTTAATATGTACAGGCAGCCGCCAGGCTGATCACACACAGGAGGAGTGTTCACGCACGGGGTTCAGGGCAGGACAGCTGAGCAGTGCACTCTACCGCAGGCAGAGGCCTTGGCCACTGGGCAAAATGAAAGGAATCACAAACCGTGACAGTTATGGGGGGCGCGTAATCAATGTTTCCTTTGGACCAAAAAAAGAAAAGGAAAATCAGAGGCTTTGGAATGCTCTTTCTTCTCATGCCGGGGAGCGGCATCTGTCGAGTCCACCAAGGACAGTGGGCACAGCGATCCGGGGTGGCCACACTAGCCCACGCCGTGATGGCCACGGACGGGCCCCCGGAGGTTGAGCTCAGCAGCTTCGGGCTCCGTGAGCCACACACGCAGCCTCGATCACAAAAGGCTTAGAAGAGGGGCCGGGAGCCCTGGCTCTCGAACTCGGCCCACGCGTCATTCAGCTCCATGAAGATCATCTTGGCGTACTGCTCATAGGGCTGCCCCGCAGCCTGGGGGCCGGACCAGGGAGAGGAGGCCTTAGTCCTGCTCCGGGCACACCGCCCCTGCCCCGATCATGCCCCGCCCCCGCCCAGCGCTCACCTTGTCCGGGTGCACCACCAGCACCGCACGGCGGTAATGCTTCTTCACCTGCCCGGGGGTCACCAGATCGGCCATGCCCACGGGCGTCCAGCGGCTCTCGCCATCCCACAGCACAGTGTGCAGGGTGGACAGCAGTGCACGGATGTTCCTCTCCTTGCCCTCGGTCCACTCCAGGAGCTGCAGGATGCACAGGTGCTGTGGAGAGCAGATCGGGGCCTCTGCCCCCTCTGCCCCCCAAGCCGCTGGCCATCCCTTCAATGGCTCCACAAACCACCCACCGCACGGAGCAAGGCTCTGACCGTGAGACGCTCGGCCTAGACCCAGACCTGATGCCCCAGTTTCTGTGATGACCCCACCCAGGCACGGTCGACACCACTCCCTGGGCCTGACCACACCGCACACAGAACGAGACAGCCCCGCAGAGCTGTATCACGAAGCCATCTCCAGAGCAGCGAGACACTTAATCACCCCAAAACATGTCCAAAAACACACGTAAGTGTAAACAGAAATGCTGTCTGTCTCTGCAAACATGTTGGACCAAGACCCTTTCGTGTCCGGGAGTCGGGAGCCTCACGAGGCGGCTGCTGGCTGGCTCAGAGTGAAGGCCAATCATGTCCGCAGGAGCCCCCCCACCTGCAGACCCGGGGCACCCAGCCTCCCTCACCTTCAGCTTGAGTGGGTCCGTGTCCCTCGCCTGCTCCTGCCTCCGCATCTCGGCCATGGTTCTTGGCCCCTTCCTGTCAGCCTTGGAGGAGAAGCCCTGGTCGGACAGCAGGTCCTCAAAGTCGCTCTCTGACACTCTCGGCTTCTGACCTACAGGAGAACGGAGGCTTGGCCGACAGACAATGCGCTGGGGGCTCTGCCCGTGGGCGCACACTGGGCAAGACCCACCTATGCCCCAACGCTTTGGAAGAAAAGTTCGTCAGAAATGGGCAGCCTGCCAATTGGCATACATCCAAGTCTGCAGCCTGCAGAACAGTTTCTAGCTCAATGACCCTTTTGGTTCGAAGGACAGCCTCGTCCGTCACCTCCTGGGGTCAACGCGGATGTGCCGTCCCCGTGACAGACACAGCTGTGGGCTCCCGGACGGCGTGGGCCTGGCCGCAGCAATTCCTGCCACCCCGCGGGAGCCCCCGCCGAGTGAACAGACTTGGGCCTTGCTGAGCACTCCTTCCCAGGTCGGGCCATGAGTGGGAGAAACAAAGCAGGACGCCGCTTTACTAACCGCTTCACAGGAAACTTGAAAAAGCCACACACAGGAGACCTAGGCAGGACTTACCGAAGCTGGGGGCGCGGACCCCCCTCTCCTCTCGGCTGCCGATCACACTCAGGTTGGCGGCATAGTTAGACCTTGGCTGTGCACAGGCTTTGGGGGGTGGCTTGGACTGGGGGGGCCGCGGGGTGCCCTGGGTCGGGAACCGATTTGTCTGCTGCCAGGAGCTGCCACCCGTGGGAGGAGCGGCTGTTTTGGAGCTGAAACCCCCAGGAGCAAATCCAGCAGGTGAGCCTGGGGAGATAGTTCACAGCGGGTTGAGTGTCCAAACACGTGATGGCTGCTGCGCCCCGTGAAGCTGCTACGAACAGGGGCACTGCTGTCTCCGGGACTTCACGTCCATAGGGGCTGGGGGACAGCAGGTATGCGCGGAGACAAGCGCGGGCACCGCCTCCCCACTCACCCTCAGAACGCACAGCTGCTTCTTTAACTGCTGATTTTGAAACCAACGCACAGCCGTACAACCAGCTCCGGGCCCCCAGGTCCCGGCTGCACCAGCTGCCACGTGCACACCAGCGTGAGCGTGTGCGTGTGTGCACGGCAACCACACACACACGCGCATAAGCACCAGATCACGACATTCATCTGGTTCCCCGTCCTAGGGGAAGAATGTTCTAGAGACGGAATCAGAGAGTAAGCTTTGCAGTTGGTGCTTCTCACGCAGGACCTGCTCCTTTTTATTGCTGAGCAGCATTTTGTGGTAAAGACGCAATGCGGTTTGTTTAATCCCTGACCCCTGGGAGGACCTCAGGGCTGGTTCCAGTTTTGGGCAGTTACAGACAAAGTCGCTATCAACACCACGTACGAAATTTTGCCGTGACTCTGGGATAAGTAGTTGCTGCACTTAGTTTTGTTGGAAACCGCCCAGCTCTGTGGTGGAGCGGCTGAGCCGTCTCGCACCCCCACTAGCACCTGGGGCCACGCCACGCCCTGGGGTGGCCCCCAGCCAGGTGGCCCCCGCGCTGGGCACAGACACTCGCCTCCCGTGTTCTGAGTGGATGGCCTTTTGTTCGCTGCCGTGCTCATGTATCCCAGGAGTCAGTTCCAGGGCAAACACGGGGCTCAAAAACGTGTTTTCCGCATCCATAGCTTGTCTTCCCACCCTTCAATCTTTAGCGAAGCACACCGTGATGACGACGAGCATCGTTTTCTCCGTTGTGGTTCGTGTGACACGCAAACCATGCCCTGGGTTCCAGAGACCTTCTCCTCCTCCATGTTACCCTCCCACAGACGCTGAAGTGTCTCATGTTTACACCTTAATCTAGAGCCGATGCGGAGCCGCCCGGTGTGTGAGGCTGAGCTTTAGAGGCTGAGGTCACTTTTCTGCCTGTGATGGTCCATCGCTCCAGCACCATTTGTGGTGGGTTTGCACCTCCATCACAAACCCGTGTGTGGGTCCACTTGTGGGTCCCCTGCTCTGTTTGACTCCAACACCAGGTAGTGCTGATTTCAGCACCTACAGCTTAAAAGCCCAAAGCCGGGGGTGGGGGTGAGCGACGCTCCCACATTCCTGTTCCATTACAGAAATATTTCAGCCACTCGAGGTCCTCTGACTTCCCAAATAAATGTTACCACGAGCTTGTCCGTGTCTACCAAAACCCTCACTGGACTTTCTGGTAGGAACCGTGAACCTACAGACCCGTGAGCACGGTCTGCCCCTCCATTTGCCGCGGCCTGGGCCGCCCTCACCGGCTCTGCGCCTGCAGTCCCAGCACACAAGTCCATGCTGCTTACCACCAACAGCCTTCCCTGCACTGTTGACAGGGGTGCTGACCGCTCTTGCTGGGCCCACGGTGTGGCAGACCATTACCCGGCTGTGGGACGGTGAACCAGCCCCGTTCCTGGTTGTGGTGCACAACTCCCCGTGTGAGGACAGTTCTCTAAGCTCGTGTTTTGTTCAGAGTCTGCATCTATATTTATGAGGAACGTTGCCCTGCAGTTTTTTTTTCTGTACAGACTCTGGTTTTGGTATCAGGGTAATGCTAGCTTCCTAAAATCAACTGGAAAATGTTCCTTCCTCTTCCCATATTCTGGAAGACCCTGGGGAATCGGTATGAATTCTTAAAACATTTGGTCAAATTCTCCAATGAAATTCTCCATCTAGGACTGGAGATTCCCTTTTTGGGAGACTTTCAAGTGTGAATTTGTTTTCCTTACAGTTACAAAGATACTCCCACAACAGGCTCTGCGCTGACTGGGTTTGCTGCAGGCCAGCCCCGAGGACGCGGCCGATGTCCATGCCCACGGCCCACGCACCCGCGCTGTCCCCGCAGGGACGTCCCCATCCTTGGGTGGTCGTCCTTTTCAATCTGTTCTAGTAGAGCTCTGTCTGCAGTTTTACTGATTTTTGAGCTTTCCTGATCTTTTCAAAAAACCAGGTTTTGTTTCATCAGTTTTCTATTTCATGGATTTTGGTTATTATTTCCTTCCTTCTATTTGCTTTGGGTTTATTTTGCTATCTTTTCAGACGCCCTGAAGGGAAGGTTCCTGATACTGACCAGAAGGCTCCACTGCAGCTGCGAACCCCTGGCCGAGCCGCGTCCACGTTCACCTGGTTCAGTGCGCCATTCTGTTTCCTAAATAACCCACTCACTCCTCATCGTCGAAGCACGTGAAGACGGACGGTTATCCTGCCATTCCTGGTTTCCAGTCCATGTGGTCAGGGGACCATCAGAGTCTCGACGAAGACCCAGAGGTGCCTGGGAGGGGGTGTGGTCTGTGCGGGCGGTGCTGAGGGCCAAGAACACCGCAGGGTGTGGGGCCCTGCCGGTGGGGCCGGGCGGGGGGTGCCCCCAGCAACTCCATCGCTGTGCCAACCTCAGGTCCAGCAGCTGGATCACTTGTCGAGAGGGGTCTGACATCTACAACCAGGGTCTGAGTTTGTCTGTTTCTCCTTTCTTTCCATCAGCTTTTGTCAGGATCCCGTTTCCTGAGGGCATGTGATGGAGGGCCTGGGGCCCCGGTGCAGCCCTGACCAGGCTCCAGCCCAACGACAGGTCACTTGGGACCTGAGAGGTCCTGCCCCCCGCAACAGGAGGCTCTGGGCAGCCCACCCCGGTGTGAGTGGCCAGAGACACAGGCCACGCAGGTGCAGAAGGCCAAGGGCAAACCCAAACTCCCAGGAATGCCCTCAGAGAGAGACGACGCAACCTGAAACGCCAGGAACTACTCAAAGAAGGAAAGCCACAGGGCTCAACGGACAGACGCAGAGCGAGTCCCCAATGTAGCAGAGATGAGGGGCAGGGGACGGGAGGCGGTCCTGAGACCCAGTGCGCGTCATAAGAGGGGAACGAGAAAGTACAAGGTGCCAAGAGTCTCTCCAGCACCGAGGAACATGAGTCTCCAAACCAGGGTGAAGGCTAGCTAAGGCGCCATGAGGGGCTGTGGGAGGAGAACGCCACCACCTGGGGCCCCGGGGGCCTGCTTGAGCAATGAGCCTTCCCAGCAGACACGATCTGCAGCCTGGAGCTGTACCTGCCTGCTGATCACCAAGGATAAGGAACCCGTCCAGATACTCGTGGTACTCAACGCCCCACATGCGTCTGGAGGAGACCGAGGGACCCGGAGGACCCATTCCCCAGGAGATTTCAAGGCCAAGGGCAGCAGACACAGGCGCTGGGTGGGGCGTCTTGTCCACCCCTCCAGGGTTCCAAGTCCCTGCTCCCCAGACGGCCCGCACGCGCTTGATGGCTCGTTTGCCAACCCCTGCAAAGGGAGCAGGGCCACACAGACTGCACCTTCCTGCCATGGGCCAGTGCTCGGGGCCCCACACGTCACCTTGGAGGCCAGAACTGAGGTCACCGAGGTCTGCAAACGGGTCCAGGCTCTGAGACTTGGTCCAGCTGGCTGGGGGGCCGGGGGTGGCAGGCTGGCCTCCTGGAGGGAAGAAGGGACCTGGAGAAGGGCAGAAGGTATAAGATGCACCCCCGGGACGCTCCTGAGGCCACACTCAGCTAGTGTGCGCGCCCACACCAGCCCCAGACACGGCTGTCCACGTCCACGGCCTCCTTACAGAAGCTAGTCTACCAACTCACACGGCTCTGACCCTGGAGGCCCACTTCCCAGAACCCATGTTACGTGTGAACGTGCTTTATGATGTTCCTCACGAGGGCGTAGCTGGAGGGTATTCTGAACGTGAGACACTAAGGGTCAGAATGAGTCACCACTGTGCGCCCCAGGACGGAACATTATACGGTCGTTTCAAGTGTAGCTGTTCCTATATACAGAGTTCTTACAAATCAATTAAAAAAAACTTTGAATTCCAGAGGTGCCTGGGTGGCTTAATTGGTTGACCATCTGACTCTTGGTTTTGGCTCAGGTCATGATCTCAGACCTCAGAACCGTGAGGCCCAGGGGCCTCCAGGAGGCAAAGGAGCCACGGGACACAGGACAACACGACGGAGCACTCTCGGGGACCCCTTCCACCACCTTCCGCTGAGCCTTCCTGGCCCACACTCCTTCTGTGGGAGTGGGGTCCCACCTGAGACGTACCTTCCGCAGCAGGCGTGGGGGCCGGCACCTCGGCCCAGGCCTCCCACCCTCCTAGCAGATCCGGGTGGCTGGTGGAGGCCGTCATCTTGCCGGGCTCTGCCGGTAGATCCCCTGGAAAGACAGCAGAGCTATCTGGGGTACCCCCTGGTGGGGGTAGGCAGCCATAAGTCCCCCTATGGGAGGCTGGGAGAGCACCCTCTGTCCCCCTCATGTGAGCAGGGCTGAGCACACGCATCCCCAGGGTCCCTGGGAGCTGCGCTGGGCTCGGCCACACCAACCGGCTTCCTTCTTCCTCAGGGGCCCAAGGACGCATCCCGTGGTCACCGAACCAACCAACTGGACAAGGGGGGTCAGCAAGCGGAGCCGCTGCTCAGAGCAACAATAAGGGTCTACACGTCTTCGAAGACCTCCCACCCCGTGGCCAGCCACATGGACTTGTGGCTGCATGCTGGTGCCCCCAGAAACTGCCTCTGCCTCCTCTAAAACCCTGCAGAGTGCACGGGTGGACAGCTGCAGGCTGTGTCACCTTGCCAGGGAAGGAGGGACCCCACAGCTGCCCTCCATCAGCCCAGGGTCCACAGCAGGTGACTGCACCGCCCACCTCCCAGGCCCCAACTTCAGTGCTTACCCAGGTGCAGGAAGTCGGTGCTGCAGGCTGGGGGTGGGGCGCTGTGGGTGGAGGGGAAGGACGCAGGGGCGGCGGCAGGAGATTCTGAATTAAGAAATTCACCGAAGAGGTCAGGCTTGGAGCAGGGCTGGGTGTCTGGACCAGATGGCAGCAGGAGAGGGTCAAACGGGTCGGCTGCGGAAGGACACCCAGGAAGTGGGCAGAGGTGAGGCTCTGTGTAGGCGCCTTCGGCCCAAAGCATCAGCCGGAAAGCTGAGCAAGTCCCATTAGCACCACAGCCCCTCAGACCCAGGCTGAGGCCACAGCATCGGCTCCAAGAAGGTGCTGGACGCTAGGATGCCCTCGCCTGAGACTCCCCCGGGACAGGGGAGGGTCCCGTCTTCCTGGGACGGGAGAGCCGGAGGGGCCTCAGGAGCCTGCCCCGCAGAGCAGCCTTGGTCTGCGGCTGGCCTGGGTCTGCAGTCTGAGCAGCAGGCCCGGGGCTGCTCCCCAGTGGGTGGCCAAGGGGCCGGGCACTGACCCCACCCCGTCCATTCCCAGAAGCCCCTCCCAGGTAATCTTGACAACAAGGCCAAACTACTAAAACGCTATTCTCTGTTCCCCTGGCAGATGGAGTAACATACCAGCTGCAGCCGGCCCTTCACGGGGCGGGCTCTGTGAGCTCAAGGAAGGGGCCGGGCTTGCGAAGAGCAGGGGGGCCTCGCCACCTAGCAGATCTCCGCGGGGGACCTCCGGAGCCGTGTCAGGGGCCCCCAGGAGGCGGCTGAGCAGGTCGGCGGTACTGGGAGCTGCCCCGCAGGCCTGCATGGGGGGTGCCAGCCCGGCCTCGGAGTTCAGCCCCAGGAGGTCGACACTGTCCTGCAGCGTGGGCTCCTGCAGTGTGGCTGGAGTGGCCGGCGTGGCCGCGTCAAAAATCAACTCTCGCTCTTGCGTCCTCGCTGCTGGGCCTGGCGTGTCCTCGTCAGCCGCATCCCTGCTCTCGGCTGAGAGCGTCGCTGCTTCCTCGTCAGAAGGCTCACTCCCACCTGCGTCCTCGGCTGGGGCTGACGCGCTCTCCTTGGCAAAGTGACCTTCGGGGCCTGTCTCTGTGTCTCTTTCCTCTGAAAAGAGAAGCATAGCAGCCCGGACGGCAGGGTGAGGCCTCGGTGGAGGCCGCGGGGCGGAGGGCCGGGAAAGAGTGGGAGGCAGAAGATGCACAGTGAGGCCCAGGGCGCACCCCCCCACACCCGCGGCCCCACACGCACCGTGCCAATGCAGCGTGTGGAGGAAGTGGCTGGAGTCCGTGCAGCTGCCCTGTGGGGACTCAGACTCCGCAGGCGCAGCTTCCAGAGATCCTGCCTCGGCGTCATACTGAGTGGTGGAGCCGGGCTGCCTGGGGAGCTCTGGCTTCCCTGCGGGAGGAAGGGCGCATCAGGAAAGGCCCAGAATGCCTCCATCGCCTGCAGCGGCCAAGGCCCTGGGCTGCGAAGTGTCTCGTGCAGTGGCCAGGCCACACAGCCGGACGCCCGATTCCAAAGCACGGGGAAACCTGCACTGACCACCAAAGAGGATCCAGTGTGTGAGCAGCTCCGTGTCAGCTCAGCTGCTGCCCCATACCATGCGTGCAGACACACACGCTTCTCAGGGAAGGGAATGTAAGACGCAAACCAAAGACACGAAGACGACTCTGTCGCAGTCAGCAAGCGAGACCTCAAGTCCTGCCCACCTGGGGCTGCACGCGCCCCTTTCTAACTGCTCACAAGATAACCAACCCGGAGAGGGACGGTCTGCCCCGCTGTGCCCTGTGGGTCTGGAACAAAGCCTTGACTTCTTCCAGGTACGCTGGAAACAGCAAACGACTCCAACCTGACCACCCCCCCGGCTGGCCCATGATGACCCCCAGGGCAGGGGCTGCCCACGGTCCTGGGGGTCTGGGAGCAGCCGTGGCGGTGTGAACCCGGGAAATGCGAGCACGTTAGGCGTGAAAGCTGGTGTCGGGGAAGGTCCCAAGTGGGGGCTCTGGGCCTCCGTACGCCGGTGCACAGCCGGACACGGGGACGGGGGCAAGCCCAGCCCCCGGGAGTTTCCAGTGGTGGCAGCACCACCTGCTGTGTGTTTGGAAAACAAGGATCTCACCGAATTTGGACAGAATGTCTTGTTGCTCCTCCCGGCTAGAAAACAGGATTTTGGGGTTCAGCCCCCTCATGCTGGTGCTCTCCCAGGGTGGGGCCTCCCGGCTGGGCCTGTCTCTGGGCTCCACCTCCACCTCCAGGTTCACTTGGAATAAATCCGGGTATTTCTCCTGAATGTCACACGCATCCAGGTCATACCTGCAGGGGGAGACCAGACGCCAGTTAGGAAGGACTTTCACGGGTCAGCCAGCCCACATGAACCAGAAAGTGAGCACAAAACGGCACGTGTGCTCACCGGGGCAGGTGCGCGGGCAGGGACCCTGGCCCTCTGCCGAGGGAGCACTGGCGGCCCTCACCCCTCAGGTCCCGTGATCCAGATAGGGCACTCAGGGACCTTAAATGCGTGTTTCCATAAAACGACGCTGTCCACCCTGGCAAAAATCCCCAACTATTCACAAGTGCCCGTCAAACCAAGACCTCTGGAACACCCTGCAGAAGGGGGAAGGGCGGCAGGGGAGCGGCAGCAGGGCCCACGGCTGGCGGGAGAGGGGAAAGGTAAGGATGCCAAGAGCGGGTGTGCAGGCGTCGCCTGCGGGGCTGGCGGTGGGGGCTACGGCTGCCGGGTCACTGAACTTGAATTCTGGGGCTCTGTCCCTCTCTAGGGGTTCCAGCGTTTTCCCCCATGTTCCCTAAGATCACCTCTGATAACACGTTCACAACCACGCTGCTAAGCCCTGTTCTTCAGCTGGGCAGCAGGCTCCCAGCCTTCATCTTCTCTTATGCCACCTAACATCTCTGGGTGGTTACTTATTGTTTCCAAAGGGGCAGCGGGTTCCTTAGTGACCCAAGCTGTGGAAGGAGGGGCCCACGGTCCTCTGTGATGTCCGTGTGGCATCCATACCCCAAAACGAACCACCGCCACCGGGCAGTGGGGCCGCAGACGTGGGGGCAGACTGGGTGGTCAGTCTGGGTAGGAAAAGCCCGGCAGCCTTTTAAGTCTTACTTCCATGGATCCAACGAAATAAAATCAGCAAGCATGCGTGACCCTAATGTGGAACGTCCACTGGTTTCAGTCCTTCCCACTCCTCCAAAGACAAAACCACCTTTGCGCAAGGGGAGGAAGCCCAACAGAGCAGCTGTGTGGGCAACAACAGCCCGAAGCCGAGCTCCTCTTGCTGGGGCAACGTGGGCAGGAGGGGAGTTCCTCAGGCTCTCAGGCCACCCCACACCTTCTTCCTCTCTAGGTCAGACACCCACAACAAGGAGATGACGCAGGTCACCGCACCGCCAGGCAGGAGCGGCTCCTGTGGGAACCGCGGTGGTAAGCCCCGAGGCAGCAATGTCAGTCAAGGGGGAGTCCAGCAAGGACCAGAGGAGGCCCAAACCCCCATCCCCAAGGAAGGAGTGAGGCAGGGGTCCACATAAAGGAGCACATGACCTCTGCCGGCTCAGCTCCAGCGGCCACAGGACCTTGGGGGTAGCTCTGGGTACCACGCTGGTGGCCACCCATCCCCCACCTCGCCCCCCTGGCTGGTCCCCAAAGATGGCCTCCGGGCCCGGGCCTGCCCAGCTGACCCAGCAAGTCAGTGAGGGAACAATGAGGGTCTGCGAGCAGGGCCACAACCCCTGCGACCCCGCCCTGCACTTCAGGAGGGCGTAAGGCCCAGGCCTCACTGGGGGGCACCAGGGGCCAACATGCTTGGCTTAGAAACAAAAATGCTGCCTTGTGCCACGAACTGCAATTCTGCCCACGTAAACACACTGGGGACCCTCCCTCAGTGACAGAAGGTCTCGAGGATGGACCCGCTAACACTGCTCCAAGTTCTTTTCTCAAGCTGTCCTGTTTCAGCCACCTCTGCAAAATGGATCCTGCCCACAGGAGACTCACACTTTGCATCAATCAGGCACTCAATAGCTTTCTTCTAATTTAACTACATAGTCCGCGTTTGGAAGCACTGCACACAGTAATGCACCGGGCCCAAAAACACAGCTCGGTCAAGTTCTGTGCTTGCATACTGGGACGTTCAGGAAAAAATGCCCTCTCTTTCCAGCCCTCACAGAAGTCCCTAAGTCAGAAGTAACTACCCCTGGTCCTCCGGCCCCCAGTCCTCCCAGGGCTGCGGGGGTGGGTCCTAATGTTCCCTTTAGTGTCTGGGTAGGAGAGGGGCACAGGGTCCTGGGCAGCTGCACGCAGTGGTCTCCAGAGCTGCGCCACTAGCTCCCCTCTCACCCCTGGAACAACACTTCTGCTCGGGTGGCAGGTGTGAGACAAAGCGGAAAGAACGCCACCTGGGGGGCGTGGTCACTTAAGCGTCTGACTCTTGGTTTCGGCTCAGGTCGTGACTTCAGCGTGGTGAGATGGAGCCCTGAGTTGGGCTCGCACTGGGCGGGGAGTCTGCTTGGGATTCTCTGTCCCAAATGCCCGCTATGCAGACTTGTCCCGCTACCTAGGCACCTCCACCTCAAATAGAAGGTCTGCATATGCACCATGGACTGGGGGCCAGGTGTGCTGTGTGAGGCCCTTATGCATTACTCTAACAAGGTGATGAATCTGGGAATGCAAGAAACTAAAGAGCCCTGGTAAGTCAAGGGGATTATCCCCGACTGTATGAATTTCTGCTTTTATCTCTAACCCCAGATAGTGAACTTCTCTTAATTAACCTCCAACCTCAGTGCTTAGCAGAGCACTCTGCACATCCTAAGTACTCTACATGTTAAAAAGCAATAAACAAGGCGCCCTGGGTGGCTCAGCTCGTTAAGCGTCCGCATTCGGCTCAGGTCATGATCCCAGGGTCCCGGGATCGAGTCCCACATCAGGCTCTCTGCTCCTTGGGAGTCTACTTCTCCCTCTGCCTCTCTCTCTCTCATGAATAAATAAATAAAATCTTTAAAAAAAAAAGCAATAAATGCCCATTCAGCTGTTTATACCACAGTTCAGGGTGCAGATGACTAAATTCTAGTAAGAAATGCACCATGCCAGTCCCCAGGTCACCAAGGTGCACAGTGGCAGCCACCATGGCCCAATGGAAGTGCCACATACTGGACACGGGGCACGCTCAGAAGTGGGGAAAGACCCAGGACTAGAGTTCAGTGTGGTGACCCAGCCATGCGTGAACCACATCGCCCCACCAGCGTCCAGCGCACGGCACTCACTTACACAGGGTGCACGGCAGGTAGGCACCGTGCACCTGACCCTCCCAACCTCTCCCACGTGTGACACCCACATACTTTGCAAATTTCACAGTAGTTGCATTCCGAGGCACGAAGCCCGTGTGGAACTGGACCTGGAACATCTTCATGGATGCCACCTGCAGACAGAGTGCAGACAGGAGACCCTCGAGCTGGAGAGGACACCACCCGCTCACACTGCAGATGCACACTTCACAGCTGACAGGCTCTGACAGTCTCATATACAGCGCCCTCCCGACAAGCAGCTTCTCGGGGTCTGAGGTAGGGCAGCCCCAAAGCCATAACTCAGCAGACGCCCCATGCAGACAGCATCCCGCAGTATGGGGAACTCCGGGTGTTTTGGGCTAAAATCCCCTCTGCCTTGGGCTACACAAGGCAGTTCTCACTGAACACCGGGCCTGAGAACCCTCCACGAGAACTCACAGAATGACAGCCCAGGGTGGTCTGAGCGCCCACGTACCTTGGCCTGCAGTCTTCCTCCCAGGGTGGACCTGGCGTGGTAAATTGTAATAAGCACATCCCCTTGCACGGTTATGCCCAGGGGAATGACGGCTTTGCCATCCTCGATTTTGAAATCCCTAAAGAGCAGAATGATGAGGAAAGGTTCCGTTAAGTCACACACACAGCTTTCCAGAGAGCAGTGGTCCTAGAAGGCTGCGGCACCCTGGCAAGAACTTCAAGCTCCCCTAAAGCACCAACGCTTAGATCCACACATTCTTATTTTGCTGGTCTTCCTGCCAGATTTTTCTGGGAGGGGGTGTTGCTCTGGGAACTGACTACGCAGGGCGCCTGGGTGGCTCAGTCGTTAAGCGTCTGCCTTCGGCTCAGGTCATGATCCCAAGGTCCTGGGATGGAGCCCCACATCGGGCTCCCTGCTCCGCGGGAAGCCTGCTTCTCCCTCTCCCACTCCCCCTGCTTGTGTTCCCTCTCCCTCTGTGTCTCTGTCAAATAAATAAATAAAATCTTAAACAAAAAAAAAGAAGCTACTCCTCAGCACATTGGTCCTGGGAACCTCCCACACCTGGCGCCCACTGGGCGGGACTGGCTTACAGAGCCTGTTCCTGCTCACCACCTCGACCGCGGGTAGGGCCTCGGCACCTTTCTGCAGCTCTGGCAGACTTTCTCCTTAAAAGTCTCCCAGAGGAGAGAAAGTGAATGAATCTGACGGCCATGGGGCAAGGGAGGCTGTGAGCTCACCTCATCTTGTCATACTCCTGAGATGTGGTGGTCACGCGCTCGTCCCCCACGTAGACCTCACAGAAGGGCCTGCAGCCGTTCCTCTGCTTGCTGAACAGCGGCACGGGCGTCATGACCACGGCTTTCACCAGGATCGGCTTGCTGTGGGGCGTGATGGGCTCCTCTGCCACCATGTCACACATGTACTCAATGTACCTGCAAGGGCCAGAGGCATGCCACGTCACCCGCTTGTCATGTCCCCAAAGCTCCAGTCGGCTCACCGTACCTGGTCTCCACAGACCTGAGTACTCAGTGCGACAAACAGTCGGCTCACCGCACCTGGTGTCCACAGACCTGAGTACTCAGTGCGACAAACAGTCGGCTCACCGCACCTGGTGTCCACAGACCTGAGTACTCAGTGCGACAAACAGTCGGCTCACCGCATCTGGTCTCCACAGACCTGAGTACTCACTGTGACAGTCGGCTCACCGCACCTGGTTTCCACAGATGCAAGTACTCAGTGTGACTAACTTTCCTTGGAGCAGTGTGCTCTAGTTTCATCTCACAAATCTGATGTAATTTTCATTTGGTTTAAAAATTTTTTTAACATTTTATTTATTTGACAGAGACACAGCGAGAGAGGGAACACAAGCAGGGGGAGTGGCAGAGGGAGAAGCAGGCTTCCCGCTGAGCAGGGAGCCCGATGCGGGGCTCAATCCCAGGAACCCGGGATCATGACCTGAGCCGAAGGCAGGCACCCAACGAACTGAGCCACCCAGGCGCCCCAGTTTAAAATATTTTTAAACTTCCCTTGAGACTTTTTCTTTGACTCATGGGTAATACAGAAGTGGATTAATTTTGAAAAGTTTAGGAAATTTTCCACCTATGTTTGTTTTTTGTTTTTTTTTTTAATATTTTAAAGCAATCTCCACAGCCCACACGGGGCTCATCCTCACGAGCCCAAGCAAGAGCTGCATGCTTCCCTGAGCTAGCCAGGCGCCCCTGTTTGTTACCAATTTCTGGTGTAACTCTATCACGAACACACTTTACGTGACCACTATCCTTCTGTGCCTGCAGCTTAAGGCCGAATCTGATCTTTCTTACTGAATGGTCCGTGGACACTTGAGAGGAACGGGTCTATTCTGGTTGTTGGGTGGAGGGCCCTACAGATGTCATCCAGATGGCTGCCCACGGTGTTCTGTCGCGAGCTGACCGAGTACTCGTCCCATCCACCGCCAAGGCAGGAATACTGAGGCCTGTGCTACAACCGTGACTGCCCATCTCTCCCTTCAAGTCTGCTCTCTGTTCTACAATCTGGAATCTGCTCTCACGCGCTTCACTCCTCCAGCTCTCCGGGGTGGTCTTCTCGGCACCTGCGGGGCGCACACACCAGGCATCTGTCCCTGCCCTCGTGTCATGACCCCTGTCTCGAGACGGGGACGGAGTGGGGACTGGCTCCCAAGCAGCAGGAGGGAAGGGCGACCACTTCTGAGCGTGGGTCACACACTGCACTGCGCTAGCAGACTTGCCTGGGGAGCTCTCGCCCACATGACAGGAGGCCTGCATGCACCTCACTCCCAGCACGAGTCCCGCCAACAACCCGAGCAAGCACGGAAGTGGACTGGAGAGGGAGCAGCGGGCTTTTTCAGGGAGGTTCACACAACACAGCCTGGCCACCCGACCCACAGAGGTGGGGACGCACACGCGGGCTCTTTGAGCTGCTAAGTCTGTGGTGATCAGTCACCCGGCACCTGTGCCACGGCCCTCCTCCACGGCTGATGCCAGCTTCCTCCGTCTTGACGGCAGAAGTGGGGCTCCTCCAAACAGGGCATTGCTGGGTCTTGCTCTCTTATCCACTCTGATGATCCTCACGGGCACTTTCAGAGCTCAACCACTACTGTGGCCAGGTTCTACCGCACTGTCTTGCTAACTGCTTTCTGTTCTTCTTTGGTCTTTTCCTCAAGTAAGTGAGCGCTTTTTATAACTCTGTCCATTTCCTCTGCTGACTTACTAACTCTCGTATTTAGAACCTTTACTGGTTGCCCTGGGGATTCCAACAACAACTCTGATGTGGTTTGTACCTCTGCCCTCTGGTGACCTTTGAGCTGTGTGTGGGGTCTCCAGCAGACGAAGTACGGTGCATCTGAGTGGATTTTCTGCACGTTTGTTTAGTGTTTCACCCTGTTTTGTGTCCTCTGAGCTTTGGAGGTTTGGTGTCTCATTAATTTTGGGAATTCCTTGGCAACTGTGTCTGCACGTTGCCCTCCCCATCATTCTGCCTCCCGCAACGGCCCGAGATGGCCTGGCAGGCCTGGCTGCTCAGTCCCTTCCCATGATCCCTCTCTGTGCTTTGGTCTGAGTAATGCCACCTGCCCCGCCCTCAAGAGGCTGAGGCCCTTCCCTCAGCTGCCAGAGAGCCTGCGGGGGGCAGCCTCCACTAACACTGCCTTTCTCATGTCTGACATTTGTGTTCGAGACTTACAGTTCCTGTCTTTGCTGAAGTGACCACGTGCTCCTAGGTCCTGCCTACCTTCTTCATTTAGCACCTTCAACACCTTAATCAGTTACTTTAAATCTCCCGTCAGATACCTCGGGGTCCCGTCCTGAAGCTGTGTGTCTCTCCAGTGGCCAGCCAGGATTCAGGAGGGCACCGACTCCCCCAACTTGGGTGGCCTCGCCCACGTCTGCACATGGGCCCTCAAGTTTTCCTACCTCCCAGCACCCTCGGCTACAAGCCAGCCGAGGGTGATGCCACGGACGACATCTCCAAAGTGGGACACACGTACCTTTTGTGGGACGGCCAGATGCCCGGCGGGCAGCGCTTCATACTGAACATGTACACGGCAGCCTCCGCGGTGCTGAAGAGCCGGCAGAAGCACAGGAAGGAGCAGACGGCTACCGCAGACGCGGCTCTCCCGTCCTAGGACAAACGGCACAAGCCAGGCTCACACAGCCGCGGCTGGAGGAAGGCGGCTTCCTAATCACACACCTCCCTAGACAGCAGCCACAGGGCCTCCCCCTGTCTTAAAACCTACTTGGGAACTTAGGAAAACACACCTGACGGAGAAACAATTCAGAGTCCACAAAGATTAGTAGAGGTTCCTAACAAACCCTCACTGTTGGGGCACCTGGGTGGCTCACTTGGTTAAGCGACTGCCGTCAGCTCAGGTCATGATCCTAGAGTCCCGGGATCGAGTTCCGCATCCGGCTCCCTGCTCAGCAGGGAGTCTGCTTCTCCCTCTGACCCCCATGCTCTATCTCATTCTCTCTCTCAAGTAAATAAATAAAATTAAAACAAACAAACAAAAAAAAAACACCTCACTGGGCAGGTGGGAAACTGGAAATAAGGCTTGTCCTCAGCCACAGTGAGGAGCAGAGACGGGGGTCCCACGAGTCAGAGTGGCCTCAGTGCCTGTTGAGGCTCATGTGCGTGCTGCCTTGCAGGGAGAGAATGACCCGTGGGAACCCCTGTGTTCTGTAAAGAGGAGTAGGGGTGACCACCTGTGCGGGCGGTCTTCCCTAAGAAGCGGTGGGGACCCACAGAAGGCGTGGGTCCCACAAGGCACAGGCACCTGCTGCTCCCTCTGGGGTCTACCTTGAAGTGACAGGGGCCACGCCAGGGCAGCTAGGCCTAGGGTCACCGGCTCCAGACACCAGGGCAGAACCCACTCCTCACAGGACTTGCCACGAGTCCAAGTGTTAGGCCAGCGTGTCCCAAACAGACCCCCGCTCTCCAGCACAGGTGGTCCCACGTGCTGCCAGGGGCCTCACCCAGTATCGGACAAGGCCTGTGATTGTGTGGGGGACCCCAGCTGCCCCGCCAGCCTCCCTCCTCAGTGCCCCAGATCTCACTTCCGTTCCCTCAGCAGATTGTGAGCTTCCCCAGTGCGTGGGTTATTTTCCCTGGTTTCCGTTTTCTTCTCAGGTACCCCACCCCCAAGGTGAAGGGCAGGGATGGGGCAGCCTCACACTCACCACGCAGTGCACAACACAGACATTCTTGTGGTCTTGCCGGAGCCATGAATGCATGTTCCTGCAAACGCTGTACAGGCTGTGAAGGTTTGGGGCCCGCCTGGCCGCCCAGCCACACTCGGAGACCTGTGGGCAGAGGGCTTGGCTCAGCCTGGGTTCCCTTGCACCAGCTGGGGGTGCAGACACAGGGGGATGGGGGGAGCCCCACCACGGGCACTGGCTCTGGACAGACGCCACCAGGCCCCCTGCTCCTGAGCTTCGTGCTCCAGGATGTGTACCAGGCTATGCAGACTTAGCAAAGACCGGAGAGTCTACCCTTTCCCATGCTTGGTTCAGTCCAAATACCATGAAACTGTCTGTGTCCCACGTGGTCATTTACTAAGAAAATCACGTGGCCTCTCACATCCTCACTGGTGAGGAGCAACAAGGCACCCTAGATTTTAGCAATCTCCAAGGAACATACTGAAGCCCATCTGACTGTCTCCTCACGGGTCACGTTACAGAATCTTCCAGAGAAAGCCCCTGTCCCCGCCGTGTGCTGCACGGGGGCCCCGTGTCGCCACACCCAAGGCCACCCCCCCCCCCACCAGAGCCGTGGGCTCCGCCTGCTACCACTGCTGCTGGGGAATGCCACCCGTGGGTCTGAGGGCCGACTGGAAGAAAGCCGCAGGCAGTTGAGAGGCCAGCATCCAGGCCACCCACCCGGTTATGAAACTTGGAGGACCGGTACGTCCTCGGGGACAGGTTGTAGACTGCATAGTGTCCTGGGTGCTTGGAGTCCAGAAACAACCGTACGTCTTCTATGTTATTCTTGATAGCCGACTCCACACCTTCCGCTGGGAATGACATCACTGGAAGAGAGCAGCCCGCGTCAGCCACCACAGGGTGGTGGCACTTGGCCTCCGCAGCCTCACCAGCCACGGGCAGGACAGTCGGCCACCTGGGCCCCTGCTCATCTCCCCACAGCTGCTGATTGATCAGTATAATGGCCGCCAGGATCGGAGAGAACACAGACCTTGCCACCCCCACCAACCCTCTGGGATCTCCACACAGTGCTTTCTGGGACAGAGTTAAGCCAGAGAGCCTGATGCACGGCAGTCTCCAAGTGTCTGGATTCTGTTTTCGGTGTTTGGAGACCCAAGTTTTAAATGTGCTTTGCATCATTCCCCTCACGATCTCAGAGTTCCGGAAAGTTCCAGACCAGGGGGAGAAGGTGGGTCGACGGTGGCACTGTCCACGGCAGGGCCTGGAGATACAAGGACAGGTGCCCCAGGCCATATCTTGGGCAAGTGAGTGGCTGCCCAAGGGGCGCCCTCTCCTTCCCCACCAGCCACAGCCTCTGGCCCTGCATCCCATGAGCCGTCCTCGGACAGGAAAGAATCTGAGGCACGTCCTTATGGTTAGTGGAGGCAAACGTACCAGCGATTCTGGATGTGATGTAAGATATGTCCAAATCTCCCTTTGCATAACTGGAATTAAAAAGAAGAGCCTCGGTTATTACAGGAAATTTCTACAGATAAGTCACGAGAGCTTAAATGGAGCGAGTCGTGGAGAGGCTCAGGCTGCGGCTCATGGGAACGTCGTGTATGCGACTGAGCACCTTCAGCGTCACGCGTGCACGTCGAGAGTGGAGGTGGACGAGAAGTTATAAACTGCACGTGATGGAGAGGCACAGACCCCGGCAAACTGCCTGCTAGTCTACTCTAAAGACATATGGCCACGGGAGCTGGCAACAAAAACGGAAGACGGCACTCATGTCTGGCAAAAACTGAGTTTCAAGAGACACAGAAAGCATCGGAAGCAGACATGGCAGGGGTGTTGGAACCAGAGGACCAGGAACTTCAGCAGCTGTGACTAACATGCTAAAGGCTCTAACTGAGGGAGCACAGGGCAGACAAGAACAGACGGGCAGTGCGAACAGAGACAAAGGTTCCAAGAAAGATCAAAAAGAAATGCTGGAGATAAAAACACAGTGGCAGAAAGACAAGATGCCTCTGACGGGCTGATTGCACGGAACCCAACTGAGGAAAGAATCTCTGAGCTGGAAGATCGAGCAACAGAACCCTTGAAAAATGAAAAGCAAAGAGAACAAAGAGTGACAAAATCCAGAACAGAGTCTCCAAGGGTGTGGGACAGCCGCAAAAGTGTGCCGTACATGTGACAGGAGCAAGAGACACAGAGAGGAAAACAGCAGAAATACGTGAGCTGATAATGACTGAGAATTTCCCCAAACTAACGTCAGACACCAGACCCTGGACCCAGGATGCTCAGAGAACACCAGGGAGGAGCCATCTCTTCAGAAACCATGCCAGCAAAAAGAGAGTAAAATACGTAATATGGAGAGAAAAAACCCACCCAGGAAAAACCTAGAATTCTGCACCCTGTGAAATTATCCTCCAAAAGTGAGGAGAAATAAAGACTTTGTCAGGCAAACATTGGAAGATTCTGTTGCCAGCAGAACTGCCTTGCAAGACGTGTTAAAAGAAGTTCTCCAGAAAGAAGGAAAACGCTTCGGTCAGAAACTCAGATCTACATAAAGAACAGAAGAACATCAAAGAGGAAGCGAAGGTTAAAAAAAAAAAAAAAAAAAAACCCACCAACTTTTATTTTTCTTATTCTTAGCTGATTTAACAGATGCCAGTTTGTTCCAAATAATGGCAACGAGACATCTGACAAGCACGCTTATGCACACATTCTGCACTGACGATGCGAATGCCGGCACTGGGTACCAGTGGCGGGGAGCAGGGTCCCCGTGGTGTCCAGAGGGTTAGGGCTAGTGGTACAGGGGCTATTTGAAAGATTTGGATTAGCTGGAAATATGTACTGCAAACTCTGGAGCAGCCAGTAAAAAAGTTAAAAAAAAAAAAGAAGAAGAAGAAATGTAACAGATAGGAAAGGAGAGACCAGGGGCTCCCATGAAAGGCTCA
The DNA here is from genome assembly GCF_037043125.1 of Eumetopias jubatus. Classification (NCBI taxonomy): domain Eukaryota; kingdom Metazoa; phylum Chordata; class Mammalia; order Carnivora; family Otariidae; genus Eumetopias; species Eumetopias jubatus. The sequence goes on along the minus strand of NW_028274808.1, from coordinate 202,267,381 downwards.
GTCACGACCACAGAAGGCCAGGCAGAGCATAGGAGGTGGGGACAGACACGCTGGGCACCCACCCAGTGATGCATGTCCGTGGTCTGCACGCAACCCCTTACAAGACAGAGACGGCGAGAGCAGATCAAGACTCCACTCTCCAATGTCTACAGAACACCACCGAAGCTGAGCATTTTTAATAGTTTATTCACCAGCTGTCCTGTTAGCTGCCTCCGCGCCTGCTTCTTGTCTCCAAAACCTATTTCATGTAACAGATACCGTCCCTCTGGGAGTTTTATGATCCAAACACGCTCTCAATCAGGGTCGTACTTTTTTAGAAACTTGAAAGAAGTGTGCCTTGATGGATAGAGGGTTTTTTAAATTACATTTACTAACCATTCGTTCCCATGGCTGGAACAGTTTTATTACATTTAAGAAATCTACCTCACTCTGGCGTCACAAGAATGCCCCTATTTTAATTTTCTCTAAAAAATTGCTGTTGATGGCATGCCTGGTTGGGCATCTGCCTTCGGCTGAGGTCGTGATCCCGGGGTCCTGGGATCGAGTCCCGCGTCGGGCTCCTTACTCAGCGGGGAGTCTGCTTCTCCCTCTCCCTCTGCTGCTCCCCCTGCTCGTGCTCTCTCTCTCAAAAAAAATCTTAAAAAAAAATTGCTGTTGACAATGAGATCTTTTACCTACTAATCGGATGAATGTTCTTGGCCGTTACTGGATGAAGACCCAACTTTTATCTCGCCCACACAGATACCCATGGCCACAGCACCATTCATTAGCCAGAATCCTAGGTTTCACTGGTTTTATACGAGTCCCACACAAGCAACCATTTCACCAAATGGGCACAGCACTCATGTCTGAAGAAAAGTGACATACAATGTGGTTCACTCCCAGCCTTATTTTTTTAATAGGCTGCTGGCAATTGTGGGTAACTTGTACACGAACTTTAAGATGAAAACCGACAGAAGCATCAGTATTTTTATTTACAGTGCAATGAATTTACAAATTGACTGATACCATCTTCAAAAATTAATTCTCCCAAACATAAACACGGTGTATTTCTCCACTCAAGTGGTCTAATGGGAAGGCTTCTGTCAGACTCAGCTAAGAGTGTGGGGCGCCTTCTGCACAACGCAGCCTGAGCAGCCGAGTCCGTCCCGCTGGCTCTGGCCGCAAGAGGCCCAGAGGCACCGCAAGCGGCCAGCCCAGGCTCGCCACCCCTCCCGCACGCCCGCCGCCCCACATGCCTATCCTCTGACTGCAGCTGGCAGGCATCCAGGAGGGCAGGAAAAGGAGCCCTTGGACCTGGGGATGCCTCTCTGCTGGAAGCCAGAGCCAGCCCTGCGCAGACCAACTGCCCTGAAATGATCATAACGTGAATAAAGTGCAACAGCATCCTAAAGTGACCATTCAGGCAACCTGACAAGTTGATTCTAGAATTCATTCCAAGAAGCTGATGTGTAACAACAGCCGATGTTCTTGGGCAGGGTGGAAGGGGGCCCAGAGAAAGGACTGGAATGCTGCCTGGCTTGGCCATCAGCAGAGGGGCTGCTCTTCTCGGGGGAGACTGGGGCAAGGAAAATCCCCCAAAGTAAAAAATCCCCTAAATGGATTAAAAACACAAATGTAAAACAGTACAACCATCAAAAAATTGTATTTACAACACATTTAAATAACTTGTTTCAAAATATATTAAGCGTGCTCAAACCTGGGCTATGAAGGACCCTGAACATGAAGGCCGACAGACCTAAGGGAAGCACAGACCCGCTGTACTTTAACTAACGACCCCTGCAGCACGGGGGTGCCTGGGGACTCAGATGAGGGTCTGACTCCTGCTTTCGGCTCAGGCCACCAACTCAGGGTTGTGGGACTGAGCCCTGCACTGGGCTCCGCGCTCAGTGGCGAGTCTGCTTGAGGTTCTCTCTCTCCCTTTGCTCCTCCCCACCTCCCACGGTCTCGCACACACGTGCTAATAAAACAAAAAGAATCCACTGGAGAACAAAACAAACAAGATGAGCAACACATAAAGTGTTTGCCAATATTTACTTTCTTCACAAAAAGAACGATACACATAATACAGTATAATGTTGGTAAAACAAAAACAGAAACTCAGAAAAAAAGCAAACGATTAGAACGTGTAGGCCAGAGGAAGAGAAACACCCGTGGCCAGAGGTGCACATCCACAGGCCCTGGCCATCCTACCCCGCGTAGGGTATGGTCAGAACGATGTGCACAGTCAGGAACTCAGGGCACCTGGTCGCTCTGGCTCCAGGATGTGTGCGAGGGGTGTGCACACATACACGAGGAAGCAATGAGACCACACGTGCAGGCTCAGGCCGCTGAGGCCCTGGCTTCCAGACATGGGCTCTCACACACAGGCTGCCGGGCCTGGGTCTCCTCCAAGGGCAGGCCTCCCGGGACTCCTGGGTCCACAAACCCTACCGTGAGGGCTCTGCCTGCACCAAAGAGGGCTCTTCAGTGACCAAGGCCATCCCCCACCAAGGCCTTCCCTGGGCCCTCCTGTGGCACGTTGAGCCTCGGGGTCACCCCAGACCCTCAGAGGACCTGAAGCTCACCACCCAGGACTGCATCTGGGGGACTCCTTCCGTGAGCACAGCCAGGGGGCCCGACAAGGGGCAGAGGTGTGCCTGGCCCTCCACACCACGGCTGCCAGGCACTCGTGGTCATGAGCATGAATGTCACGGCTGAGACAAGGGCTAGGACCCATGCCTTCTGCCATTCCCTGTCCAACGCGCCGCTTTTGTTCGTGGGCTGGCTAAACAAAGCACCAGCAAGGGTTCTGGGTAGACTCACTGTGAACCGGAGTCTGTCAGTACCTCAGATGTTTCCCCTCCAGCCTGGATGCTTCTGAGTCTCAGACATGCTCTCTGAATCACAGACATGCTCTCTGAATCACATTTTAAGCATGAACCTTGGACAAAAGACAGTTACGCAAACCTAACTGTATATCCGCAGAGAAGCCTGCTTGCCGGGCTGGTCTTCGGCTATGGCACGGTGATCTCGGGAGGATCCTCACTGTTCCCAGAACTGGTAAGAATGGCCTCCTCTGCCTGGACTGCTTGTACCAAGATGTGGTTTATGCTCAGGCCTGCTTTCCCTCGAGAGTCTGGAGCCTGGTGCATGCCAGGCAGAGGGTGCCTGTGACCAGCCGAACACAAACCCTGGGTGCTGGGTGTCTGGGGGCTTCCCTGGATGAGCACACGTCACATGTGCCGTAGTGGCTTGGGCTGGAAATCACACGCATCCCACGTGACTCCACGGGGTGGGGAGGACTCGGGAAGCCGTGCCGGATTCCCCCAGGCTCTGCACCACACGCCCTTTCCCAGGACCCTGAGGCAAGAACCAGGTCTTGGGTGCCCTCCAGCAAACTTCCAAGCCGGGGGTGGGCTTGGGACCCTGACACAAATCCTTTTGCTCTTGTTCTAGAAACTTCGATCCTGACGACACCAGGTGACGGCCCTGGTCTACCCTCATCTACGCTTTGATCTCAACGTCACGCTAGGACGATACTCAGCGTCATTCCCGCCCTAAGGCGCATCCAGTGGTGTCTGCAGGCCACCACGCCCGAGTCACCAGCGGAATTCTGCTTGCGCTGCCAGACTGATGTGCGCTGTTAGGGTCATTTCTTCCCATTTGCAGTGTAAGATAGTCGCACAAACCCAGAGTCAGCCATGAAGTCAACTAAATCCGGGAGCACACCAACACTGTCTGCACCCTCACAAAAGACAACTTCACATTCTTTTGTTCACTGAAACTGTGTTCAAGAGCTTGAACAGACGGGCCAGCATCCAGCCCTTCCCTCCAGCCCTGTGGGGGCTCCAGCATCTCAGCCACATGGGAGGCCACGAGCACCCCCTCCTCCACACCCACACCCCAGGGCTGGCAGCTGAGGCCTCAGACAACGTCCATGTGGCCGCGGCCTGGCGTCTGCTCTCCCCGAGTCTCGCTGAGAAGGCCTGAAACGCTGGGCCCACCTGAGAGACCCAAGGAAAAAGGGGGTCCACACCCAGTCGGTGTGTGTGTTCCCGAGGGGAGGGCTGAGTAGCTTCCTGCATGTCCCAGAACCCCCTGCTTGTCATCCCCAGGGAGCTGCAACTCCACAGCCCTCTGGCCCCAGGAGACCCCTGCAACATCCCTTGCTGGGAGAAGGGGCAGGACAGACCTGCAGCTGGCACACAGTGCAGGGGACGGCAGCCTGTGGGGTGAACCACACGGAGCGGCCCACGACCCAGCACCATGACGCGACGTCACCTGTCGTCAGAAGCACGGGTGGAAAAGCACACCAGCAGGCAGCTGAGTCTCAGAGTCACTGGCAGGCCCACCTGTCCTGTCCAGGCCGGCGGCCCGACCCTTCTGCCTCCATAAGCAGAACACAAGCCACAGCCCGTCGGATTATGCCCGACTCCGGGCACAGGACTCTGGAGAACCCGCAACAGAAGCGCGCAGACCTTCCTTTGACAAGGTGTGGCCTGTGATGTCACGGAGGCTCGTGGAGGTGCGAACGGATGCCCCGTCTGCTGAGACATCCAGAGGAAACCCAGTTTCTTCTCATTCCACAAAGTCACAACAGGTAAGAGCACGCGGCGCTGCGCTGCCCAACACAGCACAACCCTCACACACGCGTGCCCCCCCACGCGCGCCCCCCCATGCACGCACACACACACGCGCCCCCCCACACGCACGCGCGCCCACATGCGTGTGCCCAACGTGCCCCCCACATGTGCACGCCCCCACGCGCGCCCACACACGCGTGCGCCCACACATGTGCCCCCCCACGCGTGCACACACTCACGCCACGTGCGCAGGACCTAACCTGTGTCAACGGCGCACACACAGCGCAGTGGCCGTCGCACAGAACAGGGAACACAAGGCCAAGCAGCCCTCACGTGACCCCCGGGGACCACGGGGGAGCCACCGCTTGACCCCAGGCAGCCCTCACGCTGTCAGAGGCCCACGGTAACCACGGGGGACCAACCGCTTGACCCCAAGCAGCCCTCACGCTGTCAGAGACCCCCGGTAACCACGGGGGACCGACCACTTGACCCCAAGCAGCCCTCACGCTGTCAGAGACCCCCGGTGACCACGGGGGACCGACCGTTTGACCCCGGAACTGAGATTCATGGACCCAACACCCACGAACCATCCCCTAAAACTGTGAAACAGCGAGGGAGCGCCTACGGACGTGGACGTGGACGTGGACGTCCCTGAGCTGGCCCAGGCCTGGGTCCGTGCTGGAGACCTGTGCCCGGGAGGGCTCAGCGTCACCCTGCTTGCTGCTCCCGCAGAGCTCCACAGTCAGAGCCGAGGGGCCTCCAGAGAACCCAGCAAATGCAGGTTGCACATTCTGGCCAAGGAGCCACAGGCCAGCATCCAGCACGACAGGACTGTGCTCCCCTGAACAACGCGCTCATAAAGTGACTTTAGCCACAGCCACACGCTCAAGCCCACCCAGCCCAAGTACTTCAGTGTTTTAACTCAGCGGGCTGCACTCGTGAGGCGTCCCTGGGCGCCCCCACTGTCCCACTCACTCCACACCACAGAGCAGAAACCACACAAACGTGAGGTTGTGTCGTCACAGTGCAAGGGAGACATTGAGGTCTGGGGGGGGGCTCACGGTCTCCGTGGAAAAGGCCCCCCTGGGGGAGAGAGGGACACAGTCCCGCGGCTTCAGGCGCTCCCATGTGGCCCAGTGCCAGCCACGGCCGGGGTGGAAATGAGCGGCCACCTCCATCACAGAGCGCAGAACCCCCCCCCCCCCCGCCCCAGGGTCTGTGGGCCCAATGGCAGAGCCCGTGCAGACGGGGCATGCACACTTACCAACAGCCTCGAGTGTGGGTCCTACCAGGTCTGGAGAGGGAACAGCCCAAGGGTCGGGAAATCCCCACTACGAAGAGCCCACGTGCTGTCACCTAGAAGCTACACCCTCACTCACTTGGCAACGGACTGGATGACCTTGGAGGAGGTGTCCTTGATGTTTGTGAAGAGGCGCTCAGTGCCGCCCCGCAGGATGTCCAGGAGTCCGCCGTAGGGCTGGTCGTACTCGGCAAGTGCCAGGCCTGAAAGCAGAGACAAGTCTCAGACCAGGGCACAGCCTGGGGCCAGCTCCCATGGGGACACGAGCCGAGAAGCAGAACCAGCAAGGAGCGCCGCTTCCTGTCGGCCCCAACTGTCGGCACACCACGTCCAGGCGCAGAGATGAAACCAGCAACCGCCGCGTGAGCCTGGCGGGCAGCACCACCAGAGTGCCCAGCCAGTGGTTCCCTCGAGGGCAGAACCTGGGCACTGTGAAGAAGAGCTGGACCCTCTGGGCACACACAGCCCTCCGTTCCCATCTCCAGGACGTCACCCCAACCCACTTCTAGCATGTACTGGACGCCAGCTGGGAGGCCGCCGTCACACCAACTCATGCTGAGGAAACCAGCAAAGGGGAGGCAGCCTCCAGCTCTGAGGCAAGGGCACATGCGTGGACACAGAAGCCGTTGACACCTGGAGGAGAAAAAGGTGGGGAAGGACGTGCAGGGAGAACACAGAGTGGGCCGTGCAGCGGGGAGGCCTGCTCAGCTCCAAGCCAGGCACAGAAAGGCCACATGGCTGGACCTCGGGCACGCCTGGGGCAGAAACTGGTCGTTCTCGGGGGCAGGGCTGCCAGAACGGAGCCGGACTCCACACAGGCAGCTGCAGACACGCTGCCTGGATGTGAACAGAGCAGCAACAGATGCAGGGCCCCCAGGGGGTGGTCGTCAAGGGGGCTCTGGTGGGAGAAGCCGGTGTGAACAGAGATCAGCACGATCCACAGGCTGCATGGGGGTCGTCTGCCAGGACCCCCCGCAGCCTCCATGTGGCACGGTCTTATCTCAGTGCCTCGGGAACCTCCCCCATGGCAGGCGAGGCGCCGCACACACGGGACGTTCAGGGGGGCGTCCAGGGCCCACAGTGCATGGACGTGGAGTGTCCAGGACACGGGAGAGCTGAAGGAGCCAGGACCTGGATTCCCACCGCAAACACTGAGAGCTGGGGGATAAGCACCGGGGCACGTGGCAGAAGGCTTCCAGAACTTTCCCAGGCACAGCCACACACAGCTCAGGCTGAGGGCTCCCCTGGGGACACCGTTCCACCATGCCAGTGCTGGGCACCCGACCCATCCCGATACACACCGGCCAAGAGCACGAATTGCTCACCAAATGTGACGGGAGTTGTGATGAAAACCACCGGCCCCACCACACCAGGGCCTGTGGGCCTCCCGGTCAAAACCCCCACGTGGAGCCCTCCAGCCCCCCAGTTCCCATCATGGCCACTCTTTGCCCCACACACCCTCCTTCTAATGTGCTTGCCCTCCTGGTCACTGCCCTTCGAGGCGTGCCCTCATCCACCCAGGCCACGGGCCACGCCGACAAGTGACTGACGGAGGGCCCCCAGGCCTCCGCGGGGCTGGAGACCAGCCACCCACAGGGGTGGCCAGCAATACCTGTGTGGCCACCCCTGGTTGTCCCTCCATGCTGCAGAGGGCCAGTGCTGTCCTGACGGTAGAGACAGAGGACAGCTGATGCTCATGCTCTTCCCCAGCTCCCCGTGGCCCAGTGTGCCAGTACCACTGAGTGCTGGCAGCCCAAGGCAATCCAAACCTGAGGGTGATCCTAGTGACCGCAAACGTGTAGCCTGTCTCTTGCTGTCAGGCCAAAAGCCTTGGGAGAGCAGGATCTGGGTGCCCTGTGCACAGCAGGGACAGGGTAACCACAGGGGACAAACGGTGGGCACGAGGGAGGGGGTACTCACCTCCACTGTAACCACCACTGCTGGAGCCCCCAGGAGGGGGTGGCCCTCGGGACGGGACTGCATTGCCATAACCTCCGTTCTGCTCTAAGAGCTGCATTGATTCAAAATGCAAACAGTCAACCTCCACAGACGCAGAAAACCTCACGGACAGTGGCACACGGTGAGCCCCAGGCACGTCCGCTACCAGGTCAACCCGCCTCTACCTGACTTACCATGAAAGCCAAGGGAAGAACCTCCCAGACCCTGAACGGCCCACCTGAACCAAAACACAGACCACGCCAACAAGGGATCTGCACACATGCTCTTCCGCACACAAGCCTCGTAACACAGAGGGAGCAGCTGTAACTCTGCCCCGGGGTGCAAGTGCTCACCGCACACCCCACCGCGTGCCAGGCTCTGCAGTGACCAAGGACAGCGGGGGCGTGGGAACAGCAGACCCTCGGGGTGACACATCTGCGCCCTCAGTCAGCTGGTGCCCTCTGGCTGCCACAGAAGCAAGGCGGGGGGGCGGGGGGCCGTGTCTGTCATGAGCTGAGCCCAAGGCCAGTGACGGCTGGGGCCTTGACCCCTAAGCCTGCTAAGAGATGCTTGGAGCCCCTGGGCAAGGTGCACAGCCCAACTGTGTGACGTCAGGACAGGGCCGGAAGCCCCACCAGGGGCCGGTCTCAGCCCTCCTCAGCTTCCACGCTTACTCCTAAGTTACCTGGCACCACGCCTTAGGATTTCTGGTGGGGTTGTACAAGCTAGTACCACTGAGGTAAAGTTTTACTACAGCAAGCTCAGGAAAGAAGGTATACGTGCCATCACTTCTCCTGAACGTGATGAAGCCTTGTCTGTCTCTGTGACCTGCTAGATAGTCAACGCTCATCTCCTACAAATCCGTATAAACAACGCCCATGCCCACTAAGTGTTAGGCGGCACGTGTCTGTTAGACCGGCCAAATCTTCTCTTTGCAGTTTCTCTCTTCGCTTTACTGACTTCTGGAAGAAACAGAACGTCCCCCACCGGGACCCTATGCTTCCCATGACTCCCCGTGAGCCCTAACGAACGGTGCTCAGTACCTCTGCGGCTGTGTCATGAAAGATGTGTAGGTGGTACTTGTTTTTTTTTTTAAATTCTGTTTCTATAACCTCCTATTTAACAACACGCTGCACCTATTCATATAGCCCTACTCCTGGGTTTCAGACTCCATTCCTGTTCTCTCTCTCTGGGGGCTTGGTCTGCTGCACTGCGGCAGGCTGCCTTCTGCACACTCAGCCCCGCACGGCCCAGAGAAGAACCCTAAGGGGTCTAACGTTTGCACACGCAGGCCCCAGGTCCCAGAAGCACTGGGGTCAGAACACTGACAGCAGCCCGCCCACCGGGGCTGCGTCCGTCCCGCAGCACCTCTGCCCAGCCCGCTCCCGGTGAGCTCCCGGTGGTGTACACGCGGGCCGGCCGGCCCACAGACCAGACAGCTCCCCACACCACCAGCCCGCCCTCTGCCAAGTCTCGGGGAGCATACATCTTCTGTGGGGGACCACAGGAGGGGCTCTCTCTGAAGCGGACCCACTATCCCACCCCCATGCCCTCCCATGGCTTCCTCTTCCTCAGCCCAGTGTGACAAGCCTCCCTGACACGTCAGGTCCTTATTTCAACCTTCCTGCCTGGGCCCCCAGGCCTGGGAACAGGCCCGTGTGAGACGTGCCAAACATCATCCACCAGAACCGCACACCCAGTTTGCTGCCCTTGCCCCTGGGACCCCACAGGGCAGCAAACCTCTCGTCAGCTGGGACGCTCCCTCAGGGAACTCAGATTGCCCTGGGCTGTGGACGCGCCAGGGCATTTGTGAGCCTCGTCAGGAGCCGTGTCTCCTGCCCCAGAGCAGGCGGGGCAGAATTAGAATTAGGACTGTCCTGACCACACCATCATGGGCAACACCTGGCAAGGCCCCTACCTCAGTGATGGGAGACTTGGGGTTCACGTTCCTGGCGGCCGCAATCTCCTGGAGCTGGTTGACCAGTTCTGTGATGGACAGCCGCTCCTCAGGGTTGACCTTCAGCGTGGCGCCTAGGGCAGAGGCAGGAGAGCTCGGGCCAGGGTCTGGGAACAGCAGTGCCCACTCTCCCCAAGCCCCTCGGTTCACTCATACCACTGTTTACTCACACCAAGTTACAAGTGAATGAGTGAAATACGACACAGGGAGCAAGCCCCAAAACGGCACAAAGTTACCACGAACGGGCCCATTCAGAGCACTGAGAATTCACGTGGGGGCTGGGTGCTGGGAAAAGCCCCCATTGGGGGGTTGCCACACGGCCGCGAGAGACAGGACAGACGGGCCCGAGAAGTGACAAAAGGCGTGTCCTTCGAGGTCCCCGCACGTGGGACTTACGGATGAGGTCATGGAACACCGAGTACCGGGTGTCATTAGGGGGGATCGAGAACTTCCCGTTGACTATTCGAAGTTTTGCTCCATCTTCAAAAGGATGCTGCCGGAAGCACAGCAGGTACAAGATGCAGCCCAGGGCCTGTGGGGAGGGCAGACGTGAGGGGGGCCTGGGGGTGAGGCGGGGGCAGAGAGATCGGGGCAGGGCGAGGCGGAGGTGAGGGGGTCTGGACCCACATCCCAGGATACTCAGGACCAAGTCAGCCTGTGTAAGCCGGAGCCACACCCTGGTCTGAGTTACAGGCGGCCACAGAGTGGCGGCCGGTGTTCCCCGCACATCCAGCCCACTTTCCACCCTCCTTAGGCACGAGCTTCTGAGGTCTGAGTTGTGGACAGACAACGATCTCTTATTTTCCCGCTGAACCAGAAAGTTCTACACGCCAGCATCTGGGGCCTGGTGGCGCTGCTGCAGAAAGGACACGAGGCGCAAGCGGACAAGCCGCTGCAGCAGGAACGCAGGAAGCACATCTGCGGGTCCGTGGGCGACGTCCCCTCCCACTGCCGCTTCTCCCTGGAGCATCGGACGACGGGGATGCGGAGGGCCACCTGGGCAGCAGCGCCCACGCACATCTCACTCTCATCAGTGAAGAGTGCCCAGGTGAGGCCAAGCCCTCAGCACCCAAAGTCCGCTTCCCTGTCCAACTCGGTGTGCACGCGTGCATGTCCGCCGGCCCAGACGTGCTGAGGGCACCTATTTGGGGTCAGCCAACGTACGGAAAGAAGACACCACGGGCTGCCGCTATCATGAAAAAAGGCTCCAGCACGCACATCCTACCAACTCTCACACTTCAAACTGCTATCAACGCCACCTACGCTCGGGATGGAGATTCTCACATCCACAGCGGGGTCCGCTGGAAGCTGGCCCCAGAGGCCTGAAGTCTGGGCCCTCAAGGGCGGCCTGGGTCTGAGGTGTTGCTGTCCCTGCTCTTAGAGAGGCCAGGTAGGGGGCAGGATGCCTCAGTGTAGGTAGGGGCAGCCCCGGGCCACTCAGTGCGGCTCTCCCCAAGTTCTGCACTCTGACGCTGGACCCCAGAAGGGACACAGCCAGACACACCACGCAGGGACTGCCACAGGGTTTCAGAAAAGTGAAGGGAGCAGGGTCACCTAGGCATCAAGGCCTGGCCCTCACTGGCCAGCACCAGACCGACACAGAGCTGAAAGACTGGGGTGGCCAGTCCGGCGGCATGAGCCCCCCGGCCTCTCTGAAGGGGCTCTGATCAGGAGAGCAGATGTCTGTGGGTCTGGAGGGGGCTCAGGTCCAAGCCTGCAGGCAGATCTGTCACACACACAGTATCCCAGACATAGCGTCCCGGAGGGCCCTGCGGGACTCCGCCGTACACCCACACCCCCCCCAACTTTATTCAGTGTGTCTCTGCTAACGGCAGTCACAAGTGACTCTCGAAAACGACCAGAGGAGAAAACGGAGGAAGGAGGGACACCGAAGGGAAGTGAGCAGAGTGGGCAGGCAGGAAGCTGTGCCCGAGGGCCTCCCGCGTGCTCACAGGCAGGGCTGCCCAGGTACCACGGCGGCGTGGCCTCACCCAGATGTCCTGCTTCTCGCCGATCGGGAAGTTCGAGTACAAGTCCACGATTTCTGGCGTCCTGTACATGGGTGTGGTGTTCCTGGTGATCTGAAGAACAGACACACACGTTTCAGAGCAAAGGCCACACACGAGCACTGCTTCTTACTTTGCATCGATGCCGTGCCCCTTTCCAGAACACGCTGTGGGATGTTCACCAACGACATTCATTACATCCCAGTGTCCCATGACGATGGCCGGCCGCTCACCGCCCTCCTCACCCCCGCTGCTGCCTGCGCCCTGGCGCCCCAGTGCTCCCTGAAGTGGCCGCGCCGAGCACTCACTGCGGGCATCCTAGCTGTCTGGGCCTGCGGGAAGTCTGGCCCAGAGCCGTGGGGTGGGTCACACGCATGTGCAAGAGGAAGCGCTGTTCTACAAGAAGCTTCCTGACAAGTTCTTCCAGAAGCACCTTCTCTACCAGGAGCAAGAACTAAACCAAATTCACCTGGTTGGTCCAGGCGTTTATGTTAAGAACGCTGACACGCGTGCATACAGGGTGGGACGTGTGACGGACGAGAGAGAGGCTGGTGGCACAGCACGGCACAGGGCCACGCGCCCAGGGGAGAACGGAGTCTCCATTCATAGTAAGCACCAGCACCAACCACACGCCACAGACGCCACAGCCAAGACCTCAGCGGGACACGTGGAAAGGATAACAAGCCATTCTCCACCCAAAGGTCTGCTCCTCAAGGGCAAGCCTCTGCAGAGGCCGGCCACAGTGGGGGTGAGTGCACGTGAGCTCCCACGCACAGTGTGTCACTCCTGCGGCTCCTCAGGGATAAATGGGAACATGATCAAAGTGGATGAAGGCCTCGAGCAGGCCATTCCCGAAAACCACACTCCTGCACTCAGGCAGGAGTCACCCAGAACACCAGGAGGGAGGTGAAGCTGGGGGCGCCATACAGCCCAGATATGGGGTGACAGGGGCATCCACACGGGAGAAGTCACCCAGCGGCTCGCTTATGACTCTGCTGTTGTGCACGTCCGATAAGCTTCCGTTAAAACGTCCAATTTTATTAGCTGGATGTAGTCACAGACCCAGCCACTGCTCGTCCAGGCGCACCCCCGGAAGATACACACACGAGAACCCACACGCAGGCCGCCGTCTCTAACTCTGCAGACGGCACCACACTAGACACAGCCTGACCGTGAGCACAAGGCACTGGCCAAAGGGCATAGGGTCGCACCGTGGAGGGGCCTGCACGCACGGACCCAGCAGAGACCACGAAGGAGAAAAAGCAGACAGAACCAGAAGAGCGTGTGCAGAGCGAGAGGGATGGGGACCTGGGAGCGCACACCCATGTGCTCATCCCTGCAGAAGAAACGCAGGAGGACAAAGAGGGAAGTGGGTGGCGACAGGGAAGCACTCCGCATCCAGCTCAATTCTTCTGGAAACCTGTAACTGCTCAATAATCAAAAAATAAAATTAAAAAAAGACACACCCAAATATATCTCAAATGAGTACCAAAAGCACTTGGAAGGAGAGAACCGAATCCAAGGAACCTGGTCTGGGCTGCGGGGGGGGGGGGGCACGCCGGAACCGCACATGAACCCTGAGTTCTTGCCAGGAGAGGCGTGTTCTCTAGGGTTGCTGCAAGTCTTGCACGTGCAGCAGAACGATGAGTGGACGCACGCGGGATGCTGCTGCTGGGCCATGCGCCAGGAAAGAGGGACACACAGATGTGGGGTGGGGGCAGACGCCCACGGGACAGGCCGGCGTAGGTGCGTGACTTCCCACACAAGGACACGCGTGTAGCTACACACGCACATGCCCACACGCCCAGAGCTTGGCCCCAACTCAGGGGTGGCAGCTCTCCTCTGACGAACACAGATGCCAGGGCTCCAAAGACAGGCACCTGCTGATCTCAGAACACCCTGATGCTCCAGAAAGCAGACGAACGTGCCAAAATGAGGGAAGCGTGGCAAAGGACACAGGACCAAGGGGAAGCAAATCCGGGGCATTCTGGCACCACAGTAACTGAGGACTCACTATGAACCATGGAAAAAATGGCAGCCACAAATCCTCCCAAACGGTCAGCACATGCAGGGTGGGGGGCTCCTGCCATGGCGGTGTGGTGTGTGGTGCGAGCCACACTGCGGCGGTGGGAGGAGATGCAGGGCGGAGAAGCACAGCAAGGACCCCCGCCCCCGCAGCTGGAAGACGGAAGGGACCATCACCCAAGAGAGGGGTGCACGGGACACAGCGGGTGGTCGCACACCTCCGAGGATCTACTGAAGTCAGCGAATGGGGCAGGACTCAGAGCCCAGGAGGAGGTTACTGAACCAACCACCCGGCACACGGGGACCAAGGAACCCCTTCCACGCTACTGCACCACTACTCTGCAAAGCACCTTAAGGAGAACATTCACACGTTTGTGCTTTGCTGGGAACGGCTGTCTTATAAATGTTCTCACACTCAAGTGGGAATGTGCTGGTTTGGGGTAATCGGACACGTCTCCGATTTAGTCATGGAGTGTGAGGGGAGGACAGACCCCTTCCCTCAAGCACAGTCCGTCCAGAACAGCCAGCAGCTCAGGAGCACCTGTGTTCTGACCCGACACCCTGGTCTGCGGCCTGCAGTAGACGGCGACAGACTCCAGGAGAAGCATACAGGCGCTCTGTGCAGATGTGGCCCCAGGCGAGCTTCTGCTGGGACGGGTCCTGAGGGGCCGAGCGGGTGGCCCGCTGGCTCAACTCCTGTCCCTCAGGCTCCTTCCCAGCAGGCTTGCCTTCACGCCCCTGCGGAGCGTGGCCTCACCACCTCCCCTACCTCGTCATTCCTTGTGGTTCCCAGTGTCCTATGTTCTGTCCGCGTGGGCAGTTTCTGTAAGCTGCTCATCAAAGTATAAGCCGCTGGGAGAGTGCCCGCAGGGTGTCCAGATGAAGGCCCGCCATGGAGCCCTCCCAGGGCCTCCCCACAGCCATGCCTGCTCAGGGCACACTCACCAATCTCCTCTGGGGTCTCCTGCAGGAGCCTGTGAGGTGTAACTAACTGGGAAACACTTTTTTAAATAGCCTTACTTGGGATGGTGACAAAAATCTGCGGAAGGGCAGTGGACAGCCGAACAACGATGAATGTACGTGATACGCTGGAACGTGCACCTAACAGTGGTGGGGACAGCCAGTTTCACGATACACGTCCTCTACCCCAATACAAAAAAAATGCAGTAAAAGAAAAAGCTGTAAGAGGCAGTTTTGGGATGAGAGGAGTGACACAGACACAGCATAACCCTCAAATTCAGTGTTTCCTGGCCCAAAGACGGGCCTGGGAGGCGAACGCCAGGGTCCAACTTGCCGGTCCTCACGGGGCACACACCCACCCCGCTCACCTCATCTTCTACCAGGGCCCGCCGCTGGGCGCTCCAGCTGTAGTCAGGGTAATGTGAAATGGTCGTGGCACTGCCAAAGTCACAGAGCTTGATGGTCCCCTGGTTACTGAGCAACAAGTTTTCCACCTGCAGAATTCCAGAAGACAGTCCTTATGACCTTGGGGTGCAGAGACCCAGGCCCAGGCAGTGCTGAAGAGACACGACAGGACTCCCCAGATGCAGTGAGGAGCCTTCCACAAACGGGAAACACAGCATCTTAACTTCTTGCTGATCCCAGTCAGTACATGTACCTTTAAGAACAGAAAACTCAGAAAAACAAAAGGAAAAAATTTAAAATCAACCACAAATCAAAGGTAACTCCACTCGATAATATAAGATATACAAAGAACCTTTAAAAAAGTCAGTTAAAAGATGAAAAACATTAACATGCCATTTCAAAATCATCAAGTATATCAAGAATCTAGAAAGAAATCGAACAAAAGAGATACAAAACACCCCCCTTCAGGAAACTAAAATTGAGATAAACTCTTAAAATCCAAAAGAGACAAGGAACTGGACCATGTTCTTAACACGACAGGCACAGATCTGCCCGGGTCACCCCAGGGCAGGTCCCTAGACTACGGGCCAGGAGCTGGCTCCAGCCACTGCCCACGCACCTCGGTGGTTGGGGAAACTAACCTTTCATGACACGGGTCCCCGGGCAGCTTGACCGGTGTGGCCACGCCTGCCCACTCGTGGGGCCTCCTGCTCTGCTATTCAGCAGGGCTGGCATGCAAAGCTAACAGGTTTAAAGCCTGGCCTTTTACAGGAAAAGTCTGTCAACTCACACTCTGGGGGACAATCAAGGCAATTCCAACCAGATTCCGGAAAAGTTTTGGGTGGAACCTGACAAACCAATTCAAAGATTCATGTGGAGAAACAAAAAGCCCCAAAGAGCCACGTGATCCCTGAGAAGCCCCATTAAAGAAGGCAGAGGGCCAGAGGGACCAGGACCCACAGCCCCACAGGACACCCGCTGAGCGCCATGCCCATGAGAGGCGGCGCCGAGGGACCCAGGCACGGGACAGCCATCCACGCAAGGTGCTGGGAGAGCCGGACGGCTGCCCACAACCTGCCCCTGCATGCAAAGGCGGACTCCAGGTCTCTCCAGGACAACATGCCTGGAGGATGACAACTCAGCAAGACACAGAAGCTCCACATAAAACGAGGAGCACCCAATCAAAGATCCTTGCTACCCAGAGTGATGACACCAGCCACGGCGTGACCAGCACGGGGCTCCAAGAAACCCAACAGGAAGCGACACCTCAGAGAAAAATCAGGCAAACTCTTCCACAGGTACCTCCCCAAAGAGAAAATCCAAACTCCGACACACTTGAAAAGAAGCTCGTTAATGGAAAGAAAATCCAGCTAAAATCCGTGAGCCACATCCACACCATCTGCCAACACCCAGGGTCGTTGGCAAAGTGCGGGCACAGGGGCCTCCACGCACTGCCAGTGGGAACGTCCCACGGAGGGTGCAAGCACCCTTCCACCGGCCAAAGCATGGACAAGAGTAACTCAGGAAGCAGGTGTCAACCAAGTGCACAAGCTCTCACAACACACACTCTTACCGAGTGTGGGCCACACAACATGGCCAGACCTTAGAGCCGTAAGGCTGAGCAAACAGCCGGACAGGAGCACGACGCTCCATGGCCTGCACTGTTGGACGGAGCCATGCACAGGAGCCAAACAAGGAGGAGGAGACATGTCTCCATGGCCTCTGTCATCCCCCGTGTCGCACCTGCCCCTCCACAGAGCGCCACTCGACAACTTCCTCAGACAAGCCCTGGAGACTGGTCCCCTGGCGAACACGGGGCACTGAGAAGACAAGGGATGTCCAAACCAGGCAAACTTCACCAATACTGATTCTTTACTAATTTCACCCTCGTAGAGCTCCCGCCCCTTAAAACAACCACGGACACACCAGCACAAGTGTTAACATGCAAACCAGGAGTCTTGATGCCACAGGAAAACCCACCAGCCACCTGGTCGACTAAGGAGGGCCCGTCGAGACAGCAGGGAAGGGATGGCTGGCGTGCAGGGCTGCCACTGCCCAGGTGCCCTCAGGACAGTGGTTCCTGACCCCCAGACTTCTGCAACAGTGTGTGTGGGGGGGGGGACGGACCTGCCAACCTCTTGGGTTTGAGGGACAAAAGGAAAAGATGAGGCTTGTCCAAGGTTCAGGTCTAAACAACAGGGCGCCAGTGTCTCCCCAGGCACACGGGAGAACCACCCCACCCCCCCCGCCGGCTCCAAGGAGGGGAGGGCGCTGTTCCAGGCCCACCAGGTCAGAGGCACATCACACTTGAAGGAAAATCTGGGAAAGCTGGCCACAGACTAGACCAGAAACGATATTAAGGGATCAGAAGGTTCTTCAGCAAACACAACCTGCTCCCTCAAGACATGGTCAGAAGCAGGGTGTGAGCTTCGTGGATACCCGGCAAGTTTCACCAAGTCTTGACTTTTCCAAAGACACAACAGGGGAAATAAAAAGGAGGCCATAAACCAGGAGAAGGCACCTGCAGCACATACAACGTGGAAAGGCCACTGGAAGAACCGAGGAGTTCCTGCTAATCAAAAACAACCTGATGGACGAAAAACAGGAAAAAAAGGGCAAAAAACATGCATGTTGAAGAAGAAGATACTGACTACGAACACAGCAAAAACCGTTCCATTTCATTAAGGGTCCGGAAAAGGGAAAAATCAAGACCAGGTTGCCACTTCCCCAGCGGGCAGTTCCAAGTACGGCGGCCTGTGGGCACCTTGCCGTGGCACTGAGGGAAAGCCGCCTGAGGCCAGCGCAGGCGCCCTGCAGAGCCTCTGCCCACAGACGGATCGTCGAGGGGCAAGGGCACAGACCACCCAGAGGAGAAGCAGTCCCCCTCCTGGGCCAGAGGGTGCAAGGAAGGGAGCTGAGAGCATCCCAGAGCCAGCAGAAGGGCAGGGGGGTGGGGTGACGGGCACACAGGCAGTATGAAGCCCCAGGCCCAGGAGACCCCAAAGCTGAATGATACGGAAAGAGTGCTCAGCACTGCTTCGATGGAGAAGCTTCCAGAAAACTGCTTTGCCGTTAAGAAGCAACTGCATCCCTCTTTTGGAAAAGCCATCGCAGACTTCAGTGCCGGCAGGCTGGACACCCTGGCTGGGGGCAGGGGTGCAGCCCGCAGGACGGGCAGGAGGCGGTACCTTGAGGTCTCTATGGATGATGGGCGGTTTCTGTCTGTGCATGTGCTGCACCGCCCTGCACGTCTGATAGAATATCTTCAGGACAGTATCGCACGAGAGCGGGCCTCTAGGTTCCATTTTCTTTAAAAATTCCACCAGCTGCCCTAAAAGAGACCATTAGATTCACATCACCGTGGAGCTATAAATGCTGCCCCCCAAACCCACCGCGGCGCCCACCGCAGCCGTGTGCACTCGCTCACGGGCCGGCACCCCTCCTGGGGCCAAGGCAGACACTGCGCGATCAGGTCCCCCCCGCGGAGGGACCACCACCAGGACACAACGAAGTTACAGAGCCTACAGCACAGCCAGGTGAACGACGGCTGGCAGCACGCACGGTATCCACCACAGACCTCCTCATACCTCACGCGGACAGGCGCATCGACCCCAAACACACACCCTCTCAAACCGCCCCATTTCCTCAGGCAACAGTCGTGCCTGCGAGCCTTAAACCTCAGTCAACACACATTCCTCACTGAAGGCGCACACTGTCCACGGAAGGAGCGCGGCACAGCGTGTGGCAGGGGCACAAACCTGTCTGAGAACCCGTCCAAGGCGCTGGGGGCGCGGAGCCCACCCTCCCTCGGGGCTGTCACCTGAGCCCTGCCCCCTCGCAGCTGTTCTTCCCGGTCTCTGTAGCCCAGGGACCTGCCGTCCTTGGACCCCGAGCTGGGACGCCAGGAGACTCCGGTGTGGGGCCCGCTACCTCCAATGCAGGCAGGGCTGAGGGCTTCCTCCGTGACCACACGCCACCTCCCCACTGGGAACGCCATGTTCATGCCCCCAGCACCTGCCTCTACAGACTGCCTACACAACATGCCTCAGCACCCTAACCCTATAGCCCTGCTCCTACCTCTGGTCCCCTGCCCACAGCCTCTTCCCACAGCCCACCCTCTCCTAGGTTCTGCACTACTCCCTCCTGGCCTTAGGCCCCAGACCCCAGGCTGCCTCAGCCCTCCAGCTCCTTCTGTCTTCTGGGCACAATGCGCCATGGGGACCCATCCCCTCAGTGCAGAACCACAGTTTACCACCCCTATAGGCCTCATCTCCTGCCACACACACCCCCAAAGACGCCCCTCCAGTCATAGGCCCCAGGACCTTTGCACATGCCCCATTCTCAGCTGGGATGGTTTTCCTCCCGCCTCCTTCAGCTCCTGGCTCACAGATCACCTTCAAGGGAGCCATCGCTGCTCAGCCTATAAATGTGCACACTCTTTCCCAGACTCTCCTCTGTGACACATGGGACCACCCAACCCTCACTGTGGACTTTGCTTAGGGTCTATTTGCTTTGTCTGGGTGAGGCACTGAACCCCTGTGCCTGCACGCAGCAGTGCCAACAGACACGGCTTCTAAACGTAAAATGGATTCTAACAACTCTGCAGAAGGCACAGTGCCTGGGCAGACAGCATGGACTTCCTGCACTCCAGAGGGCGCTGGATTTCTCCAAAAACAGCATCACCTTTGAAGTTTGCAAAACAGGGGATTACAGCTCACAACCCGCACACTGTCCCCTGACCCACCTGCAACAGAGTCTCCACTCTGGTGCTCCACCCAACTCTCCAGGCCTGCACACCAGCCCACCTGGCCCTCGCTCCACTGGACCAACCCACTGCTGCCCTCTCCCAGCCACACCTACGTCCCCGCCTTGCACCCCACGCTCAGGAGGGACAGGGTGCCCTCCCGGTGATGCAGGCAAAGCAAGGCCCCAGAGGAGTCCAGAGCAGGGGTGACACACGGGCTGCCGTGCTGCCTGGGGTAACAGGATTGAGCCAGGCCATGGCAGGGGCATCACAATGCCAGTGCTTCAGTGGCCTCTGGTGTCCCCTGAGAATTAAGGGAAATCTCTTTTAAAATTAACAATCCCAACGGTGACAGTGCTCCTGGAGAGAGCATGGGAGAGGACAAGACTGGGGGGCTGTGGGCACACATCCAGGCCCTCCCTCAGTGGGACCGGCACCCACAACCCTAAGATCCCCTCTGCCCTCCACCCCCCCGCCCCGCAGCCCTCAGCATCCGCCCTGCAAGCACCCCGAGCTTCTCATGCTGCTCTCGGACCGGCGGTCCCAGGCCAGTGCCACACCAAGGGGTGTGCTCTGCTGGTCTGCTCCACCGCGGAGCACCACGCCGCCTCATGGGGTGGAAGTGCTGGGAGCTGCTGCTGCCAGGCCCCATCCCTGGGGCCCCTCGTGAGATGGATCACATTGGTCCTAGTGGACCTAAAGCCTTCTAAAACCCAGGATGAAAGTGACCCAGAAGCACGACGAGTGCCCTGAAGAGGAACAGAGGCATGAGCGTGAGCTGTGGGAAGCTGGACAAGGCACACACAGCACCAGCAGCAGAGCCCACAGGGCAAACAGGAAGGCGCTTGCAGCCTCACACATGCTGCCCAATGCATGCCGCTCCAGGCCCCCATGTGGCACCCCACCCCAAAAGGCGCCCAGCAACCCCGTCCACAGGATCGCTGGGCTTACATGCCAGACACACAGCAGTTCCCTGCACCAGCATTTGTGGTCAAGGAAAAGTATGCGTCACAAGGGGTGCTGGTTGAGGATCTCGTGGTATGGACCTAAGGGACCCTGCAGAGCCTTGAAAAGAGAACAAGTGAGCATTTGGGCACGAAAAAATGCCTGATGTGGCAGGCTTTTCTCAGAAAGGAAAGTGCATTTAGCAAAATGCTATTTTGAGGAGCATCTCACTCCCCTGGGTGGTTCCCTCGCCCTGGCCCCTGGCACTGCCTGCTGTCCGCATCATGCTCTGTGCCCCTGCCCCCCGGCCTGCGCCCACACGGCTCCTCCTGGTGCCCACGCCCACGGCCCCACCCTTCCCTCCCCGTGAGTGCGCCTCTGCCGCCCTCCCACGGCTCCTCCCGGTGGCTACGCCCACAGCCCCACCCTTTCCTCCCATGAGTAAGCCTCCGCCCCCCCCGCCCCCCCTCCTCCCGGTGCCCATGCCCACGGCCGCACCAGTCCCTCCCGTGAGTGCGCCTCCACCCCTCCCCCATGGCTCCTCCCGGTGCCCACGCCCACAACTGCACACTCCCCTCCCGTGAGTGCGCCTCCGTCCCCCCCCCCCACGCTCTTCCTGGTGCCCACGCCCACGACCGCACACTCCCCTCCCGTGAGTGCGCCTCCACCCCCCCCCACGCTCCTCCCAGTGCCCACGCTCACGGCCGCACCCTGCACCCCCCCCCCCCCCCCGTGAGTGCGCCTGTTGCCGGCAAGGCACGTGACCCTGCGGTCTTGGTGCACAGGCTTCCTCTCTCCCAGCACACGCTCCCGGTGCCCGAGGGCCCAGCGGCTCCTACATCAGGTTCCAGGTACTCCTGGCTAAGCCTCTGCACCTGCCCCAGCTCTCCTCTGAGAACCTGCACTCTGTAGTCACCCACTGAGATGGTGAGCTCCCACAGGGCAGAGGCTCCACGTGTGGGTGGGCCCCGACTGTCCGTGGAGCAGATGACGGACTGAGCCCCTACAGCGGGAACGAGGCACGCCCCATGCCTCTGGTCCCTTGGCACCACCCACAGATATTCCACATGACCACTGTGCCCCTGGGTCCCTCCCACTCCTGCAAACAAACTAGGGAGTCTTCCTCCCTAAGAACACAGGGAGTGCCTGACGCCATTTGGTCGTGTGCCCTCAAGGGCCACGGCAGCAACCCCACCCTTGATATTACAGCTGAGCACTCGAACCCATGACACTGCTGCAGTTCAGACCCTAACGAAATGTTACCTTTGCAGAGCTCGGTGAGCAGCAGGAACTCAGCCTGCCCAGTGTCTGACTCCTCTTTCCCTATGGACGCTGCAGAACAAAACTGGACAATATTGGGGTGGCCAGAAAGTTTTTTCTGCAGGTGTCTTGTTAAAGGAGAATGCGTAAGTCTGCACATTTAAAAAACAAATATATATGATATTAAGACACTACAGTCAAAATGTTCAATGAAATTACCTTACAATCCCAGCACACCGGAGCAGAAAAATGGAGAGCGGGGGGGGGGGGGGGGGGGGGCGACTAGAAAGGCAGGTTGCAGGTAGAAGAGGGAAGGTGGGGATGAAGACCACCACCGTGCTGGCCACACACACCTGACCACAGGCCAGGCAGGACAGCAGGCAGAGGGCACATGCAGCGTGTGGGAACCCCGAGGAGGGAACGAATCCAGCGAACCTCTGCAAGGCGGGGACCCGCAGGCTCAGGCAGCCGGCAGGCTCAAGTAGACAGAGCTTTGAGAGAGAAAAAACACATTCTGACAGCAGAGGGCAGGACCCCGGCGCAGGGAGAACATGGGCCAGAGTGGAGAGCCAGCAAGAAAAGCCCCACACGTCCACCATCTGTGCAACAGAAACCCAACCTCCCGGGTGCTCGGGGCAGGGCAGCTGACCAGAAGGGACACTGAGGCCCACGGGAACTAGGCCCAGCAAGGGGCCCTGGTGATCGCTGGAGCACAGCTCGTGGCAGGGCGCCGTGGGCCACGTCAGGTTCATTAAGGGGCAGAGGGTGGGGAATCGGCCCACCCTGTGGGCACAGAGACCTCTTGGGTCAGAACACCTCTATTCCCAAAGCTACCGAACCTCTTGCTGTTACCCTGGGAGCGAAGAGCAAGGAAGAAAACTCCTTTCTACTAAAAATATTCCACAGATAGGTCCAGTAAAAGCAGAAGGCCCATTTTAGCACATCCAAAAGAGCTGCAGAGTAGCTCACGGCAGCAAGCAGCCATAGCGTGAGGCAGGCCTCCCTACGTGACCGCACGTGCTCGCAGGCCTGGGAAAAGGATACCATGAAACAAACTTCCTGAATGATGGCTCTGTTCTTTTCCTCTTCGTTAGACAATAATCTCTGTATCAGGAAATAACAAACAAAGAAAGATTAAGGAGTGTTCATCTGTCTACTCTACACCCCAGAGAATAAATGCAATGCCACCGAAAAGCATAACCTGCTTACCTGTACTTTAACATCTGGCCTGTGTAAAAACTTGACAGAAGGTTAAAGACCCTTGAACGTGATCCTTTATGATCCAAGGGCACAAGAAAAACTAAAAATAGGAGGCTTTTCTCCAAACAGGCTACAGGAAAGTTAGACAATCAAGGAAAATGGGAGAAGACACTGGCAGAGATGTGGGCCTATGTTCCTGATCTCCAAGGTCAGTCAGCGCCTCAGCAGCAGCCAACAAAACCCGCCTGGCCCCTACAAGGCCTGCTGCGCTCCCCAGGTGCCCCCCCGTGACCCCTATCTAAGACAAGCTATGCAGGCACGTTTCACACCGGTGGCTTTCAACGTCCCGCCATCTGCAGATCCCTCATTATTCTGGCACTAAGGTCACCCTGTGCCCCGAACTTGGAAGCCACAACTTTAAAGTCCCCTAAAATGGCTGACGGCTCCCCTCTGAAGGAACCAACGGGACAGACTGTAAAAAAGAAACATATTCCTCATAATAGGAATAAATCTCTGGAAAGTGTCATTTAGAGATTTCCTTAAAATGATCCAAAAACCCACATAAATGTCATCCTTTATTACCTTTAAGGCATACTCTCTGCCACTTCCCAGATCTTGAGCTTCATATACAAATGCAAACCCTCCTGAAAATTAGAAAAATAGACATAATCAGTTTAGTGCTATGACTTTGACAGTAAGCTTTAAAAATACCTTCACTAGGTGAAACACAAACTGGACTTGTGGCTAGCAATTTGTTTTCCACAAACATAATGGCCCCTAATTGATATGATCCTTTTAAATGTCCTGCTTCGGAGACAGGAAGGAAATCAACACAGGCACAGAGGTCAATGAGGAAAAGAATGGAGAAAATCAGTAACACCAAAGCCTCTGAAAGCCAAAATTCTCAATTCTCTGAAAACAAGAAAATGAAACATAAATTCTAGATAGACTGATCAGAGAGAAAGTAAGAGCAAGAAAGAGAAATTAAGAGAGGACAAATTACCAGCATCTAGAATAAAAGAGGCCAGCAGCACCCAATGCCCAAAAAAGACTTTGAAGTACATCCAGTATCCTACATACACACAAAGAATTCTTCACAAATTCTTTTTTTTAAAGATTTATTTGTCAGAGAGAGAAAGAGAGCGCACATAAGCAGGGGGAGGGGCAGAGGCCGAGGGAGAAGCAGGCTCCTTGCTGAGCAGGGAGCCCAATGCGGGGCTCGATCCCAGGAGCCAAAGGCAGCTGCCTAATGACTGAGCCCCCAGGTGCCCCTCTTCAAAAATTCTTAATTCTGGGGCACCTGGGGGGCTCAGTCATTAAGCAGCTGCCTTCGGCTCAGGTCTTGGTCCCAGGGTCCTGGGATCGAGCCCCGCATCCGGCTCCCTGCTCAGCGGGGAGTCTGCTTCTCCCTCTCCCACTCCCCCTGCTTGTGCTTTCTCTCTCTGCCAAATAAATAAATAAAATCTTAAAAAAGAAAAAGCAAAAATTCTTAATTCTGAGTAAAATAAGATGTCAGCATAACAAACCCAACAATATATACAAAAACATAATACATCATGACTGAGTAGAGCTGGTTAAACATTTGAAAATAATTTAATTCTCTTGTTTTCAGAATTAACTCACTTAGCTTTTTCTAGTTTCCCATGGTGGAAAATTACATCATGAAAAGAACTCTCAGCAGACTCAGAACACGAGGACGCTCACTAGCCCAGTAACAGGTGTCCGCAAGAGACTAACCATCAGCCTTGTGCTGGGGGTAGAGGACCCAGTGCTTCCCCCCAGCACCAGGAACAGGGTGAGGACAGCCGCTGGCACCACCACCGTTCGGTATTGCACTGGAAGCCCGGCCAGCGCAATCAGACGATAAAAAGAAATAAAAGGCATCCAGATTGAAAAGGAAGAAGTAAAAATGTTTTTCTTTGCACACAATGTGACTGTGCATATAATATTGTGAAATCTACCCCCAAAAGCTACTATAACTAATAAAGTTTAGGGCCATCATGGGTTATATACACAACATTCAAAAATCAACCGTATTTCAGGGGCGCCTGGGTGGCTCTATCAGTTCAGTGTCTGACTCTGGATTTTAGCTCAGGTCATGATCCGAGGGTCGTGAGATCGAGCCTCGTGTTGGGCTCTGCACTGGGCATGGAGCCTGCTTAGAACTCTCTCTCTCCCCATCTCCCCCTGCACCACCCTCCCCGCCATGCCCCCACCCAGGATCATGCTCTCGCTCTCAAAAAAAAAAAAATCAACTATATTTCTACACACCCTAGAGATTTCTTAGACATAAGAACAAAAGTATGATCCACAAATGAAAACAACGACAGGTGGACTTCATCAAAGTAAAGAACTTCTGGTTTTTTAGACACACCACCGAGAGGGTGAGAACACAGGGCACTAGCTGGACTTTCAATCACTTGCCCAATAAAGGACTCTATCCAGAAAATATAAAGAAAATCCAAAACTTAGTAACAAAATTTTTAATGGGTGAAATACCCAAAAAGACACTTCACCAAAGATACATCAGTGGTGAATTACACATGATAAGATATTCAACATCATCATACATTAGAGAAACACACACTTCAACTCAAGAATCCAGCTGTCCATCTAATTAGAAGGCCTCAGTTTTTTGAACAGACCATACCAAGTGTTGATTAGGATGTGGGTCCACTGAGTGCTTACACACTGCTTGTGGGAACAGTCTGGCAGTTTCTGCAAAGGGTAAAGGTAAGGGGCGCCTGGGTGGCTCAGTTGGTTAGGCGACTGCCTTCGACTCGGGTCATAATCCTGGAGTCCCGGGATCGAGTCCCATATCGGGCTCCCTGCTCAGCGGGGAGTCTGCTTCTCCCTCTGACCCTCTTCCCTCTCGTGCTATCTCTCATTCTCTCTCTCTCAAATAAATAAATGAAATCTTAAAAAAAAAAAAAAGGGTCAAGGTAAACTGGCTCAATGGTCCTGTCTGTCATCACACTGCTGGGCATTTACCTAGGAAAAATGGAGGCCACATCCATACAAAGACTTGTACACACATGATCCCAGTGGATTCATATGTAATTGCCCAAACTGGAAATAGCCCCCACGTCCATCAGCAGTGAATGGACAAACCAATCATCCCTACGTGGAACGTGACTCGGCAATAACCAGGATGGACTACTGTTACCAGCAGCAACATGGAAGCCGAGGAGACATGTGATTTCCCCTACAGAGAAGTCTAAAAAACACTAACTCATCTACAGTAACAGAAAGCACATCGGTGACTGCCTGGGGGTGGAGGCGACGAGAAGGAAAGCGTTGTAATGGGGAAGGATGAACATTCTGGAGGGGAGGGATGTGTTCACTGCCTTGCCACGGTGACAGGTACACAGTGTATATGTACTGGGCATACTGAATGTGCCTGACATCCACATGTGCACTTTGTGTCTCATTTTTATCTCAACAGATCTGCTAAAAAAATTAAGTCCATATAAGAAAACAGATGAAAAGAAGTTAAGTGAAAATCCATGTAACAAAAATAGAAAACAGATGGCTTCACTGGTGAATTCTATGAAACATTTAAGAAAGAATGAGCACAGCAATCTTGCACAAAGTCCTTCCTAAGTGACAGGAGAAAATAGTTACCAACCCATTGTGTGAGGCCAAAGACACAATCACAGATCGAAAGCACTCGTTAACACAGATATAAAAACCATCAGGAAGATACCAGCAGAGCGAGGCTGGCGACACCTAACAAGGATGATACACTATGACCAAGTGGGATCCACTCCAGGAATGCAAGGGTGGTTCGACACCAAAAAACAATCCCTGTGGCGAAGGACACACACAGGACGGGGAGAGCAGACTGCCTCGACAGACACACAGAAAGCATGTGTCAACATGCAAAACCACTCACGACTTTTCTCTTTTTTAAGATTTTATTTATCTATTTGGGAGAGAGAGAGAAAGAGAGTGAGAGAAGCACGAGCAGGGGGAGTGGCAGAGGGAGAAGCAGGCTCCCCAATGAGCAGGGAGCCTGACGCGGGACTTGAACCCAGGACCCTGAGACCACGACCTGAGCTGAAGGCAGATGCTTAACCGACTGAGCCTTTTTTAAAAGCTAACGTTTATTAATTCTGGATCGTAGGAACATAGATATTTGTTCTGTTACTCTTTCTACTTTTGTTTTTGAAATTTTTCCTAAAAGAGAATTCCCAATTTCAGGACTTGTTCTGTAGCTACATTAACCGAGACTGTGTGGTGCTGGTAGAGGAAAAGATTCAAAGATCCCAATGCAACAAAATAGGAAAGTCCCAAAAACAGTCACACAAATGTGCCAAGTGATGTTTAGCAATGGTGCAAAATCAACTCAATGGAGACATGTGCAATGACCAGTGCAAAAGAAACAAAACAAAATCCAACTTTGATCTAAACTTTACGCTTTATATGACAACTCAAAGAGTATGAATGTAAAAGTAGGAAACTCCTAGACAAAACGCAGGAGAGAAACCCCCATGATCTCGAGCTGGGCATAAGGGCTCCCAGATGTGACAGTAAAAGCAGACGTCACACGAGGAAAAGCTGATAAGGTGACCTCATCAAGTTAAAACGGTGGGTCTGCAGAAGACCCTGTTTAAGATAAAAAACACAAGCTGCTGACAGAGAAAATTCCTGCAAACCACACGTCTGATGGAGAACTTCTCTCCAGAATACATACAGGACTCTCAAAACTCAGGGGCAAGAAAACACAATTCTAAAACAGGCAAACAACACGACACACAGAGATATTCTGCCCATGAAGGCGCATGGTCAGCCTCTAGAGAAGTGCAGACTGAAGCCACAATAAGGGATCACTACACATCTGCTAGAACGATCAAATAAAAACGCTGCACGGAACGCTGCCAAGGGCCAGAGACACTGGGTCACTCGGTCAAGAACTCAGCTGTGTGGCCGCAGACTCCACACGTTAACAGAGAAGGCGCCATCTGCCGGCCAACGGCAGAGGCCGCACCAGCAACCAGCACTGCCGGCACCTGGGTCTGGGACTAGGAGCCTCCAGAGCTGAGAAAATAAATTCCTGTTGTTTATGGCCCAGTCTGTGGCATTTTGTTACAGTAGCCTGAGCGGACTAAGACACTCATCCACTGCTGGTGAGAAACGTGAGGTTGGCAGTCTCCTAAAACAAAACACACAACTCAGCACCTGCATTCCCAGGCACTTCTCCCAGAAAAATAAGAAATGACATTCACACAAAAACCTGCACACAAGTGTTTACAGCAACTTTATTTCTAATAGCCAAAAACATCTGGAAACAACCCACATGTCCATCACTTGGGGAATGATTACATAAACTGGGGTCCATCCCCACCATGGAATACTCGTCACCAATACACATGAATACATCATGGACACAACCACCTGGCTAGATCTCCAGAGGGAAAAAAGCCAACTCCAAAAGGATACCAAACGTCAAGACTGGAGAGAGAGAGACCAAATCAGTGGTTTCCAGGGGTAAGAACGTAGGCGTGGCTGTGAAGGGACGGGGGGGTCCCTGTGGGGATCACACTTCTGAGTCTCGACGACGTAACTGTCAAGACACCGACTCTAGTTTCCCAAGATGTTACCGCTGAAGGGAATGCGCAAAGTGTGCCGGTGTCATTTCTTAAAACTACAAATAAGTACCTACAGTTCTCTCAAAACTGAAAGTTTTTAAATAAAAACAGTAATACTGCTGGGGCGCCTGGCTGGCTCAGCTGGTGAAGCATCTGCCTTCGGCTCAGGTCATGATCTCTGGGTCCTGGGACTGAGTCCCAGGTTCCTGGGATCGAGGTCCATGTCTGGCTCCCTGCTCAGCAGGGAGCCTGCTTCTCCCTCTGGAGCTCCCCCTGCTCACTCTCGCTGCCGAATAAATAAGTCTTCAACAAAAATAGTAATACTGCTGTATGGAACATAAAGAAAGGACAGGGAAGGCACTAAGACATTTTACTGTACACATTCTGGAATTTGGAGACAGGCACAGATACCTCCACTGCCCAGGCCGGCCCCCTGCTCCCCAAGGCAGCCTGGCCAGGGACAGCAGTGACCTCATCTATGGCTTATTTCCTCCTCCTCCTCCTCACACACCTGCCTCTGTATTATATAAAAATACACGACTTATATCTGCAATAAAAAACTCCCAAAACTCCTGCCCAATTCAAAATGGAAAAGACTCGAATGGGCATTTCACACACAAAACAAGACATATAACTGGCTAATAAGCAGGAGAAAAAGTGTCCCATGTAGTATCATCAGGCATGTGGAAATCCCAAGCCAGAGAGATACCCCCGCACACACACAAGAGCAGACAGAATCAAAATGACAGACCATACTAACACAGGTGCCGCCTGAGGACAGGAGCCCTCGTGCGGCCGCTGGGAATGCACACCAGTGCAGCCTGCTCCATGCAGAGACCTCCATTCAACCTAGACCCAAAAATACCACTCTTGGGTATTTTACCTGAGAGAAGACACACGGCCACAAAAAGTCTTGTGAAAGAATGTTCTTGGCAGCTTTATGCATCATAGGCCAAAGCGGAAACACCCAAGTGTCCACCAGCAGGCGAGTGGATGAACAAGCCACTACAATGGAGGGAACACACTTCGGAACCGGAGAGAGCACTTGGGGTGGGTTGCCGCGTGCACGATGCTCTGGGAGAGAGACTCAGAGCCGGGGCGGGCTGGTGGCGGGGAAGGCTGTTGGGGGCCACAAGAGGCTGTGTGGGGTCACTCAACTGTCCTCTATCTCAACAGCTGGTTGGCTACATGGGCATAAGCCCTTATCCCGTATCAGAGCATCTAAATTCTGTACATTTTACTGTATGTCAATAACTCAATTTAAATTGTTTTTAATCAGGGGCGCCTGGGTGGCTCAGTCGTTGAGCGTCTGCCTGCGGCTCAGGTCACGGTCCCAGGGTCCTGGGATCAAGCCCCGCATCGGGCTCCCTGCTCGGCGGGAAGCCTGCTTCTCCCTACTTCTCCCTCTCCCGCTCCCCCTGCTTGTGTTCCCTCTCTCGCTGTCTCTCTCTCTCTGTCAAAAAATAAATAAAATCTCTAAAAATAAATAAACAAATAAAAATAAATTGTTTTTAATTAAAAAGAAAAATGGGCATAGAACGTCCGTGCACGATTCTAGAACAGGAGTCTGAATAAGCACTGAAAAATGCTCAAACTCATGAGTCAGAGAAACGCAAATCAACACAAGCCCACACAGTTTTTGCCCATTGCAATGAGGGTGGTGTGGGGACAGTGGGGTCTGGCAGGCCTCTATGTAGGGTCACGGGCTCAGGGGTGGGGTGGGGGGGTGGGGGGGACAGTGAGCACCAGGAAACGTGGTACACCAGCACAAGGAGCAATCGGGGAGATCGTACGAGGTGTTATCAACCAACACTGTTTCTACGGAACAGACACCCCATCACCTCCATCTCCCAGCCTCACGTGATCACCACAGATCTTTCAGGGATACGTGCCCATGAGGGCGGCAGTAGTCCACAGAGAAGAACAGGCCAATGGAAAGAGAGAGGGCAGCCTTTCCCACGCCCCGCAACAGTGACCTGCGCCAACACCACCCCCCCCAGGACCTCCCCGCAGGGTGACTTCCTCCCACAATAATGTCCCCTCCACGGTGACCTCCCCATGATGTCCCACTCCAGGCACCTGCATACCACCTGCACCTGCAGTCAACTGAGGCACAGACCAAGAAGGAGCAGGAGCCTGCGCACAGCTCCCACCCTGGCCCCCCAGCAGCGCCCACGTCCAGCGGCTCCACAAGCAGGTCCACTGCTGCTTGCTGCTCTCACCGTGACATCCTCTGGACATTTCTCCCTGCAGGACACACGCTACAGGGGGACCTGCACCACCATGTGGGCGACCGAAGATACGCCCTACCAGTCCCAACTCCACCAGTCACTGGCTGGCAGCGCTGGCAAGCTACTGATGGCCCGTGCTGTCAGCCACCGTCAGGAGGACAGACCACAGGAAACACCAGGGACTGTGCCCGCCGAGCAGTCAAAACTCCACAAATGCTGCTGCGCTGGTTATCATTACTACTTCATACTAGGTGTCAGTCACGACGGGAAAGGGGCTGATGTTAAAGTCGCCAAAGTGCAAGTTTACAGGATGGGGTTAGGAGAACTAAGAGAGGGCAATTCAGAACAAGACTGAACCACACCATTCTGAATACCAGAACCAGCTGCCCAAGGCACAAGCCCTTCCTGCAAAGACCTCAGTTATCCGTGCTGGAGAAAAGATCCGCTCAGCACCCCTCCCTGGGTGAGAGCAGCCAAGGAAGGCGAAAGTAAAGATACTCGGAGCAAGACCACCAAGCCACAGGGCTCAGGCACACTTCCTGTGTGAAAGAGCCATAGGCTAGAATGTCCGTGAGCAACGACCGCCCAATCATCTTTTCAAATCAACTTAAGATGTGCTATGCTCTGTATCCCTGCAGAGGATGTCCTGATTCAACCTACGATCCTCTCCTTCCGTCACACCAACCCCAGTGGTTTCTGAACCCTCCAGCCAAGAGTCCTATCGCACAACCCTGCGGCTGCCAGCCGAGATCAAACGGCCCCTGTGCCCTCACCAATCCCGACACTGGACACAGACAGGGGAGAAGCCCTCTAAAAGCAGGGACCAGGAGGCAGAGGGGTGGAGGGCTAGGACAACAGCCGGAGTGTGGCATGTGCCCTTACAGCTTCTCGGGCCAGCACTGACCCCAAACAGAACACAAGGGACCCACGTTCATCAAAGGCCACTGATACCACGCATGGCACACGGTGTTCCAGCAAACACACATGACTAGTTACACATACGTTACGGGACAGTTCTGCGGACTTGTTTCTTTTTCTGAAGAGCTGCCCACACACCACCCCGTCCACATCACTGGCAGTGCAGCCAAAGTCAAACAGTCACTGGAGAGGTGGACTCACCTTCGGGGCAAAACCTGTCTTGGCAGAGCAATCACCTCTGTTACCTCTCTGGACAGTAGGAAGCAAGCAAGAATGTGCAAAATCCAAAACGAGATCATAAAGAATGTATTCTAGAATCTGCTTGGGTCCAGCATCTCTTGACACTGGGGTTACACCCAGTAAACTGATTTTTTTTTTTTAATGAAAACTTAAAACCAATTTTCAAAAGATTAGGAAGCCATCTGGCTCCACAGTTCTGCCCCACAACGCATTTCATGCTCCAGATGCAAATTCCAAAAAGCTATGAAAATAATGTTTTTTTCCCCAAACCATCTGACAGCAAAATCTGATCTATCCTAAATTCATCGGGGGCAACACCTGACACGAACTGAGGTGGGGCTACTTAAAGACTTCATTACCCCACAGTGAGGATACTCACTCATCTAATTATGGATATATGATTTATTTGATTATTGAAGACTTTCCCCACTCTTGTAGGAATATACAGGATGTCTGCCATCTTTCCAAAGCCTGAAGAATTGTGAAGCTGTCATCATCTCTACCCAACGGTTTAGGGTCTGGAACCTTGCCCAGGTTTATAACAAGACAGCATGAACTCCCACAGCCTAGGTTCCAGGGTTGCTGTTTTTCCTGAAAGACTTCATATGGCTTTCTTACCATTTAAGTTCAGGAAGAGGCTTTACAAGCTTTACAAGCTACGAGACTCTGTTACTTTTCTAAAGACCAAGACTGTGCAGGGTATTTTTATATCCTGACTTGTCTAGATAGCAAAAGGAGTGGGTTCTTTTGCACAACCATATTGGCTCCTTCCCATTTCCTTGTTCTTTATCCTGTGTGTTGTGACCAGTAAGCTTCCTGCTCCAGAGAACCCACCTCCCATCCCTGATTACCCCTCCTCCTGCCTGGTCCCGCCCCTGCCCTGGTAGGGGCGCATCTCCTCTCAGTTTGGCCTGTGGGAACCCTCACCACTGCCTGTCCTGCCCCAGGCTCCCCCAAGACTGTGCTGTCTTTCCCTCATTGGAGTGTGTGTCTAAATTTAAACCCCAGAACACAAAAACCACCTACTGTCCACTACGAATCTCTTAAAACACCAAGATAACTGCCTGGTATTTTCGGGATAAAGGAACTGATCTGAGGGAACTCTCGTTCTAACAGATACCACACTTGTTAATGTTAACAGAGGTTCTGGCCCCCACCTCCGTGAGAAAGTCACACCCAAAATCTGTTTTTTACCCAAGTGGAGAAAAAGCGTGTGATAATGCTACAGCCAGAACATCCCCTCAGGCCTTTAGGAATAAGGACTTCAGAAGGGTCCGCTAGTCTCCCGACTCAGACTGAGCACACTTGGCAGTAGGTCGGGCTGCGTGACAGGCTGAGCCTGCAGTCCTGAGGGCTACCCCCGACAGGTCTGCGGTTCCACCTTGCACCACTCCCTCGCCCCACGCTAACTCAGGGGAATACCATGCGGCTCCAGCACCAGCCCCAGAGCCAGCTACGCTCAGTTAGTAAGCATCCCAGCTAGCAAAATGTGACATACCCCTGTGGGCGCCACCGACAAAACGTAAGGAAAATCCAGAGGAGAGAATGGGGTCACACCGACGTTGGCAATAGACTCTGTGTGAGGAAGAGAAAGGACATCAGGAAGCTGGAGAGAGCGCGCAGAAACAAAGGTGACTAAAGAATGACCCGGAAATTCCTCCATGACTGACGAGTCCAACCTGCGAGGCTCTGGACAGGTCACGACTGTGGGCAGGCCCTGACTCGGGTGGGCTCACAAACAGAGATCAGGGCAAGGCAAACAGGTGGCGAGAGGAGCACCGTCTATCCCAACATCCAGGGAGGACAACCACCTTCACCAAGGGGCACAAGCACCCACGCTCAGGATCCTGAGAACTGAGAAAAGTCAGCCCGATGTCCAGAGATCCAGGCTGTCCCATCACCCCCACAACGGCCCCAGATGCGAGGCCAGGGCCCTGACTCACACCCACCCAGCGCACTGCCCAGCCTCATGGGTCCCCTTCCTTCCGGCCCCACCGCGGCCCCTCACCTGCGCACCACCTCCTCCCCCACTGCCACGGCCTGTCCTGCGGCCGCAGGCCGGCCCCACACCTGCCTCATCTGCCGCGCCTCCGTCAAGGAAGTGCCCAGCCCCAGACCCCGCCTCACTCACCCTCTGCGGTCTCGCCGGGTCGGCCTCCCCCGTTCCCCATCGCGGCGACCCTCCCCCATCCCCCGCCCCCGCGGGGCCGCTCCGCACCTGGCCCGGTCCGACCCCGCCCCCTCCCGGCCAGCCCCGCGCCCGGCCGCCCCGCGATGGCCGCCGCCGGCGGGCCCCGCGCCCCCGGCCCGGGCCTCACCCTCGGCCAGGACTCGCCGCACCCGCAGCCGCAGCTCGCCCAGCTCCACCGTCTGCCCCACGAAGTCAGTCTGGTCGCGGCCGGCAGCGCCGCCCAAAGAGCCCGGGCCTGCCAGGAAGTCCAGCGCAGACTGCAGCAGCGACATGGCTGCGACCCCGCAGCGGGCGCCGGAACGGGGAGCTCGGGTCCAGCTGCGTCCGGGTCCGCTCAGCAACCGCCGGCCCCGAGCCGCACCATCTTCCGCCCCGACGCCGTGACGTAGGCTGGCGGGGGCGCGTCGCAACCCGGAAAACGCCGCGCCGGGCCGGTGCGCGTGCGCGTGCGTAGATGCCTGGTCGCGGATCGCGCCTGCGCGGCACCGCCCATCTCGTGACGAGCTTCCGGCCGCCGCGCTTCGGGCGCCTGGCGGACCCGAACGCGGACGCGCGGGTGAGTGGTGTGGCCCCGGGCCTAGCGTCTGACCGTTCCCCGGGCGGCCGTGTCTGCGGAGGCTCCTTTTCAGCGTGCTCGGGCTTACGGTGGCGTCGGCCCCCGGCCGGGAGCGGCTCGCTGGACCGCAGCTCTTGGGAAACGCGCCGTTGGGCCGCCCAGCCGGCGACGTTCCCCGCGGCTTGTTGAGTAAGGTCGGTAGCAGCGGGCACGCTCCTCGCCGGTTCGGTTGGGTGGGGGGCCCGCTTGAAGGGTCTTTTCTAAAAACACGAGTCGGTTGCTACCAAAAGCCTGAAAACTTTAAGAAACCATGTCTGCAGCTTCTGTAGAGAAGTCGGGTCTGGCGGCCCTGGACCCAGGATCGCGCGTGTCGCCGGTCTCCTGCGGCCGCCCCTCGAGGCCAGACCGTTCGCCCGCCCGCCCGGCGCGCCGGCGTCGTCGGCCGGCGTCGGGCAGGCGGCCCCCTCGGTGCTCCTTCCCAGACCGGAGGCCGGACCTGGGGGTTCCAAGCGGCGCCGCAGCCCTGCCGGGGTGTCGGGTTATTGCAGACCTCTTTCTAGACGGACGCGCGTCGTCACCCTTGGAGTAGCGGCGGCTTCGCGCGCGCCGTGCGCGCCGGTGACGGACCTCGGGGCTACCTCGGAGAAGAGGGCACGGCCCCCTCCCCGCGCCCCGCCGCCTCCTTCGGGGACAAGGGAGCGCGCTCCACAGTCCCAGGCCTTGGCCGTCGTCGGCAAGCGATGCCGCTGGAACCCCCACGTCGTGGCGTTTCCCGGCGGCGCACGTCGGGTGCCCCAAGGGTAGGCGCCCGGACAGAGAGCAAGCCGCGGAGCGGGCTCTGATGGCCTCAGAGGTCGGTGGCCGCCGGCCGTCCTAGGAGCTGAAGAGAGCGGAAAGCAGAGTTAGGAAGGCGCTAGGACGTTCGGAGAGGAGACCAGCGACGGGAGCGGCAGCAGCCAGGGACACAGGGAGGAACCCGAGGGAGCCGTGTGGCCCAGGGCCGAGGAAGGTGTTCCCGGGGCAAGCAGCTGTCTAAGAGTGACGTGGGAGAGAAGGACGAGACGGGCCTCGGGTTCAGCGGCAGTGAGGTTCTCGCGCGACCTTGCGACAGCGGCTTCATTGCGGCGGTGGGGTGGAAGGAGAGGAAAGGAGTGGAGGGCTGGAGGTGGCTCGGGGTTGGGCTGTGAAGAAGGGAGCGTGGGAGCCGAGGACGGCGGGGGGTTGAGGTGCTTTACGATGGGAGATTTCTGAGCGGCTTGAAGCTGATGGGCGGGAGCTAGTGGGGCGAGAAAGTTCGCCCGCACGGGAGAGAGAGGAGTAACGAATGAAGGCCTCTGGAAGAGCGGGGAGTGACATGCGGAGCGTCAGGAGAGCGACGATCGCTTTGGGGATAAGACACGCGCTTTTCGTAGCAGAGGGAGGGAGGGAAGATGGCTTGTAGTTGCAGGTGAGCTTGTGTGTTCACTGGAGTGAAAGCGAAGGAACTCTCGGGTGGCTTCTGTCTTCACCGTGAATGAGGGAAACAAAACATCTACTGAAAACAAGAAGGGAGATAAGAAAGCTGAGGCTTAAGCAATGTGGGAAAGATATGTAGTAGCTGGTGTGGAAAACCTCGTGCATAACTCACGAGAAAGCATGCTGGAGTTTCAGGATTCCTTTGAATTTGGAATTTATTCTCATATGATCTAGGATCAGGTAGAGTTTTAAGTAGCGTACTTACTTTGGAGACCAGAGTTTACGCAGACTTTTTATTTCATAAGTATTTATGGAGCACCTTCATATCCTGGCACCGCACGGACCGTGTTAACTCAGTCTGTATCTCCACGCTTCTCTCCTGAACTCTTAGACCTTCGCTGTTAGATATCTCATGTTGTGTATACATGTTTACAACTGAATTTATGGTCTTCCTCTGCAAGCCTCTGTAGATTTCACAGCAAAGAATACTGCCAGAAATTAAGACGGTCATTTCGTAAGATTGAAGCAGTACATTCATCAAAAAGTTGTAACAATTTTAAACAGTTTTGCACCTAATAATAAAGCTTTAAAATACATGAAGCAAAACCAAAAATTTTTTTAATCAAAACCCAATTGTAAGTTGGTGTTGTAGATTGTAGTTGGAGGTTTCAGTACCCTTTTCACAATATATGATAGAACAAATACTGAGAAAATCACCAAGAATATAGCTGAATGATACCGTCAGCCAGCTTGACCTAATGGACATTTATGGAACACTTTACACAATACCAGCAAAGTACACATTTTCAAGTGTATTTACCATTTACCAAGATGGATCATATTCTGGGCTACAAGACAAAGATGTTCTCTGACCTCAATGTGATTAAGTTAGAAAATCAGTAATAGATATCTGGAAAATCTAAATATTTGGAAACTGAATGACTCACTTCTAAATTACCCATGGGTCAAAGGAGAAATCAGAAGGAAAATTAGAATTTTGAAGAGAGAAAATAAACATGTGACATTTTAAAATTTGTGGAATGTAGCCAAAACTATACTAGAAGATCTCAAACCAATAATTTCAGCCATTCATCTTAAGAAACAAAAACAAGAGCAAATGAAACCCAAAGTGAGTACAAAAAGGGAAATAGTGTCAGAATGGGAACCAATGAAATAAAACAAAAACAGAGAAAAATCAGTGACAACAAAAGCTGATTCTTTGAGAAGATCAATAAAATAGAGAAATCCCTGACCGTATTGAACCGGAAAAAAAAAAAAAAAGACAAATTAACAATATCATGAATAAGAGTAATGATGTCGGTGGTAAAGGGATAATCAGAACATGAACACCTTTATGCCAACAAATTCAGCAGTTTAGACTAAAGGAACAAATTCCTTGGAAGCCACTACCATGGCTCGCTCGCTCACTCAAGAAAAAAAATAGATAACTTGAATAGCTTCATATCTATTAAAGCATTGAATTTACAGTTAAAAACTAGAAATATTACTAATTCTGCATAAACTTAAAATTGAAGAAAGGACGTATTAACTAGCCCAGCCCATTCTATAAGGACAGCATTATTATGACACTGAAATTTGACAAAGACATTACAAGAAAAGAAAAAGATTAATATCTCTTGTGGACCTAGATACAAAAATTCTTTTAAAACATTTTTTTAGCAAGTTGAATCCAACACTGCGAAGCATAGTACAACATGACCAAGTGAGGTTTGTCCCAGGAATGCAAAGTTAGCTTAGCATTTGAAGATTGATCAATGTAATTTACACTATTAACAGAGTGAAAAAGAAAACCAAATGGATCATCTTACTAGACACAGAAAAAAACATGAGAAAACCCAACATCTATTCCTAATTAAAAAAAAAAAAAAACTGCCAGCAAACCAGGAATGAAATGAAACTTCACCAGCATATTAAGGGCATTTGTGGTGCTCCTGAGTGGCTCAGTTGGTTGAGCATCTGACTCTTGATTTCAGTTCAGGTCATGATGTCAGGGTCATGAGGTTGGGCCACATCTGGCTCTGCACTGAGCATGGAGCCTGCTTGAGATTCTCTCCCTCTCCCTTTGCCCCTCCCCTCCATGTGTATGTGCATTTTCTCTCTCTCTCTCCCTCTCAAATAAAATAGGGCGTTTATGAAAAGCCTATAGCTGACATACAGAATAACAAAAGGCTGGATCAGTAACAAGCCAAAGTTGTCAGGTCTTACCACTCCTGTTCATCATTGTATAAGAAATTCTAGCCAGTGTAATGAGGCAAGTAAAAAAAAAAAAAGCTTCCAGATTGAAAATAACAAGATGACATAATGGTTGAGGACATAATGAAGATGACACAATCTTATGAAGATGACATAATTGTTTATATTACTTTCCCAGTCTTGGTACTGTTGACATTTGGGGCCAGGTAATTCCTTGTTGAAGTGAAGGGGTGGCATTGTCTAGTACATTGTTGGACATTTAGCAGCACCCTTACCTCTGTCCCTTAGATACCATTAACATATGTCACTTGCCACAACCAGAAGTGTCTCCAGACCTTGCCAGATGTCCCTCGAGGGACATTAGCACCCTCAGTTGACACGGCTCTATGTAAAAAAAAACAAATGGGATCTACAGAAAGAGCTACTAGGGCTAGTAAGTGAATTTAGCAAAATTGCAGGGTACGAGATCAATATGCAAAAGATAAGTCCCATTATTTCTGGATAACCAGCAAGATAGTGGAAGTTGAAATGAGGGGAAACTGCCATTTACAACAGCATCAAAAAATATTAAATGCTTGGGATAAATTTGGAAAAAGATGTGCAAGATTTAGACACTGAAAACTAAAAAACATGGCTGGGAGAAATTAAAGACCTTAATAAACGGAGAGAGAACACACCATATTCATAAATTGGGAGATTGGGTCAGAGTGATTCTTCTCAAACTGATCTATAGATTCAGTGCAATTCCTGGCAAAACCCCAGCAGCCTTTTTGTAAAAATTGACACACTGATTAATTTGGAACTGCAGAGGAGGTAGAATACTCCAAACAAGTTTGAACAAGGACAAGTTATATGCTTACATTGTATAACTTCCGGGCTCATTATAAAGCCACAGTAATCAAGGTAGTATGGTGCTGATTGAAGGTACATAAGTAAATCAGTGCATCAGGATAGTCAGAAATTGGCTTACAAGTACACATAAGGTCAGTTGTTTTTTGACAAAGGAATAAAAGTAATTGAAGAAAAGAGTCTTTTCAAAAAATGTTGCTGGAAAAATTGGATATCCATATGTTTAAAAATGTTAATCGATATCTTGCATTATATACAAAAATTAACTCAAAGCATAAATCTAAATGTGAGACCTGAAACCATAAAACTTATTTTAAAAAAGTGAGGTATTTTGGTATGACACTAAAGCACATCAGTGAAAGAAACAGTTAACCTGGATTTAATCAAAATTAAAAACTTCAAAATATATTGTTGAAGATATTCAATAGGTGAACAGACAAACTGTGGTATATCTATAAAATGGATTATTATTCAGCAGTGAAAAGAAATGAGCTGTCAAGCCATGGAAAGACATGGAAGAGCCTTAAATGCATATTGCTAAGTGAAAGTCAGAAAAGGCCACATACTGTATGATTCCAGTTACATGACATTCTGGAAAAAGAGAAACTATGGGGACAGTCAAAAGATGAATGGTTGCCAGGGGTTTCTGGGGGAGGGAGGGATAAAAAGGGGGAGCACAGGATTTTTAAGGCAGTTAAACTTCTGGATGATAGTGTAATGGTGGATACAAGTCATATCTTTGTCAAAACCTGTAGAACGCTAATGTGAACTATGGACTTTTAGTTGGTGATAGATCAGTACGGCTCATCAGTTGCACCAGCTGTATCACACTAATGTGATGTTAATAATGGGAAACTGGAGGGGCCCCTTGTATCACACTAATGTGACGTTAATAATGGGAAACTGGAGGGGCGCCTGGGCGGCTCAGTCGGTTGAGCATCTGCCTTCGGCTCAGGTCATGGTCCCGGGGTCCTGGGATCGAGCCCCGCGTCGGGCTCCCTGCTCCACAGGAAACCTGCTTCTCCCTCTCCCACTCCCCCTGCTTGTGTTCCCTCTCTGGCTGTGTCTCTGTCAAATAAATAAATAAAATCCTAAAAAAAGGAAACTGGAGGGGGAGTGGTGAAAAGATACATGGGAAGTCTACTTTCTGCTCAGTTTCTCTGCAACCCTAAAACTGCTCAAAAAAATAACCCATGAGGGGTGCCTGCGTGGCTCAGTCAGTAGAGCCTGCAATTCTTGATCTCAGGGTTGTGAGTTCAAGCCCCACATTGGTTGTGGGGGGCTACTAAAAATACATAAATTTATTTTAAAATGGCCTATGAATTTAAAATACACATATATAAGTATATGCAAATGTGTATGTGTGAATATACTGTCAGGAGAATGAAAAGACAGCCCAGAATAGAGAAAGTATTTACAAACCACATAATGGACTTGTATCCAAAATATATGTTTTACTTGTGTGTGTGTGTGTGTGTGTGTGTGTGTGTATCTACACAGAACACACACATATAGAGGATATATAAAGAAAAGTGCATCATCTCTGCATAATCTTCCAGTAATTTACAAACTCCTGAACAGGCAGGCACACAAGGTTCTTTGATTTAGTCCCCGCTTACTTTAGGGGCACCTCCTAGTTTGAACCTTGTGCTCTAGCCTCGTCGCACTCCTTGCACTTCGCTGCACACCAAGCAGGCACACACACAGCCACTCCCTTTTTGTCTGTTTCTCACAGCATTCTTTGAGGATTAGGAGACATTACAAATGAAGTACTTGGGACGGTGCTCGGCACATAGTTACTGCTTGACAATGTCACCTATTCTTGCTGTCGTCTTGTCGTAAATATTTCCAGACTCAGCTCTGGCACGTCCCGTTCTTAGAGCTTTCCCAGACTCAGTTCCCCTACGCGCCCTAATGTGTGTCGGCTAAGATTATCCTATTCACGTTTGCCTCTAATGCCGAGCACAGTGCGTAATGCCCTGCGGGGTCATAAGCTTTCAGTTACCTCCCCTCTTTTATATGAAATTTCAGCTTTTCCTTATTCCCATCAGGATTTTGAAATTCTTTAGTCTCTTTAAACAAAAAAAATTATCCCTCAACTCCATGTTCCTCTACTTAGTCTTGTATTTACTTCATTACTCAGTCTTGTATTTTTTTAATTACCATGAGTCTTAAAAACATGATGAAAGTAACATGTAACTAACATGTTTTGAACCTATATGCTGGGTACTGGTTTTTGGTTTTTTTTAACCCTGGTAAAATACACAATAAAATTTACCATCTTAACCAGCTTTAAATGTGCAGTTCAGTGACATTAAGTACATTCACACTTTTGTGCAGCCATCACCACCATCCATCCATAGAGCTCTTCATCTTGCCAAACGGAAGCTCTATTCCTATTAAACAGTAACTCTTCCTCCTGCCCCACCTGGCCCCTGGCAACCACCATTCTGCTTTGTGAATCTGACTACTCTAGAGACCTTGCATAAGTGGGATCATACAGTATTTATGCTTTTGTGACTGGCTTATTTCACTTAGCTAGCATAATGTCCTCAAGACTCATCCGTATTGTAACGTGAGAATTTCTTTTCATTTTTAAGGCTGAACGATATGTTGTATGTATGTATGTACCACATTTTGTTTAGGTATTCATCCATAGATAGACACTTAGGTTGCTTCCACCTTTTGGTCATTGCAAATAATATTGCTATGAACACTGGTGTACAAATATATCTTCAAGTCTCTGCTTTTAATTCTTTTGAATATATACTTAGAAGTGGAATTATTGGATCCTATGGTAATTCTGTGTTAATTTTTGGAGGAACCATACCGTTTTCCATAGCAGCTGCACCATTTTACATTCCTACCAAAAGCGTGCAAGGGTTCCAATTTCTCCACAACCTCCCAACACTTGTTATTTTTCATTATTTTTATTATAGCCATCCTGGAGGATGGTTACCTCTTGACTTTGATATACTTTTCTCTAATGTAACCTAATGATGTTGTCCACCTTTTTATGTGCTTGTTGGCTAATAATATATCTTCTTTGAAGAAATGTATATTCACATCCTTTGGCTATTTTTTGAATTGTGTTGTTTTTTTTCTACTGTTGAACTGTAAGGGTTCTTTACATATTTTGGATACTAAACTTTTCTCAGATATATGATATGCAAATATTTTCTCCCATTCTGTGATCATCTTTTCAATTTTGTGATAGTGTCCTTTGAGGCAGAAAATTCAAATTTTGATGAACCCCAATTTCTATTTTTGTTGGTGCTTTTGATGTCATATTTAAGAGTCCTTTGCCAAATGCAAGGCCATGAAGATTTTCTCCCAGTGTTTTAGCTCTTACATTTAGGTCTTTGACCTATTTTTAATTAATTTTTGTATGTGGTATGAGGTAGGATCCAAATTCATTCTTTTACATGTGGATATCCAGTTGTCTCAGCACCATTTGTGGAAAAGACTGTTCTTTCCCCATCGAGTGGTTTTGGCAGCCTTAGCAAAAACTAGTTGACCATAAAAGTAGTGGTTTATTTCTGAACTCTTAAGTTCTCCTCTATTGATCTGTATACCCTATGCTGCACTATCTTGGTTACCATAGCTTTGAAGTAAGTTTTAAAATTGAGAAGTGAGAGTCGTCCAACTTTATTCTTCTTCTTCAAGATTGTTTTGGGTGTTCCATAAATAGTCAAAGGTTCCTTAAATTTCCATGTGAATTTTGGGGTCAGCTTGTTAATTCTGATTAGAAGGCAGTTGGGATTTTGGTAGGGTTGGCATTCAGTCTGTACATCAATTTGGGAAGTATTGCCATTTTAACAACATTAAGTCTTCCAGTCCATGGATATCTTTCCATTTACTTAAGTCTTTAATCCCTTTCAACAATGTTTTGCACTTCCTTTGCTAATTTGTTACTATTTTTGATGCTACTATAAGTGTAATTGTTTTCATAAGTTTTTTTCTCAGATTGGTTTTTTTGCTAGTGTATACAAATGCAGTTGATTTTTATATATTGATCTTGCTTCCTGCAACCTTACTGAACTCATTTATTAGATGTAATAGTTTTCTTGTGTTGATTCCTTAGGATTGTCTTTGTGTAAAATCACATCCCCTGCAAATAGAGATAGTTTTACTTCTTCCTTTCCAGTATATATGCCTTATATTTCATTTTCTTGCCTAAGTGCCTTGGCTAGAACCTTGACAGTGTAGTGTTAAATAGTGTTGTCCCTGATCTGGGGCAGGGGTGGGGAGGTTGTTCACCATTGAGTATGATTTTGGTGTGAGGTTTTTGTAGATGCCATCTATCAGATTGACAGAATTGACTTCCATTCCTAATTTGTTGACTGTTTTTATCATGAAGAGGTATTGGATTTTGTCAGATGCTTTTTCTGCATCTGTTGAGATGATTGTGTAGTTTTTGTCTTTTGGTCCTTTGATGTGGTGTATTACAGTCACTAATTTTTTATTTTAAACCAACCTTGCATTCTTGGAATAAATCCCACTTGGTCATGGTGTATAGTCCTTTTTATACATTGGTGGATTCCATTTGTTAACATTTTGTCGAGGATTTTTGTGTCTATATTCAGTATTCACTGATTATTTAAAAACAATATTTAAGAAAATTTAAACATAAAAAAAATCTAAAAAACAATATAACAGATATATGTTTCCTAATTTAGCCAGTGCCTAAAAATCACATGTAACTTTTTGTCTTATTTTTTTGGCATGAATTTTTTCACCCTCCTTGCTCACCCCCCCCTTCTACTCCCTCCTCTCTCTTATCCCCTCTCTCCTGAGAAGTAAAGTGTTAAGAGTTCAGTGCTGGCCATGATGGAGTAAGCCGCCTACAGGCTTTCTCTCCTGCTGATGACAGGTAAAAACTCGGGATAAAATATTAAAAACAA
The DNA here is from genome assembly GCF_037043125.1 of Eumetopias jubatus. Taxonomy (NCBI): domain Eukaryota; kingdom Metazoa; phylum Chordata; class Mammalia; order Carnivora; family Otariidae; genus Eumetopias; species Eumetopias jubatus. The sequence goes on along the minus strand of NW_028274808.1, from coordinate 202,222,927 downwards.
TGCAAAGCCAATAGATTGGGAAGGGTATTCGAAACTTGGAGCAGTGACCACATAACTATGAGTTTTCCACTTTTTAACATCTTTTTCCCATTTGACCTTTGACCATGGGCCAGCTATCCACTATGGGGCTGTGCTGTGAGAATTGCTGCACATACAGCAAAAACTCTGAGAAACCCCTTTCTGCCTAGAGGAACTGTGGAAAGGGGCCCCTGTAAGCAGAAGCATGTGAGGGAAAGGCAAAAGAACTAGAATACTCAGAACAGTTTTGGGAAAAAAGAAGAACAAAGTTGGAGGGCTCACTCTATCAGATATCAAGACTTACTATGAAGCTGTAGTCAAGACTGATATTGGCAGAGGGATAGGTACATAATAATCAACTGGACAGAATAGACGCTCCCAAGGTAGACCTACACAGATGTGGCCATTAACTTTTGACCAAAGTGCAAAGGCAGTTCAGTGGAGAAAAGATAGTCTTTTCAACAAGTGGTATTGGAATAATCAAACATCCACCTGCAAAAAAGGGAAGCTCAAATATACCTTGCACGTTATATTAAAAATTATATAATAGTAATAAATAATTTATAAAAATTATAAAATACATAAAAATCTATCGTACACTGAAAGTAAAACCAAAAATTTAGAACTTGTGGAAGAAAATAGGAAATCTTTGTCATCTTGAGTTAAGCAAAGCATGGTTAGATATGACACCGAAAGAATGATCCATGAAAGAAAAGTGAGGGGCGCCTGGGTGGCTCAGTCAGTGAAGCGTCTGCCTTCAGCTCAGGTCATGATGTCAGGGTCCTGGGATCGAGTGCCATGTCAGCCTTCTTGCTTAGCAGGGCGTCTGCTTCTCCCTCTGCTGTTCCCCTGCTTGTGCTCTTTCTTTCTCTCTGACAAATAAATAAATAAAATCTTTAAAAAAAAAAAAAAAAAGAAAAGTTGAGCTAGACTGCATCAAAATTTAAAACTTCTGTGCTCCTACAATGGTAAGAGAATGAAAGACAATTCACAGATTGCAAGCAAGTATTTGTAAATTACATACCTGACAAAGGACTTTTAACCAGAATATATAAAGAACTCTCAAAACTCAACAATACAAATAACTCCCTCAAAAATAAAAGATTCTAACAGACACTTTGCCACAAAAGGTGCACAGATAAAAGGCACATGAAAATACCCGATTATCGGTAGGGAAATGCCACACAAGATACACTACACATCTATTAGCACAGCTAAAATTAAAAGTTAACTTTTTAAAAAATCCTACCAAACTTAATTGCTGGGGAGTATGAGGAGCAATTGCAATTTTCACACACTGCCAGTAGGAGTACAAAATGGCACAGCTCCTTGGATGAGTACTTTGGCAGTTTCTTACAAAGTGAAACATGCATTTACCCAGCAGGTGCATTCTGAGGTATTTACCCAAGAGAAATAAAAACATGTTTACACAAATACTTGTGTGCAAATAGTTATAGTGGCTTTATTTATAATCACCCAAAACTAGAAACAACCCACGTTTTCCAGCTAGTGAATGGATGAACAAAGGGGTCCACCCATACAGTAGAATTAACTACACAGCAGTAAAAAATATATTATTGATACTCCCAAAACATGGGTGAATCTCAGGCACATCATGCTGATTGAAAGAAGCCAGACTCGGAAGGTTCCATGGGGTATGAGTCCATTTATGGGACAGTCTGGAAAGGGCAAACTGATGGTAACAGAAAACATGAATGGTGTCCAGGATTTGGGGTGGAGGAAGGCTTGACCACCGAGGGCGTGCTGGGGGACAGAACTGCATTGTGACTTTTGTCATGGTTACACACCTGTGTGCATTTGTCAAATACAGGCCTGTACACCAGAAGGGGCGATCTTTATGTAAGCTTTAGGAAGTGAACAAAGTGAGAAATAAATTCTAGAAACATCAGAAAGCTAAAGCCCCATTCTCACCCCAGCTCCCACCCCTCCTTGCCGAGGTCATGGCAGTGCTGTCATGAAATTGGTGAGTGCCAGCCTTGCTTGCTCCCCTGTTCTTACCGTGCATGTTTGTATAATCACGCTGTGTTCTAAACGTTTATATAAATGGTACAAGAGTACGTGTATTGTTTTTGCAGCATGATTTATTTCTCTCAATATTGTGTTTCTGAGTTTGATACATGCCTAGATCTATTTCATTTATCTTCACTTCCTGTCTCCGTCGCTCGGCCGCCATCACAAAACCCCGCGGACCGGGCCTTCAACGACAGACCGTTGTTTCTCACGGTTCTGGAGGCTGAAGTCTGACATCGAGGTGGCGGCCTGCAGACGGCCACCTTCTCGCGGTGTCCTCGCCAGGAGGCCAGCGACCTCTCCCCTCTCCTCCTCTTCTGTGAGGACACGGATCCCATCTCGGGGATCCCTCACCTCACCCCCGCCTGAGGGCCCCCCTCCTGATGCCATCCCGCGGGGTGTAAGGGCTTCCACGGAGGAGTTTGGGGGACGCATTCAGTTCTTAGCACATTTAAACAACTCATTTAGTGTTTAATAATAGAGCGTTTTTGACATTTATTAAAATAAACTACACCAGTGCCTGTCCTGTGCGTCTCTGTTCCCTTGTCCACACGCCTGAGGCTACACCCAGAAATGGAGTTCCCACCTTGTACAAGGGATGTGCACACCACACTTCACTAAAAATTTTTGTCTTCATATGAGTGTAGCGTCCTTTACATTCCCACGACCTCATCACTCTTGACAGGCTTTTGTAGACCTTAGTGGTACCTCATTGTTTTCACTTACATTTCCCTAGTTGCTAATGAAGCTGAATATCTTACATGCTTGTTCTCAGTTTGTTTTTCTTGTCCAGAAATTGCCAGTAAGCCTCTCCTTTATCTATTTCTGGAGGCGGGGCTCATTTTTGTTTTGTCTTGTCCTTGCGACGGGCTGGCACTCTGTTTTAGTCCAAGCCTCTGGGACTTGGTCCTATAGAACATCCCACATTAGGCTACAGCCGTACCACCCTGAACACGCCCAGTTTCGTCTGGTCTCGGAAGCCAAGCACAGTCGGGCCTAGTTAGTACTTGGATGCAAGAATATCCCACATTTAGGATGAAAGTGTCTAACAGTGCAGTGGTCTGGTGTTGGGGTCATGAGTTTCAGGCTGGTGACACAGCGTGTAGAGTGCCTACCATGTGTCTATGTGCCTTCTCTCGTTTCTCCCATTTCTAGAGGGGAGGCAGGCACTGAGCGTGGTGGCTCCTAGATGACGGTGCTCAGCAGTGAAGTGGTGCTCTTCCTGCAGGCTGGAAATACAGGGGCCTCCTGGGAGAGGACTGGTGGCAGAGTGGGTCCTTGCAACCACCACCCAGCCCCCGTCGGGAAGGGCATCCTGCTCTCGGGCACCAGCCCACCCTGTGTCGCAGCAGAAGGCAGCAGGGGTAGGCCCCGGTGGCACTCTGGCCTGCTCAGACCTGTGCTTCTTCCCAGGCCCCACCATGTCCGAGCCCCAGAGCCCAGAACCGGCCCTCATTATACAGGGAGACTCCCCCACGGGCACGAGGGATGAGGACGCTGCCGACGGGATCCAGCACTCACACCGCATGCTCAGCTTCAGTGACGCACTCCTGTCCATCATCGCCACTGTGATGGTCCGTGTGGGGCCCCACCCAGAGCCCCTCTCACAGCAGGACCCCTGGCCACCCCCTCTTAAGACGGTCTTCTGGTAGAGCTTGGCCCAGTGCAGACCCTGCCCCGTCTCAGCAGTGTCCTGGGGTCTCCCGGCCACTCAGGCAGCTGGGTGGGTGGGGGGAGCAGTCCAGCACTGGCCCAAGTTCCTGACACCATGGCATCCAAGGAGTGGTCTGTGCACGGCCCAAGAAATGTCCCTTGGTTCTTTTTGTGTCTTTGCTCATAGATCCTGCCTGTGACCCACACGGAGATCTCCCCAGAACAGGTACTTGGGGACCACAGTCTGCAGTATCCAGGGTGAGGGTGAGGGTGCAGGAGACTCAGTCCATAAGCTCAATTCTAGGCTCCACCCAAGATGTGCCTGGCTGGGAGGGCTGGGGCGAGGTCGTCTTCTGCTCCCTTGGCCACCCTGGTTGGCCCCAATCCTGGCCTGCAAATAGGGTCAGTGCCCTCAAAGTGAGCCTTAAGGGTGGGCTGAGAATAGAAAGTGCAGTAGCCCATCTGGTTGTGGGCCTGGAAACCTGTTCCTTGCTCCCCCGGAGTGTCTGTCACGGTAATTGGTGACTACTGGGCCAGGGGCCTCCTCAGTGCACAGGGGCACATGGGTTTTATCATAGAAGTGAGTGGGAAACGGTTTTCTAAAGCAGAGTTTCCATTTGTATTAAGAGAATACTTCTGTTTTATAAGTTAAGTGGTGACACACAGCACCTCAAAAGCTGGACACGATTTCAGAAAACTTGAAAGTCCCCGGGCATGCCTGTGTGAGCGTGCCTCGCTCAGCCCCTCAGTGTGAACGGGGGCATGGTTGGGGCACAGAGGAGTGAGGGTAGGAGGTGCTGGGGCTGCCGGGCCCGCCAGCTGCCGTCTGGGCTCCAGGCCCAGCCTAGCACGCTTAGCCTGGATGCTGTTGGGAATCACAGGAGCTGCTTAGACTTTGTCTTTTGCATCTCTGGAAGAGTGACTGGTACCTCTGGTAGGGTTTTGAAGAGAATTAAGTAGAAATGCAGGTCTAGCCTGGTAGCAGCAGCGGCCAGGTGGAGGGCCTGGTGCCACTCTGCTCCCTAGCTGCCCTCTTCAAAGGCGACCTGCTGCCCACTGGGGCCCTGGTGCTCACCTAGCTGTGCTTGCCCCAGAACCTTCTCTGGGGAGGGCCTGGGCCTGGGCCGGGTCAGAGACCTCAATGCCACCAATTTCAGAATGGGGTGTGGATGAGGGGCGCCTGGGGCTCAGTCGGTTGGACGTCTGACTCTTGGTTTTGGCTCAGGTCCTGACTCACGGATGGTGAGATCAAGCCCCGCGTCGGGCTCTGCGCCCAGTGGGGGAGTCTGCTAGAGATTCTCTCCCTCTGCCCTTCCCATCCTGCGCGTGCTCGCTCTCTAAAAAAGTAAAATCTTTAAAAAAAAAAGAGAGAGATTGGGGTGTGGATGTGTGACGAGATGCCAGGTGGCACAGGAAGGTGTATGCAGTAAACCTCACTTCCCTGCAGTTGGGGTCATCTTTTTGGAGAGCAGTACTTGTCGCTGTGAAATCTCTGTGTGTGTTAGCTGGTTCGTGGAGAAGCTCTGCGCCAGAAAGTTGTGCGGCGGTCTGGGGGCGCCCACAGAGAGGACAGTGCTGGCAGGTGTCAGCTAGCAGGCACTCCTCCCGACTTGAAGGGAAAGACCAGTCAAGGCCAAGAAAACCTAGCAATTCAGACACTCTGAGTCCTCAGTGAAGTACTGGGATATTGGGTGAGACGCCCAGTTGCAGGTAAAGAACCAGAGAAAAGAGTAGAGTGATTAGTTTTCCACTTGGAGTTTTTGCTGATAAAGTCCAAGCTTTGTGTCCAGCTCATTTCCATTTTCCCCATCATGCTTGCAGGTCACTTCCCACCTGGGGCAGGTGCCTCCACGACCTCCCCAGGCTTTATAGCTATGTCAGATTGGGATACCTGGCAGCTCGGTTGGCTCTCTGCTCTGGACAAAGAGTCTCTGCCTCAAGAGCTGTCATTTCAGGGGGAAGCTCCACACGGGATCCCCCAATAGGCACCTGTGGGATGTGGGGCATGGGTGGTGTGGAGCAAGGGGAGGGGGCTGGGAGGCTACCCTGAAGAGGGGCCTCTTCTCAGCAGGGAGGGGCTGGGGTAGAGGCCGATCCAAGGACCCTTCACAGGCCCTGCATGGGGCCGCCCTCTGGCTGCCGCAAAGTCAAGTCTCTGATGCTGACGCTCTTCTGTTCTGCCAGTTTGACAAAAGTATACAGAAACTTCTAGCAACCAGAATTGCTGTTTATCTGATGACGTTTCTCATCGTGACTGTGGCCTGGGCAGCACACACAAGGTACGGGGTCAGGCTGGGGGCTTTTTCCAGACCGAGATCCACTTCTTTGTGGCTCCCTGGATGTGTGTGCCCCGTGGCTACAGGCCTCCGCTTGCTTGCCTCCACATGACACAGCGTCTCCCGCTCCCACGGGCACACACGCTGGGCCTCGACCGAGCACGGGGCAGGGCAAGGGCAGGACTGCAAGCAGACTGCCCTATGCGTCCCCGTGGCGCTGCACCATGCATGCACACTCCCTCTGCCCGGTCCCGGGACTCCAGCGAGGAGGAAGAGGCTGTGCCATGCACACTCCCAAGCGAGAGCCTTCTTTTCGGGAGGAAAGGTTCCTGGGGATCTGCCAGGGCTGCAGGGGACCCCTGACCCCCAGGTGGGGCAGGAGGGCTCTCAGGAAGAGCTTTGGGGTGGGATGTGGGCACGGATGCCCTCCATTATCGGTCTGCCCTTGCAGAGGAAACACTTCTGGTTGGGGAGTGCCGGGCGAACAGGGAGACTTGGAGCCCTTCAGACGTGGGCGCTCGCGTTGACAGTGTCTTAACATTTTACGTTACAGACTTGTTTTCAGCAAGTTGACCGTTTCTGGCGGGGACAGGCGGCCCTTCGTAAGGGCTTAGGGAAGGGCATTTCCCTTCCACCTCGATTATCCACGGAGCGTGAGAAGCTACAACCACCCTCTGTCTGGTTTTGCTGGCGGCCGTGCAGGCGGCCGATGTGGCTAAGCTCCTGTCGCTCCGGCAGCATGCACAGGGCCACACAGAGCCTCACGTGTGCGCTGGGTCATCGATGGCCACCCTTGGCCACAGTGCCCAGAGCGGCACAGATCCGCCCGGGGCCCTCACGGCTGTGCGCGTCCCCCCAGGCTCCATGGGTCGCCAGTGGGGCTGCCGTCCCGAGGGGATGCAGCCCTGAGTATTGGCCCCCTTGGGCCCCTTTAGGCCCCTGGCTGGATGCAGTCACCCCAGGTAGGGGCTACTGAGGCCCACTGAGCCCTGCCCGGGGAAGGTCTTGTCCTCAGAGGGTCAGAGCCCTGCGGGGTCTCCACGGAGGAGCTGGGCGAGTTCCTCAGTTGCTTGTGGTCCCTGGCCCTGTGTTTAGTTTTCTGTCACTCCTTCCTGCCTCCATATCAAACCATCTCTCTGTTCAGTGGGGTGTTTCAACAGCAGGTTTAGTGAATGGCATCCCTGGAAGGACTTGCTTTTTTTTTTTTTTTTTTTTTTTAAGATTTTATGTATTTATTTGTCAGAGAGAGAGGGCACAAGTAGAGGGAATGGCAGGCAGAGGGAGAAGCACACTCCCTGCTGAGCAGGGAGCCCAACGCGGGACTCGATCCCAGCACCCTGGGACCGTGCCCTGAGCCAAAGGCAGATGCTTAACAACTAAGCCACCCCAGTGTCCAGGACTTCCTTTTTTAAAAGTGGCCTTTGGACACGAGACCTGAAGAACAAGTTCCCTGGAGGTTTGAACTCCTCCTTCTCAGGTTTCCAGTCTCCCAGAGAACTTGGGGCGCCTCCCAAGGGCATGTCCTCCCTCTGCAGCTCCCTCCGTGGCTTCTGCATACCCACCCCGGCTCTGTTGGAAACCATGCACCCCAAGTTACAAGAGTCCGTGAAAATGTGAGCAGTGCAGTTTCTAGGGACTTAGGGTATCCTGTTTATATTTTCAGTGTCTTCCAAAGTTTGTACAGTAGGTAGAATTTTAAATTTGGTTAAAAATGATATATTTGAGGTACCTGGGTGGCTCAGTCCGTTAAGCATCAGGCTCTTGATTTTGGCTCAGGTCATGATCTCAGGGTTGTGAGATCGAGCCCTGTGTCGGGCTCCACACTGGGCCTATAGCCTACTTAAGATTCTTTCTCTCCCTCTGCCCCTGCCCCTCCCCCTTCTGCCAAAATGACATCTTTTATTGACATTTTAATCAGCAAATGCTGGAGCATGTGTATGATGCAGTTAGAGTCTCTTTATTGACAGCACATCTTTCTGATTTTCTTACACGGTTTAGACTGTTCCAGGTTGTTGGGAAAATAGACGACACGCTTGCCTTGCTCAACCTGGTGAGTCGTCCTTTCATTTCTTGAGAAACGAGTATGTTTGTAGGCCCATCCTCTGAAGAGGGCAAGCAGGGGCTCGGCCTTTCTGGCACCTCTGGTGTACGGAGCCTGGAACCCACCACCCACTCCCGGGCTCCTCCCACGTCCTCCCCCGGGGGCACCCCTGACAAGATGAGCCCCCTCCCCTCCTTGTTGGGCGGGCGAGGGTGTGAGCTTCCTTGGGGTCCAGGAGGTAGACAGTGACATGCCTCTGGGGTGGGGCACTGCCAGAGGTCACCCTCGGCAGCAGGGCCCGGAGCCACCTGCCTGCCTTCCCCTCCTTCCCTTCCTCCTCCTCTCTAGGCCTGCATGATGACCATCACCTTCCTACCATTCACCGTGAGTACCTGCACTTTCCTCCCCGGGGCCAGCCTGCCCTCCCCTGGGCAAGAGGACTCAAGATCCAGGATGCTTCCTCAGAAACTCTCAGACCAGCTGGGTGATCCAGGGCCCAAGCACAGAGTTACAGTCACAGCTGCTTTGAGGGTGGGGCATACCTAGGGTCCCCAGGCTGGTTGAGGAAGGGAAAGCCTCCCCAAAAGGGGCCTGCCATGGCAGAAACACCAGCTTGGCCTCTTGCGGGCCCAACGAGGGGCATCCCGTCCGTGCCCCCCCCCAACGCTCGCAGCTCTTGCCTGGCCCCCATCCCACTGCTGCTGTCTCAGGCTCCTCCCCAGCAGCCCCTTCATGCCTGCCCCCACTCTCAGTTCGGACAGAACTGTGCTCTGGGTGGGCAGGGCCGTGTGTCACGGAATTCTTCATGAATTTGATGACATTTCGGCTTTAAAGGCTTAAAGCATTCTGTGGAATTGCTCTGGTAGAGAGGCACACCCTCCGGGTCTACTGCCAGATGTGTGTGCCCGGCTGAGAGCAGGAGGCTCATGGGCTCCAGGGCCCTGCAGAACCTGGTTTTGTCTTGTCTTGTGTTCTTGGCTGCAGTTTTCCTTAATGGTGACCTTCCCCGAGGTGCCTCTGGGCATCTTCTTGTTCTGTATGTGCGTGATCGCCATTGGGGCTGTGCAGGTAGGACACCCCAGCCTGCCTCCCCTCCCCCATGCGCTTGTCCCCCTGGAGCACACGTCCGCACGTGTGGCGAGGGTTGTGCTCACGGGGCATGCTGTAGAGTGACCGCCCAGGCCACCTGCCACGTCTGCAGCAGAAGATGCAGAGGTTCTTAGAGCCTGGGCTTCCTGTGCTGGCCGGGAGAGAGGGTCGGTGCCCTGTGGTGCCTGGTGGGGCAAGCCTCTCGGAGACCCCCGCCCCACGTGGCCCAGGGAGCCAAGCAGAGGCTCCTGTCCCCTGTCCACCCCCCAGAGCACGGCATGGTGAGCCTCACCCATGCGGGGCTTCTGTCCGTGGACATGGTGGCAGGGGTACCTGGCCAGAGGCCCCTGCCTCTGCCTGCAGCCTGCCTCTCCTACAGGCGCTGGTTGTCGTGTATGCCTTCCACTTCCCCCACCTCCTGCACCCCCAGATAGAGCGCTCCGCCCACAGGGCCCTCTACCGGCAGCACATCCTGGGCATCGTCCTCAGGGGCCCGGCGCTGTGCTTCGTGGCTGCCGGCTTCTCCCTGTTCTTCTACCCTTTGGTGAGTGGGGGGGAGCAGAGGGGCGGGGAGGGGGGACTGTCTCACTGATGCCCCCGGGAGGGTGGGCCTGGGGGGAGAGAGCTGTGCAGAGGTCTCGGGGGACCACCAGCACGTGGCCTGGTGCCCAGGGTGCCAGGGAGCACAGCCGGAGAGAGGGCCTCCCCACCACCAGCGGGACCTGTTGTGCAGGTGAACGGGCACCGCAGTCAGCCAGGCCTGCATGAAGAGACACAGGGTCCGATGGGGGCAGCCAGCGGGCCATGACCACCCACGTTTTCCCCAAGCGGATGAAGCTTTAAGACGAGATGGGAGAGACTCAGATGCCCGGAGTCTGGGCTGTGCTTGTTCCCTGGGCGAGTAAGGGGTCTACATGAAGCCACCGGGGCAGCCGGCACCGGATGGCTTCTGGGGGGAGGGTCCAGCAGCATTGCCGCGACGGCAGGCGAGAGGCGCCTTAGGAAGGACGGTGATAAACCGTGGGGAATTGTCCTAAAGACCCACATGGAGGGTACGAGCGGCCCAGAGGGAACGCAGAAGATCCCACTGAGAAGTGGAGGGGGACCCAGCCGGGGACTGGGACACCCAGCTGAGGTCAGAGGTCGGGATGCTTCGCATGGACAGCTCTGTCCACACTACCACCCGCGCGGGAATGCCAGAACTTGGAGCTGTGCCAGCCGGGTCACAGAAATCAGGGTCGGCTAGTCCCCTCTTAGCCATTAGCTAATTTAATAGGCATGTTGTTCTAGAACACTTCCATCATCCAGGAATGCAGAGAAATACAAACAAGCAACCGTCTCACAGCTGATTGTGGAAGCTTTATGCGTGGCTCCTACCTGGACCTGAGCTCTCGTGAAGCGCAGTCAAGTTTCAGGCCCAAAGCATCGTAACTGTGAAAAAATGGTTGATGTTGTTTTAAATGTCTAGTAAATATTTCAAGAGACTCCAAGTTTGAAACAGATAGGCTAGCGAGGGCCACTGCCGAGCATCATTCCCTTGAGGATGGAGCTGCCTGGTGGGGGCTGAGCGGCCAAGACGTCCAGAGGTCAGGCCCGGGCAGGTAGAGCGGGGGAAGGTGCACACTGGCGTGTGAGGTGAGGGCAGGCCTCAGGACACTGCTTGGTCTCCTCAGTCTTGAGCATGTTTGAGGTGCAGGGGTGCTGGTGGGAGGGATGCTGCAGGGGTGCTTGGGGTCGGGCAGGGCGTCCTTGGCCGTGGCCTCTAGCAGGGTTGCTCCCAGTGGACAGGGCAGGGCCAGAGGGGGTTGCATTGGACAGGAGTCAGCAGTAAGGGCATAGGGTCTGAGGCCGTGTACACGTCCTGGTTTCAAGTTGGGACAGTCTCTCCTGGCTGTGCATTCAGGGTGGCCGACAGCACGTATTGGCTGCACCGAGTCAGGGCTTGAGCAATGACAAAGGTCATTGCATGGAGGTTCGGAGGGACAGCTGGGCTGTGTGGAATGGGTGGCCTGGGTGAGCCGAGCGGAGGACCAAGGTAGTTTGTGCCCACTGCCAGGGCCTGGGCCAGGAGCCCGAGCTGCATGGGCAGGTGTCCAGTGTGTCCTGGGGGACAGCAGGTGCCACAGCATCGGGTCCATGCAGAGCTGGGCAGTGACCGTGCCCCGGTGGGACGAAGGCAGTGGGGGAGGGGACACCTGAGCCACCAGACTGGGGGAGAGGAGACTGTGGGAGGGCCCCGTGGTCAGTAGGCAGGGGCCTCAGAGGACGGGGTCACTCAGGCCGTGGCGCTCTGTGATGGATCAGTCGGCTCTCCATCCGCCCTCCACTCACCTGTCCATCAGCCTTCTTCCCTCTGACCACTTGCCTCTGCCCCCTCACCTCCTCACCTGGAGCCCCATGCCCACCGCCACCTGTGAAACAACACGCCCGAGCGTCCTGACCCCCAGGTCCTGCCCATTGCAGCCTCCTCAGCAAGCCCATGGCCTCCGTCCTTCCAGACATTCCCTCAGCCAGATGCTGTGTCGGGTCCACCTTCCAGATCCAAGCCCTTCTCACCAGCCTGGTCCAGGCCACCCTGTCCTCCCTGTGGACCACCTTCCTCTGATGCTGATGCCCACAGGGCCCAGGGCCTCACCTGCTGGCATCCGTTTAGATGCCCCTTGTGTTGTGTTCCCAGCCCCGCACCAGACTCAGATCCCTCGTCTCCTGGGGCAGCCCTCCTGCCGATCCTGCAGTGGTCCACCGCCTCCCACCTGCGTACCTGCGTCACAGCTGGGCGGCACCTCCCTCAGGGTGTCTGTTGAATGATGCTTGCGATGCGGTCTCTTGAAGCATGGAAAACGGGCTTACAGATAGATCTATGACGCATCTGAAATGTCCCGCTGTCTCCCTGCTTGTGCCATGTGTATGGCCATCATGTCCCCACATCAGCTGACCTTGAAGTACTGGGTGTGCAGGACAGAGGGCCTGGTATGGGACAGGGCAGGGGCAGCAGGAGGAGGGCCGTCCCTGCAGGGGTGCCGGCTGGGTGGTGTGGGGCCTTCAGGGCTCATGCTGCCAGGGCCCAGGACAGGGGATCTGTTGAGCCGCCCCAGGACCCAGCCCTGCACCCTTTCTCAAGTAACGTGGTGGACGCACAGCATAAACTTTATATCACCGGGTCCACTGCCACCTGTCTGGTCCAGAGGCATTGTCTCTGCAGCCACCACTCTACCTACTTCTGGAATGTTCTCGTCACCGCAACAGAAACCCCACCCCCATTAGCAGTCTCCACCCCCCACCACACCCTGCTCCCTGGAAAACCCCTAATCTACTTACTGCCTTTCTGGGTAATTTGTGTAAATGGAATCATAAAACATGAGGCTTTTATGTCTGGCTTCTTTCATTCAGCATAATGTTTTCGAGTTTGTTCGTGCGGTAGCAGGAGTCAGGAATCCACCCTCCTGTTGGACGGTCATGGGAAGGACCGCAGTTTGCTTACCCATTGATTCATCCACGGACACTGGGGTGCTTCCCTGTCTCAGCTGCTGTGCATGATGCTGCCGTGAACACGGGGGTGCCGGCCTCTCATCCAGACCCTGCTCTCCGTTCTCCGGGGAGCACACCCAGACGTGGAATGGCTGGGCCGTGGGCTCATTCTGTGCTTAGTGTTTTGAGGACCCTCCACGGTGTTCTCCATGGCGGCTGCACCCCACGGTGCCCGGGGTTCCGGTTGCCCCACGTCCTCGCCAAGGCTTGTCGGTCTCCGCTCCTTTGAGAGCAGCCGTCCTGTGGGGTGTGGGGTGGGGTCTGCCCGTGGTTTTGACCTGCATTTCCCCGATGGTTGGTGATGCTCAGCACCTTTCCCTGTGCGGGTCGGCCACTGTGTATGTATCTTCTTCGGAGAATTGTCTGCTCAGGGCCTCCGCCCACTTTGGGTTGGGTGTTGTGTCTTTGCTGTGGAGGTGAAGTTTTCCGCCTGCCCCGGGTACCACAGCCTCATCAGCTGTGTGGCCTGCTGGTATTTTCCCACATTCTGTGAGCTGCCTTTACATTCCTCTGGAAATACTCTGATGCACAGAAGTTTTTCAGCTTGATGAGGTAGAATTCACCTGTGTTTTCTTCTGTTGCTGGTGCTGCCGTCCCTTTGGCACGGATGGCTTCTGGGTGGGATTCCAGGCACCACATCCTCTCCTGACACGTCCTGTGTCTCTCACAGTCGTACCTGCTGATGGCGATGGTCATCTCCCTCCCCTACGTCAGCAAGGCCTCCAGCTGGTGCAAGGGCAGGCTTGTGGGTAGGTGCTCGGGCAGGCTGGTGTGCGGGGCCTCAGCACTGCTCCCTAAGGCCCGTGGAGCATGGGAAGGGCCCAGGCACCCATGACAGCCAGGTGTCCCTGCAGAGCCCCCTCCCCTGGCCAGCTTCTCCCTCCCGCACGTCCACAGGCCCCCAAGAGCCCCCAGCTCACAGCGTGGAATTCTTCACTTTTGACCTGCATGAACCTCTCAGCAAGGAGCGGGTGGAGGCCTTCAGCGACGGGGTCTATGCCATTGTCGCCACACTCCTCATTCTGGACATCTGGTAAGGACCCAGTCTTGAGGGAGGGGGTCCACGGCCTGCCTGTCATCATCCAGCCCTACAGAGGCAGGTGCCGAGGTTTCCTGATGCCGACCTGGACAGAGCTCCCCAGAGCTCAGGGTCTCCTGTGCTGAAGGGGGGTGGGCATCAGCGGTCACTTCTCCCTTCCCCAAGCTGGGTAGATGGGTGTGGACAGGCCTCGCCCTTTGCGCCTTGCCCCAGGCCCACCCTCCCCTCCTTCCCCCTAACCCCTCCCCCCGCCTCCCTCCTCCCATCCCCCCGCCTCCCTCCTCCCATCCCCCCACCCCCCCAGCCTCTTCCCCTTCCCCCCCAGGACTGCCCCTCCCTCCCGCCCCCACCCCCCCAGCCCCTTCCCCCCACTCCCAGGCCTCCCTGCCCCGCTTCCCCTGCGTCCTCCCTTCTGCTCAGTTTTCCCTTCACTCTGCGCTCTTCTGCTTTACCTGATCTACCTCCTCTCTGTCAAAGTTCTCATTTTAGTTACTGCATTTTTATTTTTAGGTGTTTCATTTGCTTTTTTTTCTTCATATTTTCCATTCTTTTCTAGAACCGCTTGTTTCTTTGATCCTGTTTCAGTGTGTTCTTATTTTGTCGGACAGGTTACACCATTTTGATTTTACATTTTTGTATCTGATGGTCTAAAGTGTTAGTTCTTCTAATTCTCTCTTGATAGCTTTTTCCTACTGTAATTTGTAAATTTTTAAAATTTGGGAGCAAATGTTCATGGGTGCCGATCTCGGAGGCCTGAACCTAAGGTTCCAGAATGCTGCGGCTTTGCTTCTGCCGCCAGGGCCCAGCTGCAAGGAGCAGTGGAGGCTGGGGGCCTCTGCCCCGAGCCACAGCCCCAGCACCTGGGGGCACTTGCCCCTATACCTTCAGACTCTTGCAGCTCTCCCTACGCACCCCCAGACACATGGGTAGCCCACCATTGTGAGCTGAGAGGTGTCTCAGGTGCCTCCCCCCAGCCTGGGAACAGGGACGGGCTCCCTGGGCCGTGCAGTCGGGGACATCCATCTGGGGGGAGAATCCCGAGATGTGCCTTAGAGTTGCTCCTTCCAGCAACGTTTGGGCCAGCAACCTGAGAACCACAGAGGCTGACCTCCCCCCCGCCCCATCTGCAGGACCACCGCCCAAGTGGATGGGCAGCTGCGGGGGGGAGTGGACAGACCTCACGCGCACCCAGCTGTGGAGGCCAGGGGGGCTGAGGGGACAGTGCTGCGCACCCGGCCTGGGCAGAGATGGGACACCGGGACATCTGCACTTCAGAGGCACAACATGGAATTGCTTGGTGTCTGTGTGCTGACCACAGCTTTTCCATGTCGTTCTCTGAAACGCACGTGTGCTCGTCCAGGCTGGGATGGGGTGGGGGTGCAGCCCTGACCCGACGCCCCGCGTCGAGGCTGTGACAGATGCTGTGTGTTGACCATCCTCAGCGAGGACAACGTTCCGGACTCCAAGGACGTCAAGGAGAAGTTCCACGGCAGCCTGGTGGCAGCGCTGAGCGAGTACGGGCCGCACTTCCTGGCCTACTTCGGCTCCTTCGCCACCGTGGGCCTGCTTTGGTTTGCCCACCACTCGCTCTTCCTGCACATCCGCAAGGCCACACAGTCCATGGGGCTGCTCAACACGCTCTCGCTAGCCTTCGTGGGCGGCCTCCCACTGGCCTACCAGCAGACCTCAGCCTTCGCCCAGCAGCCCCAGCGGGAGCTCGAGAGCGTGCGCGTCAGCTGTGCCATCATCTTCTTTGCCAGCATCTTCCAGTTTGCCATCTGGACCACGGCCCTGCTGCACGAGGGGGAGACGCTGCAGCCCTCGGCACGCTTCGGGGGCCGTGAGCACGCGTTCATGTTTGCCAAGCTCGCGCTGTACCCCTGCGTCAGCCTGCTGGCCTTCGCTTCCACCTGCTTCCTGAGCCGGTTCAGCGCGGCCATCTTCCACCTCACCCAGATTGCTGTGCCCTTCGCCTTCCTGCTGCTCCGTCTCCTCGTACGCCTGGCCCTGGCCCCACTGCATGCCCTGCAGGGCCTCAGCCTGCCAGCACACCGGAGCGAGGGGAGCGAGGACGACGCACGGGCCCCGCTCCTGCCTTCTGCCTACTAGCTCCGGGTGCCTGCCCGCCCCGGCCCTCCCCGGCCCGCCCCGGCCCGTTTGGTTCTTATTTCCATCGCCCTGCTCTAGAGCCCTCGGGAGGGTTTCTGCTTCTGCAGACAGCATGACAGGAGCTTGGCGTCTGCGTGTCCATCTCTGTCCTGGGCCCACATTCTCTATCTTCGTGAAGCCGAGCCGCGCGGGTGCTCGAGCTCCCGCTGGGAGCCCACGGCGTCAACCCTGGGCGGGGCATGGGTCCCCAGGCACAGAGGAGATGGCAGGCCAGCAGTGCCCACACTGTATTTGTCCTGGACATGAATTAGGCTTACATTCAGGTAGTGACAAGGTACACGAGGGCCTGGGTGCCGAGCCCACACTGCCCCTCTGGGCACACAAACTCACTTAAATACAGAAGGACAGGCAGCTACAGGCCAGAACCGGCGCCAAGGCCTGCGAAGCAAACACTAACTGCACCACCGGGGACATCATGGCGGACACACGCTTGTGTGCTGGAGGCACAGGGTAGGAATGTCCCGTCACAAATGGCCACAGCAGTGCGTTTGTGCAGTTTGGGCAGAAGCTTGGGGGACACGGGGCTGGCAGGGTGGAGCCCAGCCAGACGGTGCCAAAAGCAAAGAGCCAGGACAAGTAGAGAGACGTGGTTCCTGGGCCTCTCGCTGGGGGACTCCGGAGATGCACCAGACTGACCTGGGGCCTGTCTGAGCTCAGGGTAGTGGGGGCCCGGGTGTCTGGTCAGCCCGACAGGTGCTGGGAACGGGCATGCTGATTGTTGACAAACAGGTGATTAAAACTGGCTCCTCCCCACGTCACACCTTGTAAACTTCCTCTGGGCCTCCCAGCCCAGGCTTCCATGGGTTTGCTTCTGGTCCCTTCTGGGCACGCTCTGCCCCACTCCTGTGAGGGCCCAGCTCCCCTCCTGCTCCACCGTCAGGATGTTGGCCAAGCCCACCTGGCCTCGGGCCCCTCCACCCCCCAGGTGCAGCCCAAGCAGCTCCTCCACAGTGGTGGGCCGGGAGAGAAGGCAACTTCTCCCAGCACAAGCAATAGGTGCCCCCACCCAGCCCTCAGTGGGACAGTCGGCCAGAGGACCTGGTGGCTGGCATTCAGGGTCTGTACTGGGCACACTCTGTTAGGAGCATCTGGGGGGTTGGCCCAGGATTCAGTGCTGCCCAGCTCAACAGGCTCAGAGGTGGTGGGGGACGCAAAGGGAGAAGTGCCTGCCACGCAGGATGGTGGCCTGGGCTGCAGGGGTGGGACGATTGGCCAGCCAAAGCCCTGCGCCCACCCTGTCGCTGGATCGGAGGCCAGGGGGGGAACACCTGCCACCCACCCAGCAGCTTCCATGTGGCACAGGGGTGGGGGGAGACGCCCCCAGTCGAGGCCGCAGGCAAGTCCATCCATCACTGGTTGGCGGCAGCTGCTGCTGGACAGGCACACTGCTCCAGGGCCCTCCTCTACTTGGGGTCCCCTTCGGGGACAGGCACCCCATCTGCTCGGGCATCCCTGGGGGTCCCTGCCTTCCTGGGCTTCTGCTTGGTCTTCCTGAGCATGTGGACCTGTCCCAGGATAGGTCAGGTCAGAGGGCTGGGTGATACTGCAGGCACGGTCTCAGCCCACTTGACAGAAGGGGTGGGGGTGGGGGCGGTTCAGCCTGTGGGCCCCTCCCGTCCGTGTACCCAGGGGGCCCCTGAGGAAGAACAGGCTGCTGCAGGCTCTCAGGCCCCACCCCGCTCACCCCATGTGGTACCTTGGGGCCCGCAGCTGAGATGATCATGTGCCCAGGAGCCTGAATCCAGGGCTCGCCATCCACCTGCACAGGTGTGGCCTTGAGGAGAGTGACGCGGAAGTAGGAGCCCTGGGCGATGCGGATGCCAGAGCGCAGCCCACCCTGGACCTGGCCCTGATAGAGAGGAGAGGGCCGGCTGGGTTCAGCGGGCTGCGGTCCCACGCCGGGGGCCCACCCCCGCCTGCCCACACTCACCATGTGCATGACGCCTGTCACCCCCACCACCTCTAGCAGCCCATCATCCATGCGTGGCTTCTCGAACCTTGAGTCACTGTCGGAGCCCCACAGATCGGCCCCCGAGCCCCAGCTGCACCGAGGGAGGGGCGCACAGGTAAGTGGGCAGGCTGGACCAGGGCTTCGAGCCCCACCTGAGGCCAGAGCCCCCTGGAGCCCCACCCACTGGCACCTGGGGATGTTGATGAAGATGAGACCCTCGATGCTTGGCAACTCTACTTCCTGCTGCTCCACCTGCAGCCGGATCTCTCTGTGCAAGCCGCGGGAGTGGCTGATCTTCTGCAGCCCAACTCGCACGTACACGCCCTTGTTGTGGAACCTGCAGGGGAGGTGTACGCTTACCGTCAAGGCGGAGCCCTTGCCCTAAGACAACCCCCCAAGTGTCAGTCCCATCCACCAATTCCTGCTGGTGAATCCCTGGGAGTACGCTGTCACCAGGGGGCAGCCCTGCTGTCCAGAGCAGTCCCAAGCCCCCATCCTTGATCTTCTGTCACCTGCTCGTGAACTTGCCAGGCTCCTCCTCCCGTGCCTGGTGGAAGTCCAGGCTTAGCTCTGCGTCGATGCCAATCCCACAGTAGTTACTCATCTGCACAATCTAGAGACAAGACACATTCTCCCATGACCCTGGTCGGCCCCCACCAGGTCCTTCCTGCGTCCCCCAAGCTGGGTCCGGCCTCCTCTCCAACCCGACTCTGCCGCCGTTGTCAGAGCAGCTTCTGTTCTGTTCTGTAATTGCCCTTCACCCAGGAGGAGGCAACCATCTGAGCCAGCCAGCCTGGGACGTCCCCAGCAAGCCACTGCTGACAGTGCCTCGGCTTCCCCATAAAGGGGGTGGCCCTGGGACCTACACCAGGTGGTGGCCGGGATGCGCATGAATCCCCGGACAGAAGTGTGGAGTTGCCACCCTGGTACCTTGGGGGGCTCCACATCTGCCACGCTGTTCTCTGCACCGCCAGCCTCATGAGCATCCAGCAGAATGGTCCAGCGGTCCATGAGCACAGCGTCAGCCTCATCCACCGACATCAGCACAGAGAATGGGTCCTCTCCGCTGTAGCCCGCCCCCCAGCGGAGGACCCGGCCAAGGTCATTCCCTGGGTCAGGGACAAGCGAAAACTGACTCTCCACACCCACCTACCCCCCGCCCCCCCCCCAGGTCTGTCCCCTGACCTGCTGGCTGACCCCACCTGTGCCCAGCGGCAAGATGGCCACGGAAGGCTCTGGGCAGGCCAGACGGTGCCGCATCTCCTCCAGGGCGGCAAGCACCCAGCCCACGGTGCCGTCCCCACCGCACACCAGCACCCGGAAGCAGGGCACCTGAGAGAACACATGGAACCTGGCGAGAGGCAAACAGGAAGCGCTCTGTACGCATGCATGCCAGGGGCAGCACCTGAACCCCACGCAGAACGGCCTGGACGGGTCTGTTCCCTCTGGCCTCTCGACAGCCGCGTGCAAGCACCCCTCCTGAGGCTCGTCAGGCTGTGAGCGGCACAGCGGGCGCCCCCACACTCACCCGGGAAGAGGCCCCCCGTTGGTCAGTTCAAAGACCTGGTGAGGGTTCAGCAGCTTCCGAAAACTACAGAGCAGGTCACGGCCCTTGAGGCCTCCACTCTTGGGGTTCACAAACACGAGGAGGGGGCAGGAGTCTGGGGGCAGCTTCGTGTGCTGACAGATGGGGGGCTGGGTTAGTGCAGGTTCTCAAGGCCACCCCACGGGGGCAGTGACAAGTCCTCCAACCCTGAGCCCACACAGCCTGAGCCCACCTGGGGCCAGCCCCCCGCCCGAGGAAGGCCCTCATGGGGCCCAGGGGGGCTACCTGGCCACTCCCACCTTGCCACTGACCACTCAAGGCACCCCCCGCCCCCAGCAGAAGAGGCATCCATAGGCGCTAGCCAACGGGGCGGGGATGAGGCCGGCCGGCCTGGAGCTCTGAGCAAACGGGCCGTGCCACCGTCCACCGCGGCCCTCGTGGCCAGACCACGCCCGCTACCTGACCCATGCAGCCCAGGCGCCAAGGCTGGACACCCACGCGGGATTCCGGCTGCCCCTCCTGCAGTTCTCAGGGCCCCTGCCCACCCACACTGCAGCGAGCAGGAGCAATCGGGCTCACAGAGTGGCCCCACGCCTCCCCTGGCAGAAGTCATCCGTTCCCCAACAACCCTCAAAACGCGGTGCCCAGAGACAGCGAGCCAGGGGCTCAGGCCCCCACAATGGTGAGGATGGCGGGGGGCCTTGGGGTCCCATGGTGGGCGGTGCTGGGTAACAGGTGCAAGCTCAGCAACGGCTCAAGGCCAAGGACACACTTGGGGTGACGTGACCCACGGGGCAGAGCTCCTACAGTCATCCCTCACCTGCTCACCCCAAAGCAGGTAGCTGCCAGGAGAGAAAAACTGGACGTCGGCACTGCCCACCCGGCTCTGCCAACAGGGCCAGCTGCCCGGGGCCCTGACCTGCCCGGGGCTGCATCCTCATCAGGACAGCGGGAGGGCACCCGGCTCAGGATGGGAGGGGGCGGCCAGGCCAGGCATCGCCCACCCGGTGGCTCACAGACAGTGAACTTATCCACTCTAATTCTGTTTCACCTGGACAGGGGCCCAGGGTCAGGGACAGAGTAGTCACAGACAGCTCTGGTGAAACCTTGGGGGCCCGCAGGGCTGAGGACCAGAGGCTGCTGGCAAAGGCATGGAGTGTAGGGCAGGACCTGGGGCTCTGGCCACTCACCCTGCCCTGACCTACGTGGTGTCCACCCTGGCCCTGGGCTCGCCCCCAGCTCAGACTTCCAGATGCTGTCCAAAGTCAGGGAGCCCCACCTCCTGGCCAGAGGTGGCCCAGGCCCCCCAAGCAGGGGGAGTGGGGCCAGGTCCCAGTGACCCTTGATCCTCCACCCATCAGCCATGGTACAGGCCTGTCACCCCCGGACCTCAGGCTCCTCCCCTGCTGTGGACTGTGTCCCTGACGGCACCCACTCACCAACACGTCTGGCAGCACCAGGGCAGTCAGTGGCCGGCCATGCACAGCTGTGTCCCTGACCAGCATGTACAGTCGCTCAGCCTCTGCGAAGCAGGCCACGTCCAGCACCACTGCACCTGCAGCAGGTGGGCTGTAAGCTCAGACCGCAGCCTCCCCTCATCCCACTGCCAGAAGGGACCCTGGATCTGGCCATCCAGCGGCATCCACGTGATGCAGGACCACCGACCCCGTGGAGCCTTTACGGCCAACATCGGAGACAGGATACGGAGGTGGATGGAAAAGGGCGGTGTGGCTGGGCACACCCTCATCCCTGGGGCCCCTGGGGGGCGAGGAACGCACCCACAAGAACGGAGGACACTGATGACTGCTGGGAACCCACAGAAGGGACCTGGGGCTCATGGGAATGTCCTCCCGCTTCTGGATAGATCTGAAGTCTCCCGTGAAAAAAAGATGCAAACCCAAGGGCAGAACAGGTTTGGCAGAAAAGTCCTCTGCAACTCAGTCACATTTTAGTAAAAGCACGACAGCCGTGAGCCAGGAAAAAAAACAGAAACGGGTCCCTCACGTGGGGTTCCCCCAGAAAAAGGTCAGGTCCTCAACAAAATGGAACACTAAACATGGAGGCAAGAAGGGCAGGCCTTTCCAGCTAACTCCAGGGAACGACCTTTGGCCAAATCTGATTGCGGCCCAGGGCGGCGGCTCACCTTGGGAGGAGTAGACGTGGCTCACGGACACCAGGCCAGCTGCAAAGACAGGCTGCCGTCAGGGGAGGCACGGGGTCTGGGCATGGCCTCCTCCCCTCCGCCCAGCTGCCACTGTTTGTAGCTGGGCCCATGACCCAGCAGGGGCAGCTCCCCTAACCCGTCCCTCCCCAGCCCAGAGCCAAGGGCAGAAAAGGCAGAGGCTAGACCTCAGGAGTCTCAGAAGCCCCTCGGAGAAGGCGAGAACACAGACCACAGAGTGGGCACCAGGCTGGCAGAGGCTCAGACACCGAGTGGCGGGGGAGGAGGGGAGGAGAACCAGCCCCCGCGGCCTGCTCTCAGAAGGTCCCCCTTCCTCCCCCTGCTCCCAGGTCAGCCAGGCCGTCACACCTTTGGTGGCCACAGCCTCCTCCAGCAGGCTGCCATACTCCTGGGCAGACAGGCCGGGAGGCAGGCCAGCAACATACAGGGAGACGTGGGGGACCACAACTCTGCTCTCAGCCACGTAGAACCGCACCTGGGTCATCTGCCGCAGGGACGTCTGCGGGGAGGCAGGACACCGAGCGGAGCACTCAGGGAGGGCACCGCAGCGCCCGGCCCCTCCACCCTCCTCATCCAGAAAGGTTCCCCAGGCTGAACCACACCGAGATGGAAAGGGAAACACAGCCTTCCTCCCTTGGGACAAACTCCTCAACTGCACTCAGGGAGCTCCGGGGGGTGGGGTCTGTGACTCACAACCCCACCTTCCGGGAAAAGGGGACATTAGCAAGCAGACAGACCCGCCAGGCCCAGGAGGGCTGGCACTGCCAACCAAGAGGGACGTGGTGTCCTGGGGACAGGCTCCCTCACTAGGAGGCAGCGGCCACGGCCAAAGGCTGGTGGCTCCGCAGGGAACCAGCATTCACACCCAATGACCTGCCGGATGTCATGAAGCCGGGCAAGCAAGGGCTCTTCGTCCTCCAGCACCGTCCGCTGGACTGCAAGAACGAAAGGCAAGGTCTGTGGGCACCCAGTGCTCTGCCGCCCGAAGACCTGAGGGCGCCCGGGGGTGCAGATCAGGGGACATCGACCGCGGGCTACCTCTCACCTTGCCTGCTACCCATGAGCACCTCCACCAGCTGGAAGCTCTCAGGACCCGCGGCCTGTGGGGGGCGGAGTTTGAGGCATGAGGCCTGGACCCCTGACTCCCCCAGGACTCCCCCCAGACTGGCCGGGACCACAGCGGCACACACACCTGACGTCCAAGCAGCGGCAGAACCTCCAGCACCACGGTCCGGGCAATGCTCTGTGGGGTCACACGGATGGACACGTAGGCCACACCCACCCTGCAGGGAACAATCTCAGGAGCTTGGGTCACACGGCCCCCACCCCTCCCAACTCCCGCCGGCAGACCCCGGGCCTTGGGCCTGGGTCTCACTTGAGCCAGGCAGGGTAGATCCTCAGGACTTCCTGGGTGCGGGGCAGAGCGCGGATGATCCAGGCCTCGGGTGCAGCCTCTCGGGATCCAGGGCCTCTGCTGTCCTCCCCCCCCGCACTCCCACCGGCCCGGGTCTTGCCCCGAGCCCCAGTGTCCGCAGCGTGGACAGGCAGGGGGAGCGCCTGCAGCTCAAAGTCTCGAGGGTCCTCCATGACATAGTAAGCCCGGAGAGCCGCCTCCTGCGGGGGGTGGGGGCGGCACATGTGGACAGGTGCCAGGGCCAGGCCGGATGCCACAAAGCGCCCCCAGGAGTGGGCCCTGCCCGCAGCCCCTGTGGGGGCTCTCTCGTACCAGGACCTCCTCGCTCCTGGCCAGGCGGGGGACAGTGATGACTCGAAAGTGGTTTCTCTGCAGAGCATCGTTGCCATCAAAGACCTTCAGGGTCAGTTTGCCTGGGCCAGAGAAGTGGACATGGGCCCGTGGAGTGGGTACGGGCTGGGCACAGGACAGGGGATGGGGTGAGGGATGAGGAGGCACAAGGGTGGCGGGCCAGGCCACAGCTAGGGGCACTTACTGGACTCCGGGGCCAGCACCTCTCTGCCCAGGCCAGTGGGGCTGCTTCCGTCCACACCATCGTCCCCCTCACCTGCGGGAGGGGCACAGCTGACCTCGTACTCGGGGCCCACCCCCAGCCCCCACGCCCGGCCCCAGCACAGCCCTTCACGCACCTGGCTCTGGGGCCGCGCTCTCAGAGATGCGGAAACAGTGCATTTTACTGAAGTTTCGGGACAGCAGGCGCACGCACGCCGGAGGCAGGACCATGGTGCGCAAGCGCCCAAACGTGCACTCCGGGGCGAGCGCCGCCGAGCAGACTGAGTGGGCCTGGAGATGGGGGCATGGACTGGCCCTCAGCCACTCCGCAGGGGCCCACGCTGGACTGATGGCCCCTAACCAGCCCACGACAGGGCACACTGGCGGGTGGCACCACCCTCAGACCAGAAGGATCCCCAGCTCTGTACAACGGGGACCACCCACCGCCCCAGAGAGTGCGATGCAGACGGGTGAGAGCGGAAGGACGCACCACACCTGCTCCCAGGACCTCTATCCTGCTTTCCAAAAGCTTAGTACATCCACGCCGCCCCACCCCCTAGGACCGTGACACCCCACCCCCCCAGAAACCCCACTGCCCCATTCCACCCCCCAGGACACGCCCCCCCCCCCCCGCAAAGCCCCACCTGCACGCCGCACCACCCCGCCCCCCAGGACACGCCCCCCCCCCGCAAAGCCCACCTGCACGCCGCATCACCCCCGCCCCCCAGAGCTCCCCCCCCCCCCCCCCCCCGCAAAGCCCCACCTGCACGCCGCACCACTCGCAGCGCACACCCGCCAGCACATCGGAGGAGCCGCACGTCTTCCTGCAGACCTCGCAGCGCGCACCGGAGGGCAGGTTCCCCTCCCGCCAGTGGTGGTGGTGCATGTCCTGCGGAGGGGGCAGTCACCGGTGGCTCAGCCAGCACCCCCAGCAAGCCCCGCCCCCGCCTGGCCCCCCACCGCAGGCGTCCGGCCCTGTGCACTCACGTGGTCCCGGTGCCCGTCCCCGTGGCACTGGCGGCAGTCGCTGCAGGCGAAGGGCACACAGTCGGGGTGAACGTGCAGCTCACACACTGGGGGGCGGGCAGGGTTAAGGGCCTCTCGCCGCTCCCCACAGCCCTGCCCCCTTCTCTCGGGCATCTCTGCCAAGGCCAGCCAGTCCTGGCCACACTTCCTTGATCCTTCCTGGGGTGGGGAGCTCTCAGGAGGGGAGCCCCCCTCTCAGAGGATGGGAGCCGGCTTCTCCTGTCAACCTGTGTGGCCCCCTGCACCTGCTTCCCTGTGAGGGCAGCTCGGGATCCACAAACACGCCCCCCCATCAGTGCCCAGGGCACCAGCCCACCTCCTGCCCAGCCGCCTGGCCACAGCGAGGTGTGGGCTGCCCTGGGCAGCAGAGATCAGGCCCCTGGTGAGTGGTGCAGAATGGGGGGGGGCGGGGGGCTCAGCAGTACCTTCACAGCGGAGCGCAGGGGCCTCCAGGGTCTTGCGGCACACAGCGCAGAACTTGCGCTTGTAGAGACCCCGCGGGCCGAAGCAGTGGGCCATGGGGACCTGCAGGGAGCAGCAGAGCTCCCCCTCAGCCTGGGGCCTACCTGCCAGCGCCCATCTGGGGCCGGGAGGCCTCATTCTCTACATCCCCAACAGCTCCCACTGCCACCCACACCCCCTGCCTGACCCCTGCGGTCCCCCTAAATCCTCGCCCGCCCCTCTGTGCCTCCTAGGGGTCCTGCTGAAACTGCCCAGTTCTCTTCAGAGTCCTTGCAGGACCAAGGCCAGCTGTGATCTCAGGCAGCCCTTTCTGCAGGGAACACCCCGGCTGGTTCTGCCCATGCCTGATTCAGCTGTGCAGTCCAGTCCAGCTTCCTCCAGACCTGTTCCCCTGCCCTCATGACACATCTGGGGCAAGCTGGACAAAGCACACAGGGACAGAGGCCCACCAACAGGCAGGACGAGCAGTGCTGGGTGCCAGGGACCCCCAAGGAGGAGTGGTCAGAACCAGTGGGAAGTGAGGCCCACTGCTGTCCTGGGAGGGGCTCACAAGCAGGGATGCATTCAGCATCCTGGGCACCCAAGGCAGCACAATGGAACACTCCCACCCCATCCAACCAGCCAGCCTCTCAGCCCAGGACCTGCCACAAGAGCCAGCTTCCCCAAGCCCTCTGCCCACACTGCATACGCACCCGGACCAGGCTAGGGGCCACACCCGCACAGGGGGTCTTCACGTGCTTCAGGCACTTCTCGTGGGACATGAAGTTGCAGACTGTGGAATGAGAGCTGCATGAGTTGGCCCCCGTCCGACCCCAGGCTTTGGCCAGCAGAACCACCAGGGGCCATGGCCGGATGCCAGCATTCTGACAGGGCAGTGCGCCTCTCACGGTGGGCCCGCTCTGCCAGAGCTGGAGGGGAGTCAGCATGGGGTGAGTCGCTGCAGCCCACCCCCCCCACCCCAGCTCCGATCCCGCGTGAGCAATGGAGAAAGTGACTCCCACCGTCTCCACCGTCGTGGGGGCAGAGGGAGGGCATGGCCACAGCCTCCCTCCACAGAAGCGCCACAGACACCCTGATCCTCTGCCCCACGCCACCTCTCATCCCGAGAGCCCGGAGTGGGGATGATGCTGTGTCCTGGAGTCTTGAGAGTGGCCCCTGCCCCTAGCACACAGGGGCACACTCCAATCTGTTGGCCCTGAGGTGCAGGCAGGTAAGTGGGCATCTCCCCCCAAGACCAGCTTCACCAAGAAACCCTTCCCTCACTCCCCCACAACTCTAAAGACCCCTAACTACCCCCTCCCGTGTGGTGTGCCTGCCGAGACCAGAGCCAGTCTGTAATGGGCCAGGGCCTCCCGAGACAGGCAGGGTGGCAAGCCCAGGGATGGTTGCACCTGCCCCCGCCCAGAGGAGTAGACAGCCCAGAGGCTCTATAGGCAGTGAGCACTCAGACGTACGCTGTGCCCTTGAGGGCCACTAAGAAGGAGGCCGAGAGACGATGATGACAGGAGGAGCCCAAGAGGAAGCGCCCTCTGGCAGCACATACAGCATTGAGTGGGCCTGGGGAGGGGGCCAGGGGCCTGGGCAGAGCCCCACTGGGGTGGGGTGGGTTAGACAAGGCAGCAAGAAGCTGGGAAGTGGGCAGGGGGCAGAAGAACTCACTGCAACATAGCCCTTGGTGAAAAGTGTGACCCGGGGGGCCTTGAGGCAGCCCCTTCCCACCCACTGCAGCCCTACCCACGCGTCCCTAGGAGAAGGCAGACCGGTCCTCCACAGGCTAGCAAGAACAGCCTGAGACTTTGCTTCAGAAGAACTACAGTAGGCTGGGGTCGGATGGAAGCAGCAGGGAGGCAGAGAGGAAGGGTGAGCACTCCAGCTAGCTTCCCCTTCAGGGCACCCAGACTAGCTCTGTCCCGGAAGGCAGCGGTGGCGGGCAGGTGGCACCCAGTCCTCTGGCCCACGGAGATAGGGCCTGATCACCCCACATCCCACATCCCACATCCCGGGTACTCCGGGGCAGGCGGGGAGGCTCTTCCTCCCACACCCTTGTCAGGCCCCTCTGCTTGCCAAGATTACCACCCCTTCCCCACGGAGGTGGGGAGAAGGTCCATACAGATGCCCAGGGATGGCCTCCACGTCATCCCCCAAGCCCAGCCTCTTTCCATGAGCTGCTTCGCCCTTTAGACCTAGAGCCCCACCTGCAGAAGGTCACAGCAGTGAGGAAGACCTGGAGCCCTGCCTTCACCACCCGTCGCCTGTGCGGGGATCCTGGGTCTAGCCTCAGACCTGGAGCCTTGCCTTCACCACCTCTCACCTGTGCAGAGATCCTGGGTCTAGCCTCAGACCTAAAGCTGACTCAGCCTGCACAAGCACTTCTCCCTGCTCAGGTGAGCCTCTTGGCATGGGAGACGGTAAGAAAGGGCAGTGTTTCTGATATGAGAGAATCTAGGGGTGACTCCCCCCAGGCCACCTGGTGCAGCACTAAGGAGTCAGATCGAGCATGCCATTTTTTTTGGTAGAAGGCATCCTGTGTGAAGGACCCAGCCTCCTCCACCCAGACCTGGTCAAGCCTTCTCTGTAAAGCTTGGCGTTAAGTGGTCCTTCTGTCCCCAGAGACAAAAGCCTGTCTCCCCAAGTGGAAAAAAGGCTCCCCACAAAGTGCCACCTTCCACATCCCTGGGCAGCTCTGGTCCCCAGGGCCCACCCACCTGTTCTGGCAGAGGGAGCAAGACTACAAGAGGGCAGGCCTTGGAAGCCTGCACCCTCGATGTCCCATGAGCCAGAGGAGGGAAGGCCTCCTCGCCCGGCCAGCCAGCTTGGCAGCTAGGTGGGAGCCCTGTTGGGGCACGCCACACTTGGCCCTGCGGGCAGCAGTGTGCATGCAGGGCAAAAAAGGCCCAGCACTAGGCTACAGGAACCAGTAGCCCAGACCAGCCCTGCCTGACCACACTGCTGCCCCGTGCTGCCCCAGCGGCTGGACTGAGGAGCCCAGACAAGTCCCACTTGCTCGGGGTGGGCTGGACTCATCCCCCAGCCACTGCACCTGCCCCACGCCGCCCACAGTGCTCTTCCCCCATTGAATCCCAACCCCAGTGAGGGAGCACGGGGAGCAGTTTTTTCCTGAGGCCCACAGTCCTGGGGGAAGCCACCTGGTGCCCCCAAGCCCCTGGAAGAGCCAGTCCTTATCACCTCCCTGGAGAAGGTCTGCGGCCAGCACACTCCTGCCCCGTGGGGCAGGCGGTTCTGTCCTGAGGAGGCCATTGCTGAGAGTGCAGAGGTGAGAGGTGAGGAGCCCATCCTGGGCCAGGGGCCGGGGTCTGTGATGGGGTCGCGGGCGCTCACCGTCGCACAGGAAGCCGGCCAACCCCCAGATGAAGTCGGAGCAGAGGTGGCAGAAGGTGGGCTTGGTGAGCGTCACCTTCCGGAAGCTGTGGCCAGACGCGGCGGGGCCTGGGGGCCTGGCGCCCGCCCGCTCCGGACAAGACCCCGGCCCCGGCCCCGGCCCCGGCCCCGGCCCCGGCCCCGCGCGGCCTCTGCCGCCTAGCTCGGGGCTGGAGGCCGGGCTGCCCGGGCGCGGCGAGCTACCGCCGAGCCAGGCACGGGCCCGGGGCTCGGCCGCCGCCGCCATCCCTACCCGGGCGGCCCGAGCCCCGGCGGCGGGCAGGAGCCGGGTCCGCGCTGCGGAGGAGAGGGACCTCCGCCTCCCCTCCGACCCCGCGGTCCGCGCCGGGCTTCCGACTGCGCCCGCCGCCACTGCGCAGGCGCGCGCTCGGGGGCGGGGGCCGAGCAGCCGGGGGGCGGGGCCTGGGGGCGGGCTGGGGCGGTGGGCCTTCTGGGGCGGGGCTTGGAGAGGCGGGGCGGGGCCTGGGCTGGGGCGGGGCGGCGGTGGGAGGCGGGCGGGCAGGCCTGCGGAGCCGGGGTCCGAGCCCGGGCCGAGTTGGGGGCCGCTTGGGGAGACCTGGCGGGCAGGGGGGGGTGGGTCTGGCCTCCGGCCGACAGCCTGCGCCGGGAATCGGGACCGGGTTCCCCGCACGCAGCCTCTCGATGACGCCGGCGCAAGGCGTTTGCACCTGCGGCGCCCAGACCCGCGCCTGCGCAGACGGACACCTCCCACGCGACACGCCGATCCCACGGGTGGTTCGTGGTTGCGCGGGGAGGCCCTGCGAGCGCGCGGCACATCCCAGGGGCCCGAGGGCGGGGTCGAGAACCCAGGCCCGCCTCCCCTGCAGGCCCCCGGCCGTGCGTAGAAGGCAGGGTGCGCGGTCTTCGCACGCGTGGGCCCTGCCTTACCCCCGAGTACCCGCAAATCCGGCCCCTGTCCTCACCACGGATGAGGAAGTCATGAGGGTCCGGGTCAGCGATAGCCAGGGAGTGCTCCCAACCCCACGCCAACGTTGCTGCCCTGCCTGTTCGCAGATGGTGCCCTCTACCATCAGCTCTCTCGTGGGAAGCCCGAGGGGCCAGCGTCCCTCCCTCCGGGTCGTGGCCTCGTGTTCCCGTCGGGGGCTGGCCTGTCGCGACGCTCCCCAGGTCATCCTCGACCCCCCCATGCTAGGAAAGACCGGCCCCCACCGCACCCCCGGGGAAGGCAGTGAGTTCCGCCCGCCAGCCAGCCAGCCGGGCTGAGATGTCTGGCTCTACAAAGGGGCGACGCCAGCACGCACCGCTTTGTTTTGTCCAGGCGGCACTGGGGGGGTAGGGGACGTGTCCACGAAGGTCACCCTGACCCCACAGCCTGCCAGAAATCACTCCAGGTTCCCTACTTCTGTGGGCCTGAGCGCAGGCTACGATGCCAGTGGCCGAAATGGGAATCGTGGCCCAACGGGCTTCTTGGGGGACCGAGAAGGGAAAAGCAGGGGCTGCAGGGAGGGGTTGGCTCCCCTGCGTGCGGGGAAGGGTAGAGCCCCAGGGTCCCAGAGGAGGAGAAAAACAGGGTGGAGGATGCAGCCAGGGGAGAATAATGTCCGCGGTGGGGGTGCTTAATGACCACGAAGGCGACCAAGGCAATGCCTGGAAGTGGGCTGGGCCTGCTGGGAGGGCCTGCGGAGGGAGAGACAGGGAGGGTTACAGTGCCTTATTTGGCTGAGGGGGGATTCCGGGTGTGGACAGCAGAGGGCGAGAGAGGGCAGTGCCAGAGACGGGGTCCTGAGAAGGCCGGAGGACTCTCGCCCTCACTCCCCAGGAGGGTTCTTCATTGTCCAGAAACCGTTCACTGCGCACCCAGGGCACTGGGCTGGCATGTCTGCCCTCCTGGAGCTGAGTTCTGGGGCTGACAGACAACAAACTGAAAAACAAACAAGCCTGGAAATGCCACTTAATGTCTTGGTGCCGCTGTGGATGGAGGGAGTCAGGCCTGAGTGCCCAGGAGGAGCTGGGCTGTGGGCAGCAGGAAAACAGACCGGCAAGGGGAAACAGAGGGTGCAAAGGCCCTGGGGCCACTCCTCTCTCTTTGTTTCCTCAGCACCCCCATTCTGGCTTCAACCCACCCAGCTCCCCGAACCTGCCCTCAGCCAGGTCACAAGTCACAGGTGAGGGCCAGGCCCCAGGTCCGACCGGCCTCCTGGCCCTGGGAGGGTTATAATCTAGCCATGGTGCCTGAGAAGGCACAGGTTTCTATGGAAGACCACTCCGCACCATGCAAACTACAGCTGACTTCTTAGGAAACAGGACCTAAAGACATATCTCTCCATGCATGAGAAAGTGGAGGGCAGGGGAAACACCTGGAGAAGGGGTATCCTGTGTGCATTTCTGCAGAAACGTAACTCTGCTCTCTGATGTGGCATGCCAACGGAAATGGCAGACACACTGCCATCAAACCTTCCCGAGAACTTGGGACACCTTCCAAAATAGTTAGCAGCTTCTAGCTGATGCTGAACACATCTGCCTGGAGCATGGCTCTCCTCGAGGATCTGGGTGGCCCGCTCTGCGCTCTTGCTCCTGCAGAGAGCTTTGGGTCTACAGGCTGTCCCTCTCCCCTTCTCTTCTCTCCGGGTCTCAGTAAGCTCAGGAGCCCTAACACAACTCCCCAGGCTGGGGGGCTTGACCAACATTTACTTCTCACAGTTCCGGAGGCTGGAAGTCTGAGATCGGGGTGGCGCATGGTCATGTTCTGGTGGGGGCCTCGTCCTGATTTGGCAGACGGGGGCCTTCTCACTTGGCTTCTCACAGCAAGAGAGAGAAGAAGGTGTCTAGCGTCTCTTTTTATAAGGGCACTAACCCCGTCCCATGCTCTTGACCCTCAAATGCCCCACCTCCAAATACTATCCATGGGGTTAGAGTTTCAACATATGAATCAGTGAGAGAATCAACGTCTGTTGTTCAAGCCCCTCCGTTTGTGGTCCTTTGTTACAGGCACCCCCGTCTGTCAGACTCGCACAGAAACAGGCCAGCTGTGCGTTATCTGGCAAGTAGCTTCCGACGCCCCACATCTTGTTCTGAGTGCCACGGATGTGTCTCTTTCCCGCTGGTGCACATTCAGTGCGCGTTAGCAGCTGCCCCGACGTGGGCGCACCATGGTTTATCCTTTCTCCTGTGAACAGACTTGTGCGTTGGTGCCCGACTTGGGCTGTTAGGAAAAATGCTTCCAGGAGCTCTGGTGCACGTATACACATGTCCACGGGAGTACCCTTGCTGGGCCATAGGACAGACTGTGTTCACCTCTAGAAGAGAATCCCAAAGAAAAATAAACCCACCCTCACCAAAATACTAATGTGTACGTCCACTAGCAACGTAGGAGATTTTCCTCTGCTGCACGTTTGTGACAACCACGGTCTCACAATTTCAGCCTTTCTGGTAGGTTTTGGTATGGTTTTTCACTTCTGTCCTTTGGTGGTGAGGAAGTCGCCAGATCCTTATCACAGATCCACCTGCCCTCTGCAGCTCTTTTGTAAGGCCCTGTTTGTTAAGTGCCTTGATCATTTTTCTGTTGAGCATCTTTTCCTTATCGATTTGTGCTTATTCACATACTCTGGAGATGATTATTTTGTGAACTACCGTCCATTCTTGCCGTCCGCGGCTGCCAAGCTCTGGAACCGCGAACGCAGGATTGTGGAGTCCGTGAACACACAACCAGGGCTCCTGGGGAAATGCAGGGTCAGCTTCCTGGGAGGCTCTGGGCACGTTTTCATCAACGGATCAACACAGAACCGTGTGTCGTGTGGCTTCTGTTCAAAGGCATCTCATCGACTATACAGTTGAGTCATCAAGGACCCATCCTGCCGGCATCACCGAACCTCACGCCTCAACAAAACCCACCCAGCACGCGGTTTTCTCCGCGGGCCCATCACAGCCTCTGGTGCTTGGAGCCCTGGGTGGGACCTCAGGACCACCCTGGGGGGTCATTATAAACAACGGAGTCACCAGCCAAAAGCACAAAAATGCGGGACACGTGGCACCAGATCGACAACAGAAAGGACACTTGTTTCCAGGGCGAGCTGAACCGAGAAGGCAGGGCGCCGCCTCCTCCTGTCTCCGCCGGGGACTTCGGGCCACGCTCCGTCTTCGCTGCTCTGGGCACGTCCCCGAACGACCATGGACGTGCCGGGAGTGTTGACTGTGGGCTCACAAACAAGTTTCAGTGAGCAGGTGAATTCGCAAATCTGTGAATATTGAAGTTTCCTGCATCAGCACAGCCTCCTCCACACCAGGATGGTCCCCTTGCTCTCAGTGTGGCTCTGGGTGAACAGGCCTTCCTACGTTTTCACCTCGTCCAACTGATCAGCCTTTCCTTTCTGGGGAGGGCCATTGTGTCCTGTTCAAGCACCTGCCTGCCCTGAGGTCATGGAAATGCTCCTGGTTTCACATTTCTATCTCCTGAGGCTGCCTGGCCCGCCTTGGTGGTGTGGGTGAGGCAGGGTCCCATCACAGGGACCCGCAGCCTCTCTCTTCAAGAAAGAATGCAAGTCATCATAGAATTAGGTGCACATGTATTCAGAATGAGATAAGAAATCATCATCTTTTAAAAGATTGACTAATAGCACGAACATTACAAAATCAAGAAAATACCACAATTCTTATTCATAACTGCATGGTACTCCACTAGGATGTGTTTTTCATCTACGTCTTTTATCGTCTCTTCTTATAACAATTTTTCAACATTACTTTCCAGGGGAAAAGAGGAGAACTTAGTATCTCTAACAAGGTTGATTGAAAACAACGTCGTGACTACTATCTCTCACCAAAGTCCTCTCTTGACCACTCACTTACTCAGAACTCCTACCCTGTTAGGACTGCTGTCAGGTTTGGAGAGAACGTTGACAAGTTGTTTCATTTATAAGCTGGGGAGGCTGGGATATTGCATTTTCTCGTGCTGTGACTCATCTCAAATGCCCTTACAGATCTCCTGAACCTTCTTCTGTCGCGTCCTTGTCACATCGGCTGTGAGGGGTTCTCCATTATCTTGTTGATGTCGGCATTTCCTGTTAAATCAGCAGAATGTTTAATCCCATTCCAAAAGTCCAGTGTGATTCACTCCTTCTGGCTAATTGCCATGGCAGTTCCTGGAAGCCGTTTTCTGTGCCAGGCTGTCTGGCATGAACTTCGCGAGGAAGTGACTGGGGACAACATGAATATAGTCCATTAAACCCCAGCTGGAGTTTCTACCACTCAGCTTCCCCTTGGCCCCGTCCTGAAAAGGGCCCCCCACCTCCCCAGAACCACCCCAGCAAGAGGGGAAATGTGACAGGAGGAGTTTGAGGCAGTGTGGGAATTGCTGTGGTCCTAGTATCTTCCTTTAGCGAAGTTTACAAAAACGTCTGACCATATGACCAAGGCCCCGCGGGAGCCTGTGCCATTGAGTGGACCTGCTGTGTCTGTCTTTGGCCAGGCTGCAGGGTCTGCTCCTCGGGCTCCACAGTCCTGATCTAAGAGAGCAGAGGCCCCTGCAGGGGCTCAAGGTGTGGGCAGGACGTGCTCCCTTCAGAGGCCTGCCGCTGGCCCTCTCGGTCTTCTGGAGCCGTGCTCTCGGCAGTTCTGTGCTCATGAGCCCTTCCTCGATCATCAGAGCATAGCATCTTTACTCTAAAATGTGTACCCAGGATTTTCTTTTAAAGATTTTATTTATTTATTTGAGAGAGCAGGAACACAAGCAGGGGGAGAGGCAGAGGGAGAAGCAGACTCCCCGCCGAGCAGGGAGCCCGATGCGGGGCTCGATCCCAGGACCCGGGATCATGAGCTGAGCCGAAGGCAGACGCTTCCCCGACGGCGCCCCCCCAGGCGCCCCCACCCCCAGGATTTGTTTTACTCAGATATGGTAAGGTGACAGAAATGGAAACACCCACCTTTGGAAGGATAATTTATTACTTACATTTCCCAGGAGAAGGGGATACCCCGCACCATGTGGGGCCACGGGGGAAACACCGGTCGGAATCAGAACGGAGAAGCAGGAGCAAAGGGAATGTGGCCCAGAGCCTTTACTGGGGTTTCCATGGGAAGGAACGGGTGAG
Organism: Eumetopias jubatus; assembly: GCF_037043125.1. Lineage (NCBI taxonomy): Eukaryota > Metazoa > Chordata > Mammalia > Carnivora > Otariidae > Eumetopias > Eumetopias jubatus. Next base: position 202,188,510 of record NW_028274808.1, on the reverse strand, counting down.
CAGCCGGCACAGGGAGTAAGTTTAGGATCGGGTACTTTGAAAAAATCGGGCAGGCCTAGGCTATAGTGGCGGTCCCTGGTTGTCCAGTGTCTGGCCTTGGGGTGATGTGCGGCAAGGGGGTGTTGGCTTGGCGTGTGAGAGCATTGAAAGCTGGGTCGGGGGTGTGGGCTCTCTCCAGGAACTGTGTAGCCCTAGGAGGGGCACTCTCTCCAGGGCCAAGGCCCCAGATGCCGGAGCATCAAGAATGAAGAAAATAAGCAAATACAGGCAGGGGAGAAAAAGTTGTTACCTGCCTAGAGATATAAGCCAGATTTTGTTTAAGAGGGAAAAAATAAGATCCTGCCCTAAGAGAAGACACACGGTGAGGGGATGCTGCGGTGGTTGGAGCTGTCCCAGGGGAGGCTCCTGCTGGCCCTTCCCTCCCAGTTTCCTCCTATCAGACAGAGGCAGGAGGGAAAAGCCTAAAACCAGAAAGAAATAAAAAAAGAAAACGGGAGAAAATACAGGCCTGATTTTGCCTGTTCTTTCGCCTGGAAAAATTAGGAGCAACTAGTGGTAGATTACCACAACCCCATGATGTGGTCCCACCCATTAGAGGCCCCACACCTAGAACCCAAGATCATTAAAATTGTGTCCAACCAACTTGTAAATATTTTGCTCTTACTGGTGGGCTGAAATGTCCAGCTCTGCGCCTGTTCTGGCAGTCTATCCGCCGCAGCTACTTCCACACCTGGAAGGACACGGTGCACCTCTGCAGGCTGCCCGTGGGTGTGCCACAGCACCATCCCCCAGACGAGATCCTGACCCGGGCTCCTCTCTCCAAGACGGCGCCCTCCTCCAAGGGGGTTCCTGGGACACACTCACTAGGACACGGGGGTCCAACAGCTTTTAGTCCTGTTGGGTCCCACTGGCAACGCATTCCTCCTCAGGCCCCTGGCTGCCTGGGAGCCCCTTGGGACTTGGATTCTCAGAGCGGGCAGGTCGTGTGAACAGCACCACCAGCCACCGCGTGTGACCGAGCCCAGTGGAGTCCTACTGCCAGGATGTCCCCGAACATGGACAGGACCCAAGGCTAGCACTTTAGCCAGACTTCACGCAGGTGTCTGAGCGGTGGATGCTCTGGGCAATAATGGCTCATCCTCACACTGATGATGCACTGTCAGGCCATCGCCTAAAAACTGTCTCCTTCAGAGTAAAGAACGCTGGAAATCTCTTGCCTCACAGATGCCAGAAATATAACTTAAAATCACACATGTCTCTGGATACACTAAGGCCACAATACGAGTCCCGACTAAGACAGCCTTACCCTTTGGAGTTACAAACGTTACTAACAGTAGCCAAGACACATGTCACTTGAAACCACCATGTCCCCGACACGTTCCACGACCGTTTCTCTGAGGGACATACTGGTCTTCTTGAACAATTCCTCTTCATATCCCAGTCCAATAAATGGGCCCCTAGTTGAGTCTCCATCCTGCCCTAGGCTTTACGCTCCCTTAATTGAGGGCCCTTTGCCCAACTCTCACCTCACACCAACCTGAAAAGCTTTCCCACGGTCCTTCCCTGTACTGAAGGGGAGATGTGCTCAGCCTCTGTGCAATGGAGACTGACTGGTCATGAGGCCCTTTGCTGATGTCTCCCTACCCCTTGTGTCCCCGTGTGGCCCCGGACCGAGTGCCGGGCCTCCTGTTTCCTGGGATCGGTTGAGTATGAACTTCTTCCTGCACGGCAACCATTTTCCTGTATGTGTGTCTCACCATAACTGGTTAAAACAAATCCTGAGTACACGTTTTGGAACAGTCTCCAGATCTCTCTCTCTTCTGAGGTCTTTACGTGGCCACTCCCGTGTCAAGTCTCCCTCTGCCTCCCCCTCACGAGGATGCCGTGATGACATATAGGGCCCATTCAGATCATCCGGGATTATCTCCCCTCTCAAGACCCTTCACTTAATCACACCTGCAAGTCTCTTCAGCACAGAAGGTCACGCTCAGAGGTCCTGGGCTTAGGACCACGGACACCACTGTGGCCAGCCAATCAGTGTGCATTTATTCCACTCACAACTTCTGTGTTAACTGTCACACATTTCGATTCTCTGGTGTATTTAAGCCCCCAGAATACATTACAATATTTTTTTTTATATATCACTCTTCATTAGATTCGTGTACAACATAGTCTTCTGTACCTCTGGGCTGTGTGGGACCATTCTGCGTGGAGGTACCAGTTACCATCTCCTTGGTGAGGGCCAATGGGGACCAAAGTCCCCAGAGTCCAGTTCTCCGCAAAGTCCTCATCTGACCTTCTCTTTGGAAGGAAAATTCTTGCTGGATTCAGAATTCTAACTTACCGGTTGTGTACTTCCAGGACTTTGAAGTTTTCATTTCACTGTGTATTGGTTTCAATTGCTTCTGTTGAAAAGTCAGTGAGCTTTGAAGATACTCTGTGGGTCTTTGGTTCCAGCCCTTCACCACGATGTGCTTGGGTTCGGCTTTCTTCATGCCTTTCTTCGTGGGCTTCGCGGCACTGCTTGATTCTGTGGCTGGGTATCTTCCAACACTTCTAGAAAATCGCCCGCCCTTATCTCTGCAAATCCTGTTTCTGTCACCAGCCTGGGGGACTGACTGGTCCGTTGGCGGCCTCCAGGGACGGGGTTGTGCTGTTTCAGGCAGGAGGGTGCAGGCACGAGACTTTTCACAGGGTGGCGAAACGTCTGATTGTGGAAGACGCGGTGCTGGACGACTTGCCTGGCGTGTGTACAACGTGAAGTGTAAACCCAGGCCAGGCCACCCAGCTGTCTGTCAGCAAGGTCCGCTCGCCTTCTCCAAGCCAGCTTGTGCCCCGACCACACCGGCTCCTTGTCGCTTCGCCTTGCCAAGCCCACACCCCAGCGGCTCACCTATGACTCCGCTCCTTCCCTCCCACCCCTGCATCCAAGCCGCCTGCGGTCCTAGCGCTCATCCTCCAAATGTGTCCCACATCCGACCACCTGTGCCCACGTCCAGCCATCGCAGGTCGGAGCCATCAAGTAGCCGCCTGACCCGTACATTAGGCGACTCCCCGGCCTCCGGGGCGATCCTCCGAAGCATGAAGCCGCAACGGCTCACTCTCGGGCCCCGGGACAGCGGAGCGCTCTTACAGGAGGCGTCCGAGCACAGCCGGTGAGCAGGGCTGGCGGGTACCGCCGTCCAGCGGGGGAGGACCGAGCCAGGAAGGGGCAGCGGTCCAGGACTCCCCAGTCTGGAGCCCGGCGGCAGGGGGGCGGGGAACCCCCAATCCCCGCCCACTCACCGGCCCGCCCCTCCCGGGTTCCGAGAACCCACCCAGACCCGGCCCCGCCCCGCAGCGGCGGTCACGTGGCGTGCGACCCGGAGGCGGAACCGGCGGCGCAGACCTGGGCTCCCGGAGCGCAGAGGAGCCGCCGGGCCTGCGGGGATCGTGCGCCCGCGCCCCCCGCGCTCAGCCATGCAGCCCCCGGGCTCCCGCACCCCGCTGCTCGCGCTGCTGGCCGCGCTGCTGGCCGCGCCCCGGGCTCTGGCAGAGGCCCCGCACCTAGTCCTCGTGGACGCGGCGCGTGCGCTGCGGCCCCTGCGGCCCTTCTGGAGGAGCACCGGCTTCTGGTGAGCGCTGCACGCGGGGAAACGGAGGCCCGAGAGGCCCATCTCCCCTCCATCCCGCCGCGCGCTCCTCCCGAACCCGGGACGCGCTCCTGGACCCCCTGGTTGCATTGGAGAGACCCCTGGGCTCCCGCGCCCACCGCTCGGGCGCTCTGATGTGAGGAAGGCTGCCCAAGTCCTCACCCTTCCCTGGCTGGTTTACTTCTTCCTCTCGGGGTCCGCCTTCAGTCAGACTGGGGGTTTTCTTTGTCGGCCGGCTCCAGGCGGTGTTTTGGGTGCCCCGAAGGGTTTTCTGAGTGGGTGCCCGGTGTGGTGGAGACCTGCGGACAGGCCCTGAGTTTGCGCGGTGGCCACCTGGGGCCGTCCAGGCGGTCACCTGGAGCAGCGGCCCAGGACCCTCCCAAGGGGGCGGCCACAGTGATGTCAGACAGCCCTGTCATGGGACCTATCTCCCAACCCCCCTGTGTCTCTGACCCCCCCCTCCCGTGGCTCCGACCCCGCCCCCCTCGTGTCTCCAACCCCCTCTGTGGCCTGCTTCTGGCTGAGATCACCTGGCTGAAGGGGGAAGGAGCAGGGTATTGGGATGGGGTCCTCTCTTCTCAGGGTGCCCCTGATTTCCATAAACGTGAGACAGAATAACATTCCTGACGTTGGGGGTCATTTTATTACATCAGGGACGGTAACATTCATTGGCAGGTACTCCCCACTCCAGCTGCTGGAGGTGGGTGTCCTGGGCAATCCCAGGCCCTGTCCACGGGGACTCATGCCCCTTGTTCTTTCCCCAGCCCCCCACTGCCTCACAGCCAGGCTGACCAGTACGACCTCAGCTGGGACCAGCAGCTCAACCTGGCCTATGTGGGCGCTGTCCCTCACGGTGGCATTGAGCAGGTCCGGACCCACTGGCTGCTGGAGCTCGTCACAGCCAGGTAAGTGATGGGGGCAGCCGGCAGAGCCCCCTTTATGGAGAGCAGGACCGAGGCTAAGGGGAGAACTGTGTTGGGGTGTGCAGGACCGGGCAGTGTGAGGGCCGTGGCGGGGGCAGAAGAGAGGAATCCTGCTCTGAGGAGCTGTTGCCCTCGCACTTCCCAGCAGAGTGTCCTGTGTGGGGCTCTGGTGGGTGCTGGGCAGCCCCTGCACTGGGCACAGCTGACATCCCGCTGGATATCACTTAGAGGCACAGGGGCAGGTTGGTGTCCCACTGCGCCAGCTTTGTGGCTGAACCAGCACCAGCAAGTGTGCACCCACATACCTCATGTGATGTGCATGTGGGTCAGGCTTTGCAGGAACGCTGCCCAAGGGCTGGGCTGAAGTTGCGTCGGTCCCACCCCACTTCGGCCCTGCAACGCTCCGCCCAGCCAAGGCGTGGGACGAAGGAACACTTGGGTGTGTGTTTGGAAGACTTCAGAGACACGGAGGTCCTCAGGCCCCCGGCCAGAGCTGCCCCCTCTCACCAGTGGGCCCAGGACTGGGCAGGCCAAGGGACCAGTATCCTGTGGGCACCGTGGAGGCATCCTGATTGCCTTGGGCCCTTGTTCAAATAGGAGGTGACACCTGGTGTCAAATCGACCCTGCAGGACCACGGACGCACAGCACGCGGGCCCAGGGTGTCTCCGTGGCAGTTTGTTTCAAAGGTGCCGCTCTTGGATGTTCAAGTGTCTGGGGCTTCTGTGTGCTCCCTGGTTCCTCCAGGGTGGAGGGGCCCAGTGCCACTCTTGGAGGGGTGTGGTGAGTGGTCGGTGACCGGCTGTGGGAGCGTATCTGCTGAGGGCTCCTGGGACGCTGCTAGAGGGCAGAGTCCGTGGCTGCCAGCGCCCTGCGGCGGGCTCGGGCCTCCTGCACGGCGCTGTGCACGCTGTGGAAGAGCTGCCCCTCGTCAGCCGCGTCCCCCTGGTCCTCCCCAAGGAAGCCACCTCTCCTCAGGGTGTCCCTCACCGAGGGGCTGCAGCAGGCCAGGAGCAGGGTGATGCCCAGGGCCCCGTAATCTCGGCGCAGGTCCTGCAGCGTGGCCACACCGGCTGCATCCAGGAATAGCATTGGGGCACAGTCGATGACCACAGCATGGAAGCTGGCTGCCGTGGTCACCAGTGCAGCCGTGCTGGTCACTGGGCCCAGGTCCACGCCCTCAACAGGGTCTCGCTCACTGGCCCTCGCCTCCAGGCCCCGCTCCTTCTTCCTGGTGGCCACGTGCCCTGCATCCAGCCCCGTGAGGCTGTAGAGTGACCGCAGGAAGAAATCCTTGTTGGCGTAGTAGAGCGGCCCTGCAAAGCGGAATATCTGCACCCCAGGCTCAGGGACCAGGCCCTCAAACTCCGCAGTGTCCTCGTAGAAGCCAGAGTCCCCGATCTGAGCAAGCAGGGCAGCCCGCGGGCGCTGGGTGCGGCCAGCCAGGCTGAGCAGAGACAGGAGGATGCCGGCCAGCAGCCCCACCTCTACACTGACCAGCGCACAGGTGGCTGCCGTGGCCACCCACACCAGCGCATCAGCAGGGCTGAGCCGCCACAGCTTTGGAACGTCCCTCACCTTGCGCAGGGCGCCCCGCAGGCTGACCACAATGACGCAGGCCAGCACGCACCGCTGCAGGTCCCGGAACAGTGGCGCCAGGGCCAGCAGTACCAGCAGCACCACGGCGGCGCTGACCACGCTGGACAGCTGCGTGCGGCAGCCGGTGGCCGTCTTCACGAGGCTCTTGGACAGGGCGGCGCTGGTGACATAACAGTGGAAAAAGGCAGGCAGCACATTGCAGCAGCCCACGGCCAGCAGCTCCTGGTTGGCCCTCACGGAGTAGCCGTGGCTCCGGGCAAACATCTCAGCCAGAGAGATGGAGAAGGCAGAGCCCACGAGGGCCAGGGGCACAGCGTCCAGCACCACACGCCACATCAGCCCAGGGTCTGGCACCCGGGGGGCCACGAAACCAGTGGGGATGTCACCGGCCACGCTGGAGCCAAAGCGTTCGTGGAGCTGGCTGAAGTGGGACACCAGCGTGGCCGCCACAATGACCAGTAGCTCCGTGGGCAGTGGCACCTTTAGGCGGTGCCGGCAGCGGTCTGAGAGCTCCTTAGAGGCCAACAGCACAGCCAGGCACGTGGCACTGGTGACCACGTCGCAGAGGTTGGCCTGCCCAGCACTGCGCAGCAGGCTCAGCCACGTGCTGACCACCATGCCCGGCCCTTGGTGCCGTGGGATCTGCACGCCCAGCAGGTGCCTCAGCTGGGAGGTCAGGATGGTCACCGAGGCCCCCATGGCAAAGCCATCGAGCAGCGGCTGGGAGAGGTAGGTGGACACGAAGCCCAGCCGGAGGATGCCCATGAGGACCTGTGGACAGAGTGTGGTCAGGGCAGCGGGCTGCCTGGTGCAGCAGAGGGGGTGGCCACAGCACAGAGCTCAATACCCTTATTTCCCGAGTGGACTCTGGAGTGCCTGCACACACGTGTGCGCACACAGGCACAGTGGATGCTGGAGGTGCGCACGTGGCCTCCTATGCTCATTTCTGGTCCTTTCACGCATGCCGGCTCTGGGCATCGGAAAGCAGCTCCCTTCTCCTGTCCTGCGAGGGGCACTGCCCCCCACCCGGGAGACCCGGGGCCCCTGGGAGGGTGTGACATTGGGGTGGACAGGACAGGCCTGGTCCGGGAGACCCCTGGGTGTGGGGACGCTGCAGGAAGGGAGGCAGCCTCTCGGGATCCCCCCCTGGACGGGACACCCAGGGGAGCTGCGTGGGCCAGTCAGGCGTGTCTGGAGCTGAGGCCCCACTCCAGCCAACTATTGCTGTCCAGGCCACAGCTGGCTGGGCGGGGCCCCTGTTCCTGGGCACCCTCAGGCCCTCGGGGGCCCCCATCCTGGGTTGCCGTCCCGTGCCCACCTCTGCCTCAGCCTGCTCTGTGCTGCCGTTGCCGGTTAAACCCGCCGTTCTCTGAGGCCCTGAGCCCACACTGCCCTGGGCCCGGCCCTTCTGAGTGGGCGGTGAGCGCCCGAGGGGCCTGCGCCTCGCTTGGCACAAGCCCAGCCGGTAGGCCCCTCACCTGGTAAAGGCCGGCTACCAGTGTGAGGGCAGCGGCAACGCGGATGGCATAGCAGTCCTGCTCACAGTCCTGCGGACCGGGCCCCCCGGCAGCGGCTGAGGCGTTGACCCTGCTGCCGTTGTCCCCGGGCCCAGCGCCGTCCTGGGCGGGGCCAAAGCCGGCCAGCAGGAGCTCGCGGTCCACCACCTGGCCCACCATGAGGCAGAGCAGGCTGAAGATCCCCACGGACACGTGGTGCGAGGTGCCCATGAGGAAGTAGATGAGGTTCGCGAAGAAGGACGTGTACAGACTGTAGATGGGCTGTAGTCCCGCCAGCAGTGAGTAGGCGATGGCCTGTGGCACCAGGATGATGCCGATGACCAGCCCGGACATGACGTCACCTGCCAGGGCCTCCCGTGGGCGGTACCGGCGCAGCCAGCGTGTGGCGGGGAGCAGGTCCTGCACCAGCGTCCAGGCCCTCTGCGGGCTGCACGCGCACCTCCACCACAGCCTGGCTTTGAGCATCTCACGCAGGCCCAGGGGCGCTGGGGACCGCCGGCGGACCAGCACCGGCCCCCCGCCCCGCTGCACGCACTCAGGGGACACCTCCATCCGGCCCGCCACGCTTCTGGGGGAAACTTGCAACGGAGGCGGGCGTCAGCACCGAGGTCAGAGGGCCGCACAGAGACCCAGACCTATGTGTGGCTGAACCCCGCTCCGCTGCTCCCTGCCCACCTCCCCATGCGGGCACAGGCCCCTCCACCACCCATCCCAACCACCACGGTCCCCTCTGGCACCCCTAAGTCAGCTCTGTACCATGGGCTTGGAGCACGAGGGCCTCCCGATGCCCCCTGTTGAACCTTGGAGGGCTGCTCAGACGGCAGCACTGACCACTCCCTGCTCCTTGTGGCAGAATTCCTGGGACGTGCTTTGGGAGGGTGATCTCTGGGGGCCAGCTGGGAGGGAAGTTGGGGTGACTGGCATCTGTCCTCTGCCCGGTCCCCCGGGATTGTGGGGTACCCTTTCCCAGGTGTGTGATCACACTCCTGAGGCAGCTCGGGGTCTCAGACCACACAGGTGCACCGTGGAACACAACGGTGGGACTGCCCCTTGTGTCCCGAGGGCAGCTGGCCTTCTCTTGCCTTGTCACCCCAGGCCCAGGACATAGGGCCTGGGGTCTCCCCGGGCTGTGGAGGATGGCATGTGTGTGTCGGGGGGCAGGCAGGCACAACCCTCATGAGCTCCAGGGGGACGTTGAGCTGTGCTTCCTTCCTGGGACGACCTCGGCACACAGGGGTCCCCCCGAGCCCCCAGAGTCCAGGTGCGTAGAGTGAGGACTGTTTAAGTGGCATCTGCCTTGTGCCGGAGGGTCCACGAAGGAGACCCTAGAACCGCCCTGCCCTCCCCTTCACCCAGGGAGCTGGCCTCTCCTGTCGCCTTGGGGATTTCACGGTCCTGCTGCAGGGCTCCGAGATGATCTTACCTGAGGGGGCCTCTCACAGGCTTGGAGGACCGGAGGGTAGCGAGGGAGCTGGCCTGTCAGCCTGTTGGGGCCAGAGTCTGCCGGCCAGCTGGACCTCCAGAGCCCTCTGGCTTTTGTTGGCGGGTGGGGGAGTGTGGGCGGCAGGCTTCTGGCTCAGAGCTGGAGCCAGGAGCCAGGCCACGGCAGAACTGGCGCCCACCACGGGCAGTGCTCCGTGGTGACCATCTGACTGCTTGGCCAGCTGGGATTGCAGTTAAATTATTTACCCCAAAGATTGCTGAGTCATGGGTTTCCCCCAGACCAGTGTTACCTGAGCGGCTAATCCAGGGAGTTGTACTGTAATCAGAGGCTCACAAACAATTGTGTGGGCCTCTTGATAAGCTCCCGGCCTCCCAGTGGGGCCCCAGGTGTGGGACAGGGTGGGCAAGGGCACCCAGTGGCTGGAGCAGGATGCTTGGATTCTGGGGTCCCTGGGGGAGGCGGAGGGCCTGGGAGCCCAGCCAGTCCTGGGACAGGGCACAGGCAGAGGGGACCCTTCAGCTCGGGGGCCTCTTGCTGTGGTCCCCACAACTAACCCAGGGTCGGTGCTGGGGGTGGGGCTGGTCTCTTCATCCTATCCCTGGTCACCCTCCCTGTTGTGCCGTGAGACAGGCCTGGTCCACGCTGGAGCACCGGCCTGAGTGGCACTGGGCCCCTGTATGCTTGGCGTCTGTTGTGTGTCCTTGTGTGGAAAGCAGGTGTGAGGCTGCCGCTAAGTGTGTGTGTGTGTGCACGCGTGTGGATTGTTGAGGGCAGGAGGGCCAGCAGGCATCGCGATATGCTACCAGCCAGGTGCACCCTTCTTGCTGTGGGGGGTGGGGGTCTGACCACCTGCGTGACTGGCAGGTGCCCGGCGTGGGCAAGGACTGGCTTGAAGGCACATGATGGCTTTAGATGACTAACCGCATGACCCACCAATGATACAATGACTATTCTGATCCCCCACCTTTACACTGAGTAACAGGTGAACTTCTGTCACTGGGATCTTGAAGGGTTATGTGTGGAAAGGGGCCCATCCCGCCGTAGCCCCATAGCCCCTATTGCTCTCCTGTCCCCCCAGGACACAGCCTAGGGTTTTCCCTCCACTGACCCCCCCCCCGCCAGAGTCCAGCCCAGGACCCACTTGGCCCCTGGTGGGAGCTGTTTGCCCAGATCAGGAGCTTCAGGCCCCTCCCTGGGGCAGATCAGGTGCACCACGGGGTGCAGAGGGGAGGGTAGCTATTGAGGGGGGTATATACGTTTATCTCCTACCCCAGCTACTGGCAAAAGGGCAGAGAGAACTCCCTGGGTGACCTCAGCGCCCTTGGGGGTTTTGTGACACAGAGGACTCCTTGGTGCCCAGAGCAGCGGTGGCCAGGGGGCAGATACACATGTGTGCTCGTGCTGGGCCACGGGGCCTGGGTGCTGGTGTAGGAGAGGGGGTTCCTCGGGGTGGGGACCTAGTGTGGGAAGGGGCCCTTCCTCTGAGTTAGGAAGGGGAGAGGCAGCGGTTTCTGGAGGCTCTGGGCAGGAAAGCACCTGGGTGGGGTGAGATTCAAGGCAGATGGAGATATTTCAGGAAGGGGCTAATTGGGCCTACCCCCAGCCCCTATCCTGTCAGATGCAGCACGGGGGCCGGCTTTGGCTCCCTTGCCAGCAGGGATTGGGCCTCATACTCTGCCCAGGCTGGGTGTCTAAACCAGGTGAAGGAGTAACAGTTGAGGTCACGTCTGACCGTTGGGAGAATTGCAGGACACCCCAGCCCCTGCCGTGTCCCTCCCCGGCTTCTCTGCATTGAGGCTGGTGATCGGGCACCTGTGGTCTCGCTCCCGCACACGGGTATCTAGCCCTGGGCGCTTGCCTGCCAGAGGGGCTGCTGAGGCCCACAGCCCCTTACTGCGGTGGGCCCACGGAGCTGCAGACTTCACCCGAGCAGGGGCCTTGGGGTTCACCCTGCTGGAACCTCCCTCTGGGGGCTTCTGCCCAGCCCTAGGCCACATGGTTATTTCCTTACAATTTGTCTTTAAATCCCCGTTTTAAATTGTCAAATACGCTTATTTGGTACGGAAATGTTGTATCCCGACCCCGAGTGCAAAGGGGCTGCCGGGTTGATGGCCCGTATTGCTTCCAGGGCCCTGAAACGCCGCCGTGGTGCACGGGCCCCGGGTGCTGGATGGGAAGATGGAGAGCACCCGGCCTCTCCCGCCAGCTGGCCCTGAGCCTGACACCCTCCTACCTCCATCCTCAGACTGAGGCTGCGGGTTCCCTTGGGGGGGCGGGCCTGTGAGCTCGCCGCGCGCGCCCCCACACATCTCCCTCTCTGAGCGCATGGCCCCCGGCTGGCCGCGCACTGCGCTCCCCGCCGGATCCTCCTGCTCCGGGAGCGCGCGCCCCGCGTCTTCGCCCCGCGTCTTCGCCCCGCGCACCCTCCGTGCGCGCCCCCCACTCGGCACCCCCACCGTCGAGCACCCGCGGCCGCGGCCTCGTCCTCACTCCCCTGCGCACGTGAGGCCGGGTCCCTCTCCGCGCACCCGAGCACTCCCCAGGCGGCTGCAGCGCTGTCCTCCCGCGCACGCGCTCAGGCCCTGCAGTGGGAGGCCTTGGCGCAGCCGGACAGCCGCAGGCGCGCGTGAATGAGCCTTTTGTGCCGCCGCCGCAGCCCGGGCCCACGTGCCAGAGCCAGAGGACTCGCGCCCAGGTTCGGACCGTTCCAGGGCCGCGGAATGGATGCTTGTCGGTGGAGACCCAAGCCTCTCTGCACTTCACCTCAGCGCTCAGCCCCCTCCCTAAATGAGGTCTCTCAGATCCTCACTCTGACTGGGCCAGGCAGAGGGAGACCAAGGCACCCACAGTGGTGCCTAAGGACCTCTGGGGTGGGTTTTTTGGCCCCTGGGACCCGTGTATTGGTCCCCAGGGTATCCTTAGCTGTGGAGGCTGGCTGGGCCAGGGGACACTCCTCTCCATCCAGGGGGACGGGCTGGGGATGCCGCTGCGTTAGGGCTCCCCCGTGGTACCCCACTGGCAGAGGACACCACCCATAGGAGCGGCGTGGATCTGAGGCCTGCTGTGCACCCAATGTGTGCAGGCTGGGATTATCACCGCCAGGGGCTGCAGGGAAAGCCTGGAGCCCCTGCACATGCCTTCACTTTCCACTTGGTCACCCCATCACCCCTGCCCACCCTCCTCCCACACAGTAGTGGGACTTTGGAACCCTCTGCTGTGTACATTTAATTTTTACCCAAGGGCTTGTTAGTTTTCTTTGCTACGAGTTGTGACCTTTGGATGGGAGGGGAAGGGTGAGGGAGCTGATCCCCACTGCCCACAAGCTTGTCCTGCTGGGCCCCAGAGATGGAAGGACGCAGCCCCTGCACAGAGGGGCCAGCAAGGGAAAGCAGAGTGCAGGGCGCGGGGGGGCAGAGGAACTTGTGTGTGGTGGCTTGACCTGGCCCCTGGGTTGGACTCAACGCCAGGCCCAGGCTCAGCCTTGACCCTGTGCAAAGTGAGGCGTGGGGCAGAGAAGGGTGTAGAGGGGAGGTGTTGGCTTCTCCATGTCCTCACTGTGTCCAGGGAGACAGTGGGCCAGCCAAGCTGTGGCGTGGGGTGGGGAGGTTGACATGAAAAGCTGTTCGGGGCCAGGTTCTGTGGTGACCCACGCGGCTCCGCCCCAGCTGCCACAAGAGGGTGCGCCGCAGGCCCTCCTGCCCTTGGCTGCCTTCCTCCCTGGGATGGACGGACGGAGCAGGCCTGTCCTCAGGGGAGGCCCTGAGAGGCCTGCCAGCCCGTCGGCCTGTGCTCCTCATGAGGCAGCACCCCCGGCCCGGGCCACCCCGGGCTCCGTGCACATCCCTGCACGACTCTTCCCGCCCCGGCCCCTTGCCTGCGCCTGACTGGAAGGCCAGCAGCTTCCCCACCCAGCCCCCAACGCCGGGTCCACCCTCGGATGCCACCTGTACCCCCGCCCACCTCGCTGCTCAAGCGAAGTATGAGGGGTTGTGCAAGACCTGCCCCCTCCATCCGCAGATGTTGCCCACCCTACCTCATAAGTCCATCTGCTCTGGCTCCTTCCTGCTGCCTTTGTAGCCACTGCCCCGTCCTGGCACTTACACCGGCCCCGGGCGGACCTTTCCAACCATCATGGCCAAAGGGAAAACTATGGAGACAGCACCAAGATCGGCAGGTGGAGCACGGGGGATGTGGGGGCCGGGGAGCAACTCGGGGTGGTACTGCGGTGGTGGGCACCTGTCCTGATGCCCTTGTCCAAACCCACAGAATGTGCACCACCAGGGGGGGCCCTGCGGTCATCCGTGGACTCTGGGTGGTGATGACGTGTCCGTGGAGGCCCGTCCACCGTCACAGATGTCCCATCCTGGTGCGGATGTGGATAGTGGGGAAGGCTGTGCCTATGGGCAGGCAGGGGGGAAATGGGAAATCTCTGTACCTCCCTCTCAATTTCCTATAAACCTAAAACTGTTTAAAAAAAAAAACGTCTTGGGGCGCCTGGGTGGCTCAGTCGTTGAGCGTCTGCCTTCGGCTCAGGTCATGATCCCAGGGTCCTGGGATCGAGCCCCGCATCGGGCTCCCTGCTCCACGGGGAGCCTGCTTCTCCCTCTGTCACTCCCCCTGCTTGTGTTCCCTCTCTCCCTGTGTCTCTCTCTGTCAAATAAATAAAATTAAAAAAAAATCTCTTTAAAAAAAAATCTTAAAAACAAAGTCATGGCAGTTTTCTCCTTAGGTCTCTGACAGGGCTCCCCATTTCACTTTGAGTCAGGGTCCTATCCTCACCTTGGGTACAAGGCCTCCTGTGACCTAGTCTGTCACAGCCGGCATCCTATTCTGCCCCAGGTCCACACTGTGTTTTCTACTGCTTGATCACTGCGAGTTTACTCCTACCTCAGGGCCATTGCACATGCTGTTCTGTCTGCTCTCCCTGGCATTCCCATTGCTGGCTTTGTCTCACTACATGCTAGGTCCTAGATGTTACCTCAGAGAGGCCCTCCCTGCCTGATCCTTTGCTCCCTTCCCCTTGCATGGTACATCTGATGTACCCACGTTCGAGGTTCACATAGTTGCCTGATTTCTGTCTCCTCCCAGAATGTGAACCTGGAGGAAATTGGGCCACAAGAGGGTGGGGAGGCTGCCCTTCTCCATTTTCGGAGTGTGGGAGGGGGAGAGGAGTACTATTGAGACAAATCTGGAGTCCTGGCCTCCGGGAGGTGTGAAGGAGCAGGTTGTGGCACCCCCCGGGTCCTGCCAGGCTCCCGTTCCATGGCTCCCCACTCCACAGTCAGCTGTCTTCAGGGTGCCTTGTTTCCCCCCTACTCCATTCTGTCGTACCCTTCCCAAAAGATCTACCTGCCCCGTGCCACCCCTCAGCCCCAGGCTGGTCCGAGCTCCTGAAGGCCTGGGGGTGGGGTTCCAGTACAGGCACACTGGTTCATACTAGGCTGTGAATGACTGATAGGCTTTTATCACTGGTGTTTTCGAGGGGAGGGACCCACTGAGGAGTCTGGATCTGAGACCTGTGTGGTATCTTGCAGGCTCTCTACCTGCTTGAGTATGGCCACAGTTCCAGCCCGGGCCCACTTTCCTCCGCCCTGACATTCACTGTCTTACAGGGAGTCAGCTGGGCAAGGCCTGAGCTACAACTTCACCCATCTGGATAGGTACCTGGATCTTCTCAGGGAGAACCAGCTCCTCCCAGGTAAGCAGCAGCCCTGCCCTCTGCCCTCTAGTCCTGTCCCCTCCCCATGACCTGCCCCCTCTGGGTCCTCACTGGTTAGATGCAGAGGACTGGCCTCTGTGCGGGGCAGGTGGGGCCCAGGGCAGGCAGAGCGTGGGCGCCATGCGGGTAGGTGGGGCCCGGGCGGATAGCCACCTTCATGTGTTGCAGGCTTTGAGCTGATGGGCAGCCCCTCCAAACGCTTCACCAACTTCGAGGACAAGCAGCAGGTGTTTGAGTGGAAGAAGCTGGTCTCCCTTGTGGCCAGGAGATACATTGGTGGGCAGGGCACAGGCCCTGGAGGGACGGCGGGGGGGTGCTCCTGGGCAGGCTCTCCTCCCACACAGGCCACCTCCTTGGACTTCTGTGTCACAAACCCTGAGCCAGGGTCTCCTGATGGGGGAAGCAGGCCGGGCAGGGGGCACTGGGCTCATATGGAGACCAACATCTTTGTCATGGTCCAACCGTAGGCAGGCCTCCCTGTGAGTGGGGATAGGCTTGGCATTCCCCATGGGGGGCATGTGTGACAGTGAGGGGACACTCTGCAGGTAGGTATGGACTCTCACACGTTTCCAAGTGGAACTTCGAGACATGGAATGAGCCAGACCACCACGACTTTGACAACGTGTCCATGACCATGCAAGGTGGGTGGCGCCTCCCGGGTCCTGTGAGTGGACAAGGGGCGGGAGCAGCCCCTCAGGCGCCAGCGTGTGGACTCCCGAGTTCCCGCCCGCCCAGGCTTCCTGAATTACTACGACGCCTGCTCCGAGGGGCTGCGGGTTGCCAGCCCGGCGCTGCGCCTGGGCGGCCCCGGGGACTCCTTCCACCCCTGGCCACACTCGCCGCTGTGCTGGGGCCTCCTGGGGCACTGCCACAATGGCACCAACTTTTTCACGGGGGAGCTGGGTGTGCGGCTGGACTACATCTCCCTCCACAAGAAGGTACAGTTGCCC
The DNA here is from genome assembly GCF_037043125.1 of Eumetopias jubatus. Classification (NCBI taxonomy): domain Eukaryota; kingdom Metazoa; phylum Chordata; class Mammalia; order Carnivora; family Otariidae; genus Eumetopias; species Eumetopias jubatus. The sequence goes on along the minus strand of NW_028274808.1, from coordinate 202,172,728 downwards.
CCCCCCACGCCCCCTGCCCCTCTGCCCGCCAGGGGACCCCGCCGCAGCCCCACCCACTCTTCAGCCGGTCACGGGAGCTGACCCCAGTCATCCTGAGGCCAACCCCCGCAGGGCGCGGGCAGCTCCATCTACATCCTGGAGCAGGAGAAGGCCACCGTGCTGCAGATACAACGGCTCTTCCCCAAGTTTGCTGACATCCCCATTTACAACGATGAAGCGGACCCGCTGGTGGGCTGGTCCCTGCCGCAGCCTTGGAGAGCTGACGTGACCTATGCAGCCATGGTGGTGAAGGTAGGCCTGCCCCCAGGATCTACCCCAGCACCTACCCCAGGAGCGGCGGTCCTTAAGGGGAAGGAGGGTCCGGGCGCATGGCCTGGAAGATCCTACCACCTGGACGCCTGCAGGTCATTGCCCAGCACCAGAACCTGCTGGTGGCCAACTCCAGCTCTGCTGTGCGCTACGCGCTCTTGAGCAATGACAACGCCTTCCTGAGTTACCAGCCGCACTACTTCACACAGCGCACACTCACTGCGCGCTTCCAGGTCAACAACACGCGTCCGCCACACGTGCAGCTGCTGCGCAAGCCCGTGCTCACCGCCATGGCGCTGCTGGCCCTGCTGGGTATGCCCTCCCCCCTTCTCTGCGCCAGCCCAGACTAGAGCCAGACGAGGCTGCCCCCTGCACCCTGGGCAGGGCCAGGACCAGGACCAGGGTCTCGGTCAGGCAGGGGTGTCATTCCAGGCCCCATGGCAGGGGAGGTGCAGATGTATGTGCCCTGCTGGGGATGGGGGACTTCCTTGCCCCTCCCGGCCCCGCTTCCCCAGCTCAGTGGGTCACAGAAGTTGTGGTGTGGTGGGGCCCTCTGGTGCAGGACCCTTCGTGGAGGGGAATGAATGGTGGGAAGCCAGGCCTCGGGAGAGCAGCCCTGGGAGGCCGCGACTTCTGCCTGGTGACAACCCACCCCTGCCCTGCAGACAGCGAGCAGCTCTGGGCCGAGGTGTCGCAAGCCGGGACGGTGCTGGACAGCAACCACACGGTGGGCGTCCTAGCCAGCGCCCACAGCCCGGCTGGCCCCCTTGACGCCTGGCGCGCCACGGTGCTGGTCTACGCGAGCGACGACACGCGCAACCACGCCAATCGCAGCATCGCCTTGACCCTGCGCCTGCATGGGGTGCCCCCGGGCCCGAGTGAGCTGGGGTCCTGGGGAAGGGGTGGCTCTGGAGGGGGTGGGCCCGGCGAGGCGTGGCTCCAACGTCCACCTCTGCAGGGCTCGTCTATGTCACCCTGTACCTGGACAACCAGCTCTGCAGCCCCCATGGCGAGTGGCAGCGCCTCGGCCGGCCGGTCTTCCCCTCGGCAGAGGAGTTCCGGCGCATGCGCGCCGCCGAGGTCTGAGGCCGGGTGGGGGATGGGGCAGGGCGTCTGTCGAGATCCCAAGCCCTGAGTACCAGTCCCTGTCCCCAGGACCCAGTGGCCGAGGCGCCACGCCCCTTCCCTGCCAGTGGCCGCCTGACACTAAGCCCAGAGCTCCGGCTGCCCTCGCTCCTGCTGGTGCACGTGTGCGCACGCCCTGAGAAGCCGCCAGGCCAGGCAAGTGGCAGCCCCCTACCCCGCCGCCCAGGCCCCTCCAACCCCCCAGTCACGGAGCCTCTCTCCCGTCAGGTGACCCGGCTCCGTTCTCTGCCCTTGACCAGCGGGCAGGTGCTTCTGGTGTGGTCGGATGAGCGCGTAGGCTCCAAGTGCGTGCGTGCTCTCACTCCTAAATCCCATCCTGTAGGAGCTGTTGGTCCCCGCCTGTGCCCGGTCCCTCCGCTCTGGTCCTCCAACCCCTCCCCACCTCCGCCTCTCACGCCCCCCCCCCCACAGCCGCACAAACAGCCCGAGGCAGCCCCCCCTACTTGATCGGGGGTGGGGGTCCCTGTCGGGAACGTTGACAGCTGGCCCTGGGCTCCGGTCCCCTCGTCCCTCTGCAGCGGGTGTGCAGGAAGAGGGCCAGGGACCCGGGGAGGGCTCAGAGAAGGGGCTGTGAGTCTGCCCTGCCCCCCAGCCCACCTGGACGCCAGCCCTCCTCCCACGTGACCCTCCCCAGGTGCCTGTGGACGTATGAGGTCCAGTTCTCCGCAGATGGTGAGGCGTACGCTCCTGTCAGTAGGAGGCCATCGACGTTTAACCTCTTTGTGTTCAGCCCAGGTGTGCCTGCCACCGTCTGCCCTCACCTCAGCTGCCCCATTTCTGGGCCTCAGCGCGTGTCCCATGGGGTGGGGTCCAGGGAGCTCTAGGAGTTTGCGGTAGGTTCAAGGGGGCACTCCAGAACACATGTGTATGTTTGCATCCTCAGACTCCGCTGTCACGTCCGGCTCCTACCGGGTTCGAGCAGTGGACTACTGGGCCCGACCAGGCCCCTTCTCGAACCCTGTGCGATACCTGGAGGTCCCTGCACCATGAGGGCCCCCACTGTGCAGTGACCATGAGCCTGTGCTGACCCGTGAGCCTGGGTGGTCAGGAGCTGAGACGGGCTGGACCACCAATGGCCCCTCAGTCGACTGTCGTTCTCTCCTGTTCTCTTGCTCATGCCCTTAAAGTGCCTTTTCACTCATCAGTCTTGGGGCTGGCTTTTGTGGATGGGCCCAGGGCAGACTCGGGACCTGGCTAGAGCGGGGCCTTCCCCACCTCCCTCCTCTTCAGAGTGCTTTCTCCCACCATGGGAGCAGGCTGGGCACAGGGAGACTGAGGTCCAGCTGCCAAATAGATGGCTGCCCTGCCTCCCTGGGGTCTCTGGCCTCATTGCTGGGTGCAGTGGGCCCCATTCCTACCCCCTGCCCGTTCTGCAGAGCACGAGGGTGCTCGCCTGGGTCAGCTTGGAGCCCAGGTGGGGACCCACTTCCTGAGGCCCAGGCAGGCTGAGCCTTGCACTCCACCAGGTGGGGGGTAGGGTGGGACTTGCAGGCTGTCTGGCCCCCACTGTGGCCAGCAGTGTCAACTGTGAGCCGTGTCTGCCCCCATGGCCATCCTGGTTCCTTATCGGAGCCCGAGGGAGACAGATGGCAGGCTGAGAGTGACTGGGGACTGTTCACAGAGGGGTGACGGTGGGCAGGACACTGCACGGGGAAGTGCAGGACCCAGGGTCCTCCCCACCCCCACCCCCACCCCAGGGCCAACAGACGGGTGAGGGAGCACTCAGCGGTCCAGACAGGATGGAGAGGCCACCTGGTGAGGAGCAGAGACCTTCAGTCCAGGGGTACAGCCAGTCTGGGGGGCCCTGTGAGCAGGAGGGGGGTGTGGAGGCCCCGATCCCCACTCTCCTCCTCTGCTGACCTCCAGGGCTACCTTGGGCTTAGGGCTTGGGGAGGCGACGAGGGGGGTCTGAAAGGGCAGATGGAAGACAAGGCCCAGTCAGCCCCTCTGGCTTCCCCAAACCTGCCAGCCCCCTGTCTCTGTGAAAAACTCAAGGACTGCCAAGTCTCACCACCTGCCTTACCACAGGTGGGAGAAGTCACCTTGGTCACACTTCCATGTGGACCCCACATTCAGCCCCGTTTGCTTTTCTTCTTTCCCGGTGTGGGTACCGCAGTTGATGCCGGGGGACCCAGCCCTTGTGTCTCTGTGGGGCGCCGTTCCCTGCTGACTGCCGTTAGTATACAGGGGGCAGAGGGGGTGCCCTGCCCTGCATGGTCCTCCGGCCCTATCACGAAGCCCTGTCCCAGCCAGCCCAGGCCGTCATGATGAAGTAGAACGAACCACCGACCCCAAGGCTCCCCCACTACAGAAGTGTGTTCTCTCCCAGTCCCGGAGGTGAAGTCTGAGATCAAGGTGTGGGCACTGTTGGATCCTTCCGAGGCCTCTCTCCCGGATTTGCAGACGAAGGCCTTCTCCTGCCTTCTGTGTCCTACTGCCCTCTCCTTAGGATGCCAGTAGCGCCCATGCTCAGGACCTCATTTTCATCACCTCCTTAAAGGCCCTGTCTCCAAATACAGTTCTGTTCGGACACACTGGGGGTTAGAACTTCAACATAAGAATGTGGGGGGGGGATACAGTTCAGCTCCTATAAGCATGGACTCCATTTCTCCATGGTGATTGGGATCTATTACCCCAATAGTAAAGCAGCCTCTTCTCTACCTGCTGGTTTAGTGGCTGTAGGACCCCTGATGGTTGAAGGTCCATCTAAGCTTCCAGCTTACGGGAGGGGGGCTGGGTTCCCTGGTGGACTAGGCCCTTCCTTGGATGCCAAGACCTTCAAGACCGCGGAGCAGAGATCCCTCAGGCAGTGAGGCTGCCTCCCTCTCTCCACCCTGGCCCTGTGTGTTCTGGCTTTTGGCAAAGCAGCCCCACGCGTGGTCTGCCTCTGCGCTGTGAGTTCCTGGCACAAGCCCACTGCCATTGCCCTGGTGGTAGGATGGGTCCCTCTCTGGAGGTGATTGTGGCTGAGTGGGGAGTTAGCGCTGGTATCTCAGCAGGACAGCAGAGACGCATCTGTGCTGTACCCCTCGGCCCTCAGGGGCTCAGTCACCATCTCCACCATGCCTGTGATGTCCATGTAACCAGCCTGTCACCACTTCGCTGATGCATCCCTGTTCTCTGACCACGCTGACAGCTTAGCTTTGGTCTGCTGATTTGGGGTTGGGCTTTTTGAGAGTTGGGGTATCCACGTGATTGGCCCACACACAGCCTCTGCCCCTGCTGCAGGCCTCTTTGTATCTGGGCTCGTGGCGTTGTCACTGGGATGGCAGAGAGACCCGTTTACCGGTCTCAGATGTAGAGGACACCCCATAGATCCATGGAGGTGTTTCTGCGGGACAGCACTCTCATTCTGTGCTTCTCCCCAGATCTTGTCCTCAAGCTTCCCATCTTGGTCTTCATGAGTCTGGCCAACTGGTCACCCTCTTGGATGTTACCTTTTGTAGAGCCAGGCTTGGGCTAGGTGCCCCCTTGGCTTGGCCTACTGAGAGACACTGGTATATGTACACGTTTGCCCATGAACCGTGTCTGCAGGCTTATGTTTCCCAGCAGCCAGCATCCTTGTAAAGCCCCAGGTTGGGTGAGGGAGAAGGGGAGCTGGACCCTCTTGTTCATACAGCTCACCTCCAGATGCGCTTGGGCCCCGTCTCCAGTATTCACACTTGAGGACAGAAGACCAAACAGACTTGGTTCTCACAGGGCACTTGGGTCAGTCAAGTTAGACCTTACCAAGACCTCAGCAGGAAGCCCAGAGCTGTTGTCAAGTGGATAATGGATTTTGGTTGAGGAGGAAATGGCCCTGCTCTGGGATGCTAGGAGGCTGGACCGGAGATGTTTTTCTTGTTGGCACTTGCCAGAGACATCTCTGCCACAGATGTGTCAGGCACCATGGCCTGACGGGCCGTCCTCCCAAGTGGCATGATGTTACTTTATAGGACGGCCCCACATTTCCCATCAGATCTCTAGAACTCCCCTGGAAACTCTGGCCTTTGACAGGGCTTATCTTCCACCCTGTGGTCAACATGGGTTTGACTCAGTCATCCGGGGCGCTTGTCAGTTCCCACACCCAGTCCGATCAGCATAATGTCCTCAAGAAAACCAAGAGCCCCAGGATCCTACTAAGCCTGGGAGAGGGGGTGCCATCGGGACAAACCGTGGAAGTATGCTGATGTCCCCATCAAGCAAGCTGCTTCTGATTCTCTTCTTCCGTGAGGGTAGAAAAGGAAGCATTTGCCAGGTTAGCTGCATATCAAGAGACACACTGTGTGGTTTTCTGCAGGAAACATAGTCTCAGCTATGACTGGCGTGGCCACAGGATACATTGTGATCACCTGTCCTAACAGCACCTGGCAAAGTCCTATGGGAACACATAAGGACCCCCCGCCCCCGCTCCGGCAGCTTCCAAGTGTCTGATCTTGGAGCAGATTTCTGCAGTTTCCCTGGAAATGTGGTTTTGGCTTGCAGGGAGGTCCCTGCACAGGTCAGGGAACCGATGTGGTATGCTGTCAACCCTCTCTCCCTACATCCAGGGGACTACAGAAACTCTGGCAGGAAGGGTCTGCAAAGTCCTTGGCTCGCAGGCTCCAGCCAGGGCCCCATACTGTCAGACTGCCAAGCCCCCATCAAGCTCCTGTTGGCGACTGTGATGGTTTTCAGGGTCATTATCAGTTCAGGGCCGTTATCCAGTAACCTCCAGGAGGTCTGAAAATGGCCACAGGATCCCTTACATACTTGGGGACACTAACAGTAACTGGATTCTGAGTTCTTTTTTTCAGGGGACCTGACCTCCCCGCTCCATCAGGGGTTCTGGGCCTGAACATGAGGCCCCGAAGCCTCGCTGTGACAGGTTGTGTCTGAGAACTGCCCACCTGGCCACCATCACCTCTTGTTTGCAGAAGACCCCTGAGGGTCCCCACTTCAGAAACACCCATATGTGCGTCACCTTGGTCTTCTCGCAACTTCACTCTGACTCACTGGCCTGTCTGGGCCGGGGGCCAGGACAGCATTCCCAGGGCCCTCAGGCGCTGCTGGCTCCAGGAGCGTGCACGAGAGCAGCAGGTCAGAATCAGGCCCCTTCCAGGGGCTCAGGGCGGCTCAGCCTGGTGGCTGCATGTCCCACACTTGTGTGGGGACTGAGACGCACTCCGTGAGGCTTTCCATGCTCCCTTGCCCTGGAGGCCATGTTAGGATCTAGCCTCCGTTTGTTTCTGGAGGCAGAGGGAAGATACGGTTACACGGGGCCATGACGGCTCCGGCTAGAGGACCCAGCAGCCTTGGTCTCTTGCCCATCCGTCCTGAGTCCTTCCCAGGTCTCAGGGTGTCCCTCTTCTTGAAAATTGCTATTCCTCAGCAGATAAAGGCTTCAGCAGGTCCAGCCTTGAGTCGGACTGTGGCATGTAGAGTGAGGCCTGTACACCTGCCCTGTGGCCAGAGAGGCCCCGGTCCCATGTGCCCTCAGCTCACCTTCCTTTCTTCCCTTTCGAGGGAGAGGTGCCCAGTCTTTACAAGTGCTGTTGCTATAGCAACCAGCCCCTTGCCACCACCCGGGGAATTTGAGTACCCGTGACGCCACTTCCCATCCACAGGGTCAGCCCCGAGCTCCTCAGATCTGAGTCGCCCGATGCCAGGAGCCCATGCGGAAGGTCTGTGTCCTGGGGCCACCACAAGTGCTGATGGCCCCATCGGTCAGGACCCTGGCAGGGAGCACACACACACTCCGGCTCAGCTTTAGTGCAGGACCAGCTGCAGAGGTGGGTCAGGGAGCAGAGAGCCCAAGGGAGGTTCCTGCAGGAGCCAGGGCAGCAGGCATGGTTGTTACCCTTCCCAGGTGTGAGGGAGGAAGAGAGGCGTGTCCCACAGACCTCTGACCTTGCCCTTGGACTCCTTCCAGATTGTGCATAGACCGAACCCACGTGGAAGCCAAAGGCAGAGAAGCTAGGTGCCACCAAACACCTGGGCGTGACCTGGACTCCAGCCCCGGGAGGGCATGGCAGTGGGCCTGGCGGGGGAGGGGGGGGGTAGAGAAGGAGGGGAAGGAGTCGGGCCCTAGGAGGGTTGGAGGGGCTGCGAAAGAGGACCATCCTGAGCCTGGAGCCCTTGCCCACAGCCCAGAGGGTGCACCGGGTCCACCTGGGCAGGGGGGATATGGCTGGAGTTCAGCCCCTGGCATGATGGAATGTCATGAATGCAGACCCTTCCCAGGCAGAGAGGCCCCAGGTGCCGCTGCTGGGGATCATGCATGCCCCTCTCCCACCCAACACCTCAACATTACCATGCAGGGCAACACTGCCTGCCCTGCCCACGGGGATGCAGCCCAATGGCCCAGATACCAGGCCAGAAATCTTCCCTGCACCCTCCTGGTCAAGGGTCTCCACCTGGGTTGGCAGAGGAGAGGGGCTGCCTGTAGGATGCTCCAAGCGGCCCCTCCCTGCCCAAGCCAAATTGGGCTGCAGACACCCCTACTCAGCAGCAAGAGGTGGTCAAAGCCCCATTGTCTGCCCTCCACACCTGGCTGAACCCCTCCTCCTGGGGCCCTGGGGCCAGCTTGTAGAATGGCCATCCCTTCAGGTGAGGTCAGGTGTACCAGACACCATCCGGGAGGGGGCTGTGAATGCCAGCACCGTCCCCAACTCCTGACTCCGGCTCCAGACCGCTGCCTTTGGGGAGAGCCACAGAGAAACCTGACAGAACACCCAGGGCCAATGACAGTGGTGAGCTGGGCTTCTCCATCAGGGAGGCTCGTCCACCCGTCAGCCCTGGTCAGGATAGCCTGGCCTGCTCTGGTCTCGGGCAGGGATCCCCTCCGGGATTCAGGGGTGCACATATGCAGGGGCCCGAGGCTCAGTCTCAGAGTGCTGGTCAGCCCCAGGAGTTCATACCTCACCCTGTGAGGGCTGGCCACGCAGCAGGACAGCGGGTGAGCTCCGGTGGGACAGCTGACCCTAGGAAGGGGCCAAGGCTTACACCAGGGGCTGCTCTTCTGAGCTCACCTCTCAGAGGGGTGCACGTGTGGCTGCCACCGTGTCTGTGGCTGAGAGTCACAGCACCTCAAGTGTCCCTCAAAGAAGGAGTAAGTGAGTCCAGTTCCTTCCAAAACGTGGTTCCAGAGCAGATCCAGGGATGAGGCCAGCCCTGTGCTCTGTTAAGGGAAAGCTTCAGTGAGGATCTCAAGTTGAAATAGGTCACAGGAGGGAAGGTGAAACCAAAAAGGTTGTGCATGAAAACGTCCAAATCGATTTACATCCCCAACTCAGGTGTTCACGTACTCACTCAACAAACACTGATGGAGGGTCTGTGTGCTGGGGCACCTGTTGCCTCAGCAGCCTCCCGAGCCCTCCATGAAGGCCCCTCCTCTGTCTTTCTAGCACATCAACCTGGTTTGTCTTTTTAAAAATGATACCTTTATTGAGTGCAATAACCTGCACTATTTAAAGTGTACAATTTGATGAGGTTTGACACATTTACATCCGTGACCCCCAGAAGTTACCACAGTGCCCCTGTCCCGGGACGCCGCCCTGCCCCAGGCAGCCCCAGATCTGCTTTCTTTCTTTCTTTTTTTTTTAATATTTTATTTATCTATTTGAGAGAGAGAATGAGATAGAGAGAGTATGAGAGGGGGGAAGGTCAGAATGGAGAAGCAGACTTCCTGCCGAGCAGGGAGCCCGATGCGGGACTCGATCCCAGGACTCCAGGATCATGACCTGAGCCGAAGGCAGTCGCTTAACCAACTGAGCCACCAGATCTGCTTTCTGTCACTAAGCTCCCCTGGCTTTTCTAGAATATTACATAGATGCCATCATACGATGTACACTCTCTTTACTCCTCATGGTTCTTTCACTTAGTGTAACTATTTTGAGATTCATCCATGTTGTTGCCAGTGTCTTTTTTGCTAACCCATTGTATGGATGTGGATCAGTCGGGGGGCCCACTTGCTTGTCAGACATTTGGGTAGTTTCCAGTTTGGGGCTATTACAAATAAAGCTGCCGTGAACATTTGTGCACAAATATCTGTGTGGACATGTGCCTTCTTTTCTGTTGGATAAATACCTAGGAGTGGAATGACCAGATCGTAGGACTAGATCCGAGGTGTGCTTAACTCTGAAAACACTTGCTAAACTACTGTCCAAGACAGTTGCACACAACAGCAGTGGACGAGCGTCCTGTTCGCCGTACGCACTCCCGTGACCGACTTCTCCACGTTGATCTTGCATCTCGCTGAGCTCGCGAAGATGATTAGTTCTAGAGGCTTTGTTTTTCTAGATTACATAGATTTTCTACGTAGATGATCCTGTCATTTACAAATCAAGACCATTTTATTTATTTCTTTCCAATCTGTACCACCTTGAACCTCCAGTACAATGTTGAATAGCAGTGAAAAGAGCAAATCCAATGCCTGGTTCTGATTTTAGGGGAAGCTTTAGCATTAGTCTTTAACCATTAATTATGATGTCACCCATAATGTTTCATCACGTTGGAGAAGCCTTTTTTATGCCTAGTTTTATGAGTTTTTTTTAAATCAGGAATGGGTGTTGGGTTCTGTCCAGTGCTATTTCTGACTCTGCTGAGATAATCTTTATGATTTTTCTTTTTGTTAATACGGTTAAGTTACAGGGGCATCTGGCTGGCTCCATTGGTTAAGCATCCGACTCTCGGTTTCAGCTCAGGTTGTGATCTCAGGGTTGTGAAACTGAGCCCTGCATCAGGCTCTGCACTTGGAATTCTCTCTCTCTCTCTCCCTTCCCCCCCTACCCCCGCCGCGCATGCTCTCTCTCTCTCTCAAATAAATAAGTAAATAAAATCTTTAAAAAAATATATGGCAAGTTACATTAATTGATTTTCAAATGTTAAACCAAATTTGCATCCCTGGGATAAACCCCAATTGATCATGATGTATTTTTATGTTGTTTTTATATTGTTTATATTGTTGCTGGCTTCATGGAATGAGTTGGGAGGCTTTCCCTTCTCCTCCCTCTTCGGGTAGTATTTGTGGAGAATGGGTTTTATTTCCTTCCTAAATGTTTTCTTAGTCATCTCTACACCCAGTGTGGGGCTCAAACTCACCACCTTGTGATCAAGAATCTCACGCTCCACCGACTGAGCCGGACAGGGGCCCCCTCAGTAAATGTTTTGTAGAATTTCACAGTGAAGTCCTCTGGGCATGATGTTCTCTTTGTGGGAAGGTTTTCAACAAAAAGTGCACATCATTCAATAGGCATATTCAGGCTCTCTATCTCTCCCAGAGTGAGGTCTGGCAGTTTGTAATTTCCTGTGAATTTGTCCATTTCATCTAATGTGTCAGACTTTTTCGCATGAAGTTATTCATAACATTTCCTATCATTATTTTCACGTGTGTAAAATTTGTACTGGTGTGGCCTCGCCCCTTCCATTTATCAAGAGTGTGTCTTTGATTCCAGATCTATCTTCCTCAAGAAACAGCTTTGGGGTCATTATTTTTCTGTTTTCTATTTCATTGATTCCTAATGTACCCTTTGCTATTTCTCTTCTTCTGTCTACTTTGGGTTTCATCTGTTCTCATCTTTTCTGGCTAAGCTAAGGTCGTTGGTTTGCGACATGTCTTTTCTTAGATAGGTGCTACACATTTCTCTAAGTGCAGCTTGAACTGCACTCCAGATAAAGGTTTGGTTTGGTTTGGTTTTTTTCATGCTGTATTTTCATTTCCATTTAGTTCAAAATAATTTTTAATTTTCTTTTTGTTTTTTTCTTCAATACATGGAAAATTAAGAAGTGGATTATTTGGTTTGCAGACATTTGAGAATTTTCCAGATAGTTTTCTGTTAGCAATCTCTAATATAATTGTAATGTGGTCAGAGAACATTCTTTTGATGACTTGAATTATTTTGCATATGTTGAGACTTGGGCCCAGAAGATGTAAAATTCTTCTATAATTATCAGTTAGGCCAAGTTCGTTGGCAGTCTTCTATGTCCCTAATTATTTTCTGCCCACTTTTTGAATCTAATATTGGGAGAGGAGAATGGAACTCTGCATATAATTGTGGATTTGCCCATTGATTATGTGTCATTAGGTTCATGCGCATGTCCTTTATCAGTTTGCTTTTATGAAATGATCTTATTTAACCCTGGTGATATTCTCACTGTGAAATCAACCTTGTCTGATATCAGGATAGCCACTCTAGCTTTCTTCGGATGAGGGCCAGCATGGGATACCTTTTCCCACCCTTTGACTTCCACCTATTTGTGTCTATATGTGAAGTGTGTTTATGTGGGTAGCATTGAGTTGAATCTTGCTATTTTACCCAATCTGGCAAACTCTGCCTTTTGTTTGTTTGTTTATTTTTAGATTTTTAAGAATTTATTCATCTGAGAGAGAAAGTGAGAGAGAGAGCACAAGCAAGAGGGAGGGTCAGAGGGAGAAGGAGAAACAGACCCACTGCTGAGCAGGGAGCCCCATGTGGGGCTCAATCCCAGGACCCTGAGATCCTGACCTGAGCCAAAGGCAGACGCTTAACCGACTGAGCCACCCAGGCATCCAGCAACCTCGGCCTTTTAATTGGGATATTTAGACTGTTTACATTTAGTGTGGTTATTGATGTGGTTGGGCTTATACCATCATGCTATTTATCTTTTATTTGCCTTGTCTGTTATTTCCCCCTTTTCTGCTTTCTTTCTTTTTTTAAAAATTTATTCCATCTGTCTCGTTTGTTGCCTTATTAGGTGTAATGCTTTCTTAGGTTATTTTAGTGATTGCTTTGGGGTTTTTAACTGGCAATGATATGATACCGTCTCTGTGCAGTAAAAGAGCCCTACAACCCTGTATTTTCACTTTCCCCTCCCAGGCTTTGCACCCTTGTGGTCATATATCTTACTACGATATGATTCATATGATACAAGCCCCACAATACACTGTTGTTACTTTTTGTTTTAAATAGTTCATTGTCAGGGTTCCTGGTTGGCTCAGTTGGCAGAGCCTGTGACTCTTGTTCTCAGGGTTGTGAGTTCAAGCCCCGCATTGGGTGTGAACCCCCCAAAATTTTAAAAAATAAATGGCTGATTATCTTTTAAAGAGATTTAAATAATAAGAAAAACATCTCTTATTGTTACTCATGCAGCTACTATCTCTGGTACTCTTTAGTCTCCTTCTTCTTATTTTATCATCATCATCATCATCATCATCATCATTATGTGTGTGAGTGTGGCTTCAGGTTTCTGTCTGGTGCCCAGAGGATGTCCTTTAACATTTCTTGTAGTATGGATTTGCTCATGATTAATTATTCCAGCTCCTTCTGTCTGAAAAAGTCCTAATTTCATCTTTGTTTCTAAATGACATTTTTACTAATAAAGAATGCAGGTTGGCAGGTTTTCTTTTTTCAGTATTGTAAAGAGATTGCTCCACTGTTTTGCATGCATTGTTTTCATCCAACAAGACATCAACAGAACATCCTTTTCTTTGCTCCTGTATACAAAACTTTTCCCCTGGATACATTTTGTTTTATTTTATTTTTTTTAAGATTTTATTTATTTGACAGAGAGATAGAGAGTGCACAAGTAGGCAGAACGGCAGATAGAGGCAGAGGGAGAAGCAGACTCCCCGCTGAGCAGGGAGCGCAACACGAGACTCGATTCCAGGACCAGACACTTAACCAACTGAGCCACCCAGGCGCCCTACATTTTAAGAAAGACTTAAGTATTTGAGAGAGAAAGAAAGAGAGCATAGGGGGAGGGGCAGAGGGAGAGAGAATCCCAAGCAGACCCCCCACTGAGCGCAGAGCCCGACATGGGGCTCAACCCCACAACCCTGAGATCATGACCCGAGCTGAAACTAAGAGTTGGACGCTTAACCCACTGAGCCACCCAGATGCCCCATCCCCTGGATACTTTTAAGCTATTATCTTTATAACTGTTCTTCAGCATTTTGAGAATGATGTACATGCTTCAGTGTAGTTTTCTTCATGCTTCTTGTGCTTAAGTTTTGTTGAGCTTTTGGGAACTGTGGGTTTATGTTTTTCATTACATTTGTAAAATTTCTGGCCATTTTCTTAAGATACTTTTTCTTTCTCACCAGCACTTCCTATCCTCTGGCAACTCCAAGTCCACCTGTAATTCACCATGTGGAGTTGCCCAATGGCTCACTGACACTGTTCATTTCTCTTTTCAGTCATTTTTTGTCTCTGTGTTTCATATGGATAGTCTTTATTGCTATGACTTCAAGTTCGCAATTTTTTCTTGCACAATATTCCATCAATCCCATTCAACATATTATTTATCTCAGATGTTTTAATTTTCATTTCTAGAAGTTCAGTTTGAGGCTTTAAAAAATCTTCCATGTCTCTACTTAACATATGCAGTCTTTCCTCTAGCATCTTGAACATATGGAGTATTGTCTCAGTAAGTGTGCCTACTAAGTCTCACCTTTGTCACATCTGAGTTAATTTTGATTGATTTCCCCCCACATTATGGGTTTTAATTTCTTGCCTCTTTTCATGCCTAATGATTTTTGGTTGTATGTCAAACATTGTGTATTCTACATTTTTGGGTGCTGGATAGTTTCATATTTCTGTAAATATCCTTATATTTCTTTCTGGGATGTACTTAAGTTACTTGGAACTTGTATAATCCTTTTCGGTCTTGTTTTTAAGCTTTGTTGGACTGGACCAGAACTACATGTAGCCTAAGGTTGATTTTTCCTTGCTACTGAGGCAAAACTCTTCTTTCTACTCTAACTGATGCCCCTCAACTTAGGAGGTTCTCAATGCTGGCTGTCAGAAACGGGCGCTATTCCCACTGTTTGTGGGCTCACCCTTCTGTGTGGCTCTTCCCCTAAGTTGGGTGTGGCAGCCTACAGTCAGCTGAAACCTCTGTAGATCCCTGGGATTCCTCTCTGCACAGCTATTTCCTCTCCAGGATTCTGCCCTGCGGACTCTGGCCACTTGCCCTCCTGGGACTCCCTGCTCCATCCCCTCAGCTGAGGGAGACCTCTGGGCACTGCCTGGGTCCCAACTGCCTACACTAACCCTGGAAATTCTCTCCAGGCAGGGAGTAGGGACGGTCGTAGTCTCCCTCATTTGTTCCCCATCTCAAGGATCACTGCCCTTGCTCTGTAATGTTCTGTGTTTTGGGTGCTGTTTTTCACATATATTTATCTCTGCCTTTTTTTCTTCCCTGTTTCAGGCGAGAACATGTGAATCTGGTCCCTGTTACTTCATCTGGAGCAGAGGCAGAAGCCTGTACATCAGCAGGTTTAAATTTCCTGCCAAGCACTTTCCACCACCTGAAGCGTTTCTCAGTCATTACACCTGCTATGAAGATGCCATCTCTTAGTAGGGATGGGGGCCTTGTCCTCCTGGCAAAACCCCACATCTCTAGCCCCTCTGACAGAACCTGGCACAGAGCCAGGGAGCAGCCTGTCATGGTTGAAGGATAATATGAAGAGCAACATATTTTGGGGGGCTCACCTGTGCCAGGCAGGTAGGAGACAGAAATTCTTGTAATCTCCATGATAATTCTGTGGGTCGGATTGTGGATGGGGGAGACTGAGACAGAGAGGGTGGCCAGTTGTGTTAAGTCTCTGTTAAGGGGGCAGGATTTGAACCAGTTTGGTATTTCAGGTCAGTTGTCATGAAGGAGCAGTGGGAGCTTGCCAGTGCGAGGGCTTCCTGGAGGAAGTGGCCTGGGCTGGACATTCAGGCAGGCCTGGCTCCCACCTGAGGAACCCCAAAAAGATGGGCCTGAGGGCTGGGCAGTGGCGAGGCCGGGGAGGGGAGCTGGGTGCCCTTTGGTGGGGGCCACCTCGTTCGGTGCGCCTGCGTCAGGGAGCAGCGTGTCCCGGAACAGGGAAGTGGGCCAGCAGCACTGGACGCCCCAGGGTAGCTCTCTGGCACCCTCCCCACCCAGTACCCACTGGGGGGCCATGCCTCCTCTCCCCCCGGCCTGGGGCCGCTCGTGGGTCCATGCTTCCTCCCTCCTATCCATCTTATCCGCCACACTGCATTGGATTGCCTCTCATTCAGCCCACTTCCTTGTTTCTGACCTCCCCCCACTTCAGAGCCACCTTTTCACACACCTGCCTTTGGCGGCCTGCACACCTGTTGGAGGTTTTCACGCTCCAGTTGTGTCTCCTCACAAACCTGTTTCTGAAGTCTGTGGCAGCCTTGGAGCCAGCCGAGACCCCCTCCGCCCACCTGCCCATTCTGTCCCAGAGCACCTGCCCGTGACCCCCAGTGCCAGTGCCCCCTCCCCTGTCTCAGGTGGGCCCTAAACCAGCTCTCCTTGCTTCCTCCCCATCTGCAGGGCCTGAAGCAAGTGCGAGAGGGCTACTCAGGTCTGCCCTTTGGGCCCTCACTCAGGGTGCAGACAGGACAAGGTTGGCTGGGCTCACTTCTACCCATCCATGAGGTGCCTACACTGGTCTGGAGACAGGATCTGCCTTCTCACTTGCTTGGGAAGGGTGGGCAGTCTGGGCCTTGATAGGCCCCAAACCCTGACTGTTGGCACTCCCTCACCCAGCTCTTCTCTACCTTGGGAATGTTGGTCTGCAAGGCCTCTGTAGTTTCAGTCTTCCCTGGAAGGCTTCCTGGAAGAGGGGACTCCTAAGCGGAGTTCCTGTTGGAGCAGCATGGATAACAGTCCAGAGGGGATTGAGAGGCTCCTGCATGGGGTGGGGGTGGGGTATTATTTTGGCCAGAGTTTGTGGGGGGAGGGAACGTGATTGGGACCCAGGCATCCAGGGCCTCAAGGGTCATGGGGTTTATGTTGAGGGCACTATGGAGCCACGGCAAGATCATGGTTGTATTTTAAAATGATGATTGTCCATTCCGGTGAAGTGACAGTGGAGGGGAAGCCGAGGAGAGCCTGGCCCCGTCTTCAGATCAGAGAGGATGGGGAGGAGGCCCTGGTGGGTGAAGGTGTGGGAGGCGGGGCAGAATGTGCAGGTGCTGAGCAGGGCAAGGGCAGCTGGGGCAGTGTGGAGAAACAACCAGGAAAGCTGGACTCCAAAACACGTGGTTTCAATCCTGGACATTCTGATTGCCCATTGGGAAATCTTGGGCGAATTACCTGCCTTCTCTGTGCCTCTGTTCCTTCATCTGCATCAGGTGACAGTAAGGCACCTGCCTGCCTGTGAGGATTAAAGAAGGCGCGATGGGTGTTGGTCTCTATTACTATTGTTAGTGTCCTTGGGGTTACCAGTGACAGGTGGGCGGTAGAAACATACTGCCTTCTGTCCAGGCTGCGGGGTGAGCCGGGGCGCCGGGGCAGAACCTCTGTGCCCCACTTCACCGGAGACTTGTTCCCTTCTCCCGGAGCCACTTGGGAACAGAGCTGGGTCTTAGATCTCTCCACTGCTCCCAGCGGCTCCCCGGGGACGTGGATCTCGAGGCCCGGAGAGATCTGCGGCCATCCTGTCCGCCCCTCCTGGGCAACCAGGAGATGGCCTAGCTGCGGTCAGGGCTGGCCAGAGGTCGGGTGGCCGTGGGTTCGATCGCGGCCAGCTCTGAGGGTACCAGGAGTGCTCAGGCACGGTGGGTGCAGGTATGGGGTGCGCGCCGCCGCACCTGGGGGCGCGCGGGGCAGGGCGGGGAGCTGCGGGGCGGGGTGGGGTTGGGGACCGGAGTGGCGGGGGGCCAGGCTGGGGTGGCGGGGACAAACGGGCCGGGGGCCGGGGAGGCGTGGCGTGGCGGGGGTGGGATGGGGGCGGGACGGGGGCGGGGAGGGGCGGCTGGGCTGGGTGGGGCGGACAGGGGCCGGGGACCGGGCCCGGCCCGGGGCGGGCGGAGGGCGGGGGCTGGGGGCGGGGCCGCGCCCCAGGGAGCCGCCCCGCCCGCAGGCCGCCCGCACCGCGAGGGTTAAGATCCAGAGCCCGGCGGGCGGGGCAGGCGCACGCGGATTGGGGGAAAGTTTGGGCGCGGGGCGGGCACGGGGCGGGCGCGGGGCGAGCCGGGGCGAGCCGATTGGAGGGAAGTTGTGTCGGGGCGGGGCGCGCGGCGGGCTCGGCGCTCGCTCCGGGAGAGTTGACAAAGCCCCGCAGGGAAGGACGCCTCGCGGCGCGGCGCCCCGGGCCCCTCGCCCTGCCGCCCCGGGACCCCGGCCCCGGCCTCCAGCCCCTGGACTCGACCCCTCCGCCCGCGCTGCCTCCGGACTCCGGCCTCGGCGCGGGTCCTGGCCCGAGCCGCCCGCGCCCAGGTAGCGCCGCCCCGTCCCGAGGCCGGGCCCGGGGGCGCGGGGCGCCGGGGTGAGGCGCCCCGGGCGGCGATGACCGCGCAGCGCGTCCCGCGGGCCCGGCCCTGAGCCCCGCTGCCTGCCTGCCCCGCCGAGGTGAGCCCCTCCGCGCCCGCGACCCCCGGGGGGCCGACTGGGAGGGCCGACCGGGGACGACCAGGGTCCGGGGTCCGGGATCTGGCCGGGGGCTGGGAGGGTCCGAGTCCCGGATGGCCGGGTGCGAGGCCGCCGGGCACCGGCACGCGCCGCCGCCGCCCCTGCCGAGCCAGTGGTCCTGTCCGCGCCCCGCCCCCGCCCCTGCACCCCACGTGGGCCCCCCCCCCAAGCGCAAATTTGTCCGCTAATGGCGCAGGCGATTATCTGCGCGGCCGCCGGTGTTGTGTGTCCCGCGGGCAGGGCCCGAGTTACAAGCGCCAGGAATCCAGACGGTGTTTAGAGACGGGGGGCGGCGGGGGAGGCCGGTAATTAGTGTAAACCCTTTGTCTGCCTTTGATACCCACGGTGCTCCCCGCCGCTGCTTCCTCCGCCCGGAGCGCTGGCAGGGAAGGCGGGGCGGCCCGCACCCCGATCCCCGCAGCCGGCTCCGGCGCCCTAGGCTAAAGGGTGGCGACTCCTGCCCCGTCCGCCAGTGACCGACCCTCAATACCTCCAGGTCCGGACAGGCCAAGATGACGCCCAGCCCCACGTTGTTGCTGCTGCTGCCCCCGCTGCTGCTGGGGGCCCTCCCGCCGGCCGCCGCCGCCCGAGGTGAGTCCTGGCGCCCAGCCCGGCGCCCCGGCCTGCGCCAGCGCCGCCCCTTTCCCTCCCGGCCCTGAACCCTGCCACAGTGCCCTGCTGGCGCGCGTGCCTGCGCCCCGCCCCTACTGGCCCCGAGCTTGGCGGGTCTTCTCACCACTGGGCCCCCGGGCTCACCCCCAGGGTACACCCCCCTTTGCCCATGGGGTGCGCCAGCTCACCCTTAGGGCATCCCTAGCTCACCACGCCCCTCCCCAGCTCATCTGTAGGGTCCCGCAGCTCATCCCCAGATCACCACCAGCTCACCCTTGGGACTCCATGCTCACTGAGTGGGCACACCTCACCCACAGGGCCCCTCTCACCGAAATATCACCCCGGCTCACCTGTGGGGCCCCACACTTGCTGGCAGAATGGGCTCTGGCCCCAGTCCCCTCAGGACACACACACATCCATATGTATCTGAAGTTGAGGGCAGCTGGTTACCCTGGGGATTTTGGTGGGGTAGGCTGTTTGTCACAGTGGACCCATTTAGGCCCCTGGGAACCTGCAGAGACCCCCATGGTGGCCAGGATGGGGTTTGGGGACAGTGGGGACATTGTTAGTGTCTGGGACTCATGACCCAGCCCTGTGCCCTGAGCTTGCCCATCCCTAGAAAGTTAGAGGGTAGGGGCTGGGGGAACGTGGAGTTGCTGCATGGTGTAGGGGGTAGGGGCTTGTCTCAAGGCCCACCCAGAGGACCA
Organism: Eumetopias jubatus; assembly: GCF_037043125.1. Classification (NCBI taxonomy): domain Eukaryota; kingdom Metazoa; phylum Chordata; class Mammalia; order Carnivora; family Otariidae; genus Eumetopias; species Eumetopias jubatus. The sequence continues at coordinate 202,153,607 of NW_028274808.1, read as the reverse complement.
CCTGCTTCAGCCTGCATATACTGTGTGTCGGCGTGTGCCATGCCAGGACGTAGATGCATGCTCACACACCTGATGTCCAAGTAGGCAGGCCTGGAATGTCTCCTGAGGGACCCTTGCCCCTGTACGCAGCCCCAGCAAGGTACATCCTTGGCTGGCGGATGATGGGACATACGTGTTCACGGACTCCCGCCCGCCATATTCTGCACTGGCTTCTCCTCAGCTAGGCGGGCCCTTTGGCCAGGCCAGCCCTTTGGGTGTGTTGACCACTCAGGAACGTCCCTGCCCTGTCCACCAGTCCTCTGAGGCTTTGCACCCCTCCCCCCGCCACCCAGCGGGTACACCGAGCCCAACCCGGCCTTATATGGGCACGTTTGGGTGTTGGGTGGCAGGCGGCAGCCCAGGTGGGCCTAATGCCACAGTACCCCCCCGCCTGCCCGGCTGGGGACTGGCCCGCTGGCTTAAGGGTGGGGGCTGTCCAGGCGTGGCTGGGCCTGGCAGTGTCCTGGGCACGGCGGGCACTCAGGTCATACCCAGCAAGGCACCCCCCCCCCCCGCCCCCGGTGGCCGGCAGCCTGGATTCTGATTCCTCTTTTATCTGCTTGGGCTCCCCTCATTTCCACACCTGCCTGTGCTCTGGCTACTCAGCCAGCTCTGGAGGCCGCTGTCCTGGCCTGGTCATTGGCTGGAGCCCACCGCAGAGAGGCGGATGGCAGTGATGGCAGTGGGCGGCAGGGCCTGCCTCTGTGCCAGGGGGCCCTGGAGGGGCCGCACCCTCCTCTGTTCCCCTCCGCCTTGGCCTGGGGACTGCGCCTGGTCTGCAGCCCCAGCCTTCATGCTGGCTGTGCACGGCCCTAGCGGCCGCAGGGACCTGAGAGCTACTCTGCAAGGGCAAGGACCTGTGTGGCTTTGGGGGGTGGGGTGTTGGGGCCCCTGCTCCTGAACTGTGCTGGCTTCTGCTTCAGGCCTGGCCTTGAGGGGCACGGCCACTCGGTGCGTCCGGCTCTGTGGGTGAGCAGACCGAGCGCCGACTTCCTTCAGGCAGGCAGAGCGGTGCAGAGAGAGCCGGGCTGTTTTCTGAAAGCTGTCCTCCCCATGCGTCATGCTTTCTGGAGTCAGTGCGTCTCTAGACTCAGATCATGTTTTTAAAGTTCCCCTTTCTGGAAGTTTCACAATCATGGTGGGTTTGTCTTAAACAGCTTTTTCCAAATTTGAGGGAAGATAGGATTCGGGTTTCTCACAGTGGGAACTTGAGAGGTTCCAAATGACATACCCTTCCCAAATAGCTTTAGAAGAACTTGTGGAAGGGGTTGTCCCGTTTGAACTTTTCCAAGGAGGATGCGGTGGACAGGTCTCTGAGCAGCCCGCCCTCGAGGTCACCTCCCTGTCCTCTGAACCCTGCTGGCCTGCCCTGCTAGGGCCGAGCGCTGCCCCCACAGGGCTGGGTGCTGGCCGCTGGGTGCCCCACTCCATGGGGATGGTGCCTTCTTGCCATGCGGGCTGTGTTGGGAAGGGTCCTCCAGTGTGTGTGATTCAGCCGGAGGGCTGTCGTGGTGTGCGTGTGTGCTGGCTGACCTTGGCCTCTGGCCAGGCTGCAGGGGGCCTTCCCCCCAACCCCTCCGGGCAGCGGCTGCCCAGTGCGCACCCCCAGCTGAGGTGGATGTGCGGGAGTTGGGCCCAGGCGCTGTGAGGTGGGGATGCAGGCCAGCCGCCCCATTTATGTCTCGGGCCCCACTCCTGGAAGAGAAAATAAATCACTGTCCCCTCTGGGGGGAGGAGGGAGCTGGGAACAAAGTCGCCTTTGGCTGGGCCTGGAAGCTCCTACCGCAGGCTCCTTCTTCATTGTGCGGGAATCAATGGGCCTTCAACCCCCGCCCAGTGCCGTGGGGAAATGTTGGTTTTTCCCAGCACTGGCCTCAGCCTCTGGCTTGGGGTTCAGGCAGTGCTAACCCTGCTCGCGGAGGCAGGCGTGGTCCTGCAGGCCGGGGGCCTTGCTGCTGGCCGTTTCCCTGCTGGTGGCTGGCATTCTGTGCCTTCCCAGTGCCTGCGGCCCTGGCATGTCCAGGTGACAGCCTCCATGGGCAGGATCAGCACGTGGAGGGGAGGGTGTGCCCAGGCCACTGTCTCCAGACCCCACAGACGCCGCACCCCGTGCTGCCGCCCAGTCTGCCTGCCATCTTCCTAGTGGTGGTCACTACATGCTCCTGGCCAAGGCCCGTGGGTGTCCAGTGTGGCTACTCTTGGGGCCCGAGGAGAGCAGGGGCCACTGCCCTGAGCTAGTTCAGGCTGGAGCCGCAGTGAGGCTGGCCCCCAGTCCACGAAGGCTGGCGGGGGGGTGAGGGCCTGGGGAGGGGCAGCACAGTCCGGGAGGAGATGTGGGTACTGGTCAGGTGAGGAGAGGAAAGGCCTGCAGGTGGGGGAATAGTCTGGGTAGAGGTGGGCCGGTCACATTGACTGGGGTACGCATCCTGGGGCCACGGGTGCCTTGGTGTAGCTGGATTGGGGGCCATGAGTAGGCACAGGCCGGGACTGGGCCGAGAGGCTGGTTGGCTGGGGTGCAGGGAGCAGGGGCTGGGGGCGTCCTGGGGGTGGGCTTCCTGCCCCCAGTGAGTGGCTGGGGGCAAGGCCTCGAGGCTGGAGGGCCTGGGGGGCCCTACGCACCCTTCGTCCCACATGGCCCGGCCCCCTTGGGGAGAACCAGCCTGAGGCAGGGGCTTCCAGGACTGTCCCTGAAATGCTGGAGACAGTGTGGCAGGGACGGTGCTCCAGCCTCAGGCCTGCTGACCCCCAGGGCTTCCCTTCTTGGCAGGAAACAATGGCTTTCTTCCCCAGTTTGCTAGAGATTTACACAAGCCCTGCACTGTGAAGAAATAATGGGGCCTGGGTCAGCAGGCAGTGGGGGAGGGAGCTGGGCCCAGCTCTGGCCTGGGCCCCCACTGGGCAGTGATCCCCTCCGACTCCACCGTGCTGAGCCCCAGGAGACCCAGGGCCACCGGCCAGTGCCCCCTGCACTCTGTAGCGGCCGGCCCATTCTGGCAGGGTCCGCGGGCTTCTCTGTGGAGCCCGGGCAGCAGGTACTGTGTGCGCCTTGAGCTGGGTAGCCTCACCCTGCAGGCTTCAGGGACCTCAGGGGTCCCAGCATGCCAAAGCCCCATGCCCTTGGGTCTGTCCGCAAGAAGCTGGCTGTGGGCCGACGGCCGCGGACACGGGGGCTGGGTGGAGCAGGTGTGGGTGGGAGCACGGGGCTCTGTGGCCCGGGACTTGCCCAGGCTGCCGGGTGGGTTGGGCTGTCCAGCGCCTAGGCCCTCACAGGAAGGTGGCACCTTGGTGCCTAAATGCCGGCCTCTGGCCCCGGAGCCCCGGGGCCCCGGCTCAGGAAACACCCAGCCATGCAGGTTAGAGGCCGCAGCGGGCGAGGCCTGCGGGTGGTTTGGGCCTCTTGTCATGTTACCCTGTCCCTTGGGTACAGCGCCAGCATGGGAGGGAGGCCCAGGGGACCGTGCCTTCTTGGTTCCTTTGCTGGGACTGGGGCTGGGCCCCTCTGGGGAGCCGGTGGTGCTGGACCAGTTCTACTTGCAGGACGTTTTGTGAGGTGGGGGATGGGTGGCAGGTGTGGGCAGGGGTCCGCTCGGAGTCTGGCAGACTTGGCAAGCTCTGGATGCAGCCACCGGGGCGTCCAGCTGAGCCCTCTGGGTGGGTTCTGTGGCAGTTCCTGTGGGGACCCCTGGGGCAACAGCATGTCCGGGGACGCTCTGTGGCTCCCATGTGTGCAACGAGGAGGAGCCCTGGTCAGGGCTCTGCTGGAGGTCCACCTGGGGGCTTCCCGGGCAGGGGACGGACCTAGAGGGCCCCACCCAGCCTGTTGCCTTACGTCGTGCTGCTGGGCAGTGGGTTGGACAGGACAGCCCAGCCAGCTTGCTTGCTCGGTGGGTCAAGCTGTCCCTTTGCTGCGCCCAGAACGGCCTGGTTTCTGGGGCAACCACCTGCCCTTCGGGTCCTGCCAGTTCCATCGCAGATCCCGTGGGTCCAGCCCCCAGGGGCCGCCCTGGGCCTGCTGGTGACTAGGAGCCCGTGTGTGTGTGTGTGTGTGTGTGTGTGCGCGTGCGTGTGTGCGCACATGTACCTGCGTGGCTCAGAGCCAGGGCAGAGGCTCCCCTGCCTCTCATGGCCGCCCTGCGGTGGTCATCATCTGTGCCCCCTCTCTTTGGCCTCCCTGCCTCCTAGGCCTTCCTGGGGAGGGCACTGGCCCCAGGGCCTCCGTGGCTGGGCCTTCCCAGCTCCGCCCCTGCACCAGTGTTTGCTCACCGTGGGCATCAGCACAGGGACCCCCCCGCTCTCCCAGAGAGTGCCCACCTGCCCTGCCTGGTCCAGGGTGTCCAGCCAGGCTAGGCAGGCCCTGCCTCCCCTCCCTGCCCTCTGGTCAGGCCCTGTCACACTGTCCTTTGAGTCTTCTTTCCAGGCCACTCGCCTTCTCCAGGAGGGGAGGGCTCTGGCGGCTCCTGGCTGGCATCCAGAGTCACTTCATGGCCAGTCCCAATGAGGTCAGCCTGACGACCACCTACCCCCAGCCGGAGGGTTCCTTCTGGGCTGGACATTTCTGGGGCTTCTCAGGGTTGACTGGGAATGGAGCCAGCCCCCATGTGCTGGCCCCGTGGTTCCTGCACCTCTCGCTTCCACCTGTGTCCATGGCCCCAGTGTGGGCTCTGTGGGCTGGTACGGGGTGAAGCCCCCGGCACATGGGGCCCCGGGGAGGGGCAGTGCCTGGTCCAGCTCCTTGGGAAGGGCGCTCAGGGTCAGCAGGTCACGAATGCCTTGGGCAGTGGAGGGAGGCAGAAGCTGACACGTGGAATGCCCCCCCAGCCAGGCCCTGGACAGACCTGAACAGAGCAGGGCCTTGGGTGTGGTTCAGACGTGGTTCACCCGAAAGGGGCACCGCAGCCCCCGGCGGAGGGCAGGGAGGAGGGGGTGTTGGGAGGTGCATCGGGAGGGGAGGGGCAGTGCAGAGGCCATGAGGGTTAGTGAGGTGCGGGGGCTGAGCTTCGGGTGGCCCCGGAGGGTCTGTGAAGACTGCATGGGATAGGCTGCAGTTGGGGTCATGTTCCTCTACCCCCACACTGTGTCACCTCTCCGTCCTTCCCAGTGGCCCTGCCCCCTTCAGCCCTCCTAGGGCCCACTGCGATGGGAGGGGCATCAGCTGAGGTTCCAGTGGAACCTGGTTTTGCTAAACCTTGGGAAACGGTGCTCTCAGCAGGTAGGGCAAGGGGGTCTCTGGTGTGGGGAGTCTGCATCCACTGTTGGGGTATGTCTCTCTGTGTGTTTATGTATGGGGGACTGTCTGTGGGTTAGTGGGTGCATCTGGGGGACAGTGTCTGGGGAACAGCCTGTGTGTCTGGGGGACAGTGGGGGACAGCCCGTGTGTCTGGGGGACAGTGTCTGGGGGACAGTGTCTGGGGGACAGCCTGTATTTCTGGGGGACAGTGGGGGACAGCCCGTGTGTCTGGGGGACAGTGTCTGGGGAACAGCCTGTGTGTCTGGGGGACAGTGGGGGACAGCCCATGTGTCTAGGGGACAGTGTCTGGGGGACAGTGTCTGGGGAACAGCCTGTGTGTCTGGGGGACAGTGGGGGGCAGCCCATGTGTCTAGGGGACAGTGTCTGGGGGACAGTGGGAGACAGCTCGTGTGTCTGGGGGACAGTGTCTGGGAGACAACCTGTGTTTCTGGGGGACAGTGGGGGGCAGCCCGTGTGTCTGGGGGACAGTGTCTGGGAGATGGCATGATAGGGTGTATGTGTGACACCTGAGTTCCGGATGGCGGCTGGGAAGCCTGGCTGTGTAGGCTGGGTATGTGGGGTCTTCCGGGTTGCTGCCCCCTGAGCCCTCCTGGCACCCCCACTCCTGGCCATGTTTTCACAGCTGTTGGGGAGGAGGGTGGGAAGGAGGGAGGAAAGGGGGTGTAGTGACCCTCTGTCTGCCACCACCTTGATGCTCAGCCCCCTTGAGGGGTGAGACCCAGCCCCGGCCTCCGTTTGCCCCCATGTCTACCCCCTCCATGTGGCTGTCCACACCCTGCCCATGCCCAGAACTGCCCAAGGCTGTGGCTTACAGTGTGTGGAGGGTTGAGGGCTTCTTGGAGGAGGTGCTCGTGGGGAAGTGCAGATGCTGGCTGAAGGACTCCAGGGGCTGCCCCAGAACTGGTGGGAACCCGGCTGCCCCCCACCCCCGACCCGTACGCCCTCCAGCTGCCTCAGCTCTTGCCTCAGTTTGCCTCTGGCTGGGTGGATTGGACACCTGACCAGGTGGAACAATGGGGGCTTGTCTTTCCCAAGCTAAATATAGAGCCGTGGCAGCCTAGCTGGCAGCCAAAATCCCCAGGAGTCTGGGGGGGCTCCCTCCGGTGAGCCTGCTGGGGTCTCTGCAGAGGCAGGGGTGGAGGGGGCAGGGCAGGCCTGGCCCAGGGGGAGGGGAGGGGGCTGTTTGCTTTAGGATAAGGCTGGCTCTGGCTGGGGCCTCTGGCTGCCGCCTGCCTGTCCCCTGTACTGTGTGCCGGCCGGCCCTCTGGGCCACACTTCCGGTCCGTCTGGTGGTCACTTGGCTCTGTCCTCCTCTCTCCTGCACAGTGGCCTCTGAGGCCCAGTAGATGCCCCCCCACCCCCCCAGCTCCTCAAACTCGCCTGCCTGGTGCAGGGAGGTGGCGGGGCTGGGGGTGCCCCTCCTGCCCCTCCTGCTCCCGCAAGCACTGTCCGACGGGTCCTCTGTCTGTCCCTGACGCAGGCTTCTTCCGAGGCGGGGGCTGTGCTGGCCGGGGTGGGGTTGGGACAGGCAAAGCCCTGGGAGAGAGGGACCCCGTGCTAGCCCCTGGCACCTGCCAGGTGGTTTTTTGGGTCTGTGTGCACACGCAGGTGTCAGCCTCGGAGGCACTGGGCAGGCTGGGGGGCGGCCCCTCTGAATAGTGGCATTGCAGGCAGAGACAGGTGTCGGACGGTGGCAGCCTGGGAGTGAGGCCGGGACCCTGTGCGCTGGGGGCCTCAGGAGACCCACTTGTCTGTGGGCCCTGCAGCCTGTCCCCCTGCAAGTTGGGGGGTGTCTGGGGGCCCCATATGCAATTGAGAAATTAGGGAGCAGTAGATCTCAGCAGCCCCTTCCTGGGGCACTGGGGGCTGGTGAGGAGTGCAGGGATGGCCTGGGGCCCATGTTAGGAGCCCCATGGCAGGGGTCGGGGGGACCCTAGCAGAGGCAGAATATGGGTGCAGAGAAGAAGCGTTCCTAGGGGTGGGCTCAGTGGGGCAGGGTGGGAGAGCAGGCAGGAGCTGGGTAGGGCCCTCCCCCACAACCTCTAGCTCCCTTTTTGCTTTTTGCTTGTGGCCATGGAAGGGCCTGGTGTTGCTGTGTCCCCCGCTTCCCTGTTCCCCCAGCAAAGCTGGGCCCCTCCCTGCCTGGACTCTGGGCTGTCAGCTCCCTGCATCCAAATGGGGACCGGCCCCACCTCCCCTCAGCGCCTGCAGACCAGTGGTGCTGGGCTGTGCTCTGCAAGGGTCCCCTGGGGGTGGGAGAGGGCGAGCCTCCAAAGAGCCTGCGGAAGCACTCTGGGTCCTGGATGCAAAGGCCGGCCACAGAGCAGCTGGTGATCACGCGCTGAAGAAATACCGGCTGGTTGTTAGGGACACGTGCTGCCCTCAGGCCCCGTAGTGACAGCATCTCCCAGCAGCCAGCGCCCGGCGCCTCCGGGAGGCCAGGACGCGGGATGCTGGCCCTCCTGGCCTGAGTGGCCGCACTGTGGGGTGAGTGCCCCCGACCAACAGCCGGAGGGCAGGGTCTCGGGAGCTGGGCCCAGCCAGGACCCTGGGAAGGGCAGTGGGGTGCCCGGAGCCGCCTCTCCTGGTCTGAGGGAACGTGGGTGGGGTGAGTGTAAGAGCTCAGCGCCCTTGTGGTCACCCCATGGTGCACGAGCTGCAGTGTGGGCCAGGAGGTGGCCCCACCTCTCTCGGACACCTGCAGTGTCCTGCCCAGCGGCTGGGCGTGCCCGCTGTCCCTGCACCACAGAGGCACTGATGCTGGCTGTGGCCTGACATGGCTGGGAGTGGGTTTCTTCCCGCCGGTGACTTGGGCTTCTCCCGTTGGGGGACAACGGGCAGGGGGCTGCCAGCCAGATGGGAACCTCACTGCTCGCCCTCTGGCCCCAGGGCCTCGGGGTCCTGCCGGCCCACCATGCCACTCCGCCCAGCCTCCTGGTGTGCTGAGGCTGGCATCGGGGAGGCCCTCAGCGGGGCAGATGCAGACAGCCACAGACATGGGCCACCAGACACGTCTGTTCGTGCTGCATGGACTCCCTCCCGTGCACCTTGCCTACGGGAGGCTGTGGGGGGCTGTCCTGGCTCGCCTGTGGACGTGCATCCTGGCTGAGCCACTCCAGCCCATCTGTATCCTGGCTCCTCTGTGACGGCACGTACAGGGAGTTGGGGTGCCTGGTGGGCAGCGGGTTCCGGGTGAATGCTGACCACCACAGTCTGGGAGCAGGGCCCTGTGCTCCAGACCCCACTGCCTGGGCTGGGCAGGTGTAGGTGCGTGGAGTCCCAGGTGGTGACCCTACGGGGGACACCCCCCTCCCCTGGCTCCCAGCATGCATGCCTGCCTGCACTCCTGACCACCTGCCACCCCCTCCTCCCTGACTGAGCCCTCTGACCTGCCCGCAGGTCCCCCGAGGATGGCGGACAAGGTGGTTTCGAGGCAGGTGGCCCGGCTGGGTCGCACCGTGCGGCTGCAGTGCCCTGTGGAGGGCGACCCGCCGCCACTAACCATGTGGACCAAGGATGGCCGCACAATCCATGGCGGCTGGAGCCGCTTCCGTGTGCTGCCCCAGGGCCTGAAGGTGAAGGAGGTGGAGCGGGGAGACGCCGGCGCCTACGTGTGCAAGGCTACCAATGGCTTTGGCAGCCTCAGCGTCAACTACACCCTCATCGTGATGGGTCAGTGACGGCCACGCCGGGGCTGTGCCATGTGGGCCCTGAGTCCATGCAGCCTGGGGAGCGGACCTTCCCTCCCCACTGCTGCCAGGAGGACACCCACCTGCCGGATCTCCTCTGAGCCCAGGACAGGGCCTGACCTCTGTGGTCACCACCCCCAGGCCTGTGCCTTGGGGTCCCCAAGCTCTGCTGACAGGGAGACCAAGGCTGGCTAGGGGGCAGCAGGAGTGGGCACGGGGAGCCCAAGGGTGGTGGTCCCACTAAAGGGCCGGCTGGGCAAGCTGGCGGCCTTGGCGTCGGCTCTAACTTTGAGGCTCAGATTTCAGAGTTCAGAGGGGCCGCCAAGGGCCTTCTGTTCTGTTCTGCCTCTGGGGCCCGGGCTTGGGGACTGGCGGGGTCCCCAGCTACACACCCTCTGCACGCCTGGCCCTCCCCCATGGGCTCCCCGGGTGGGTCCCTGGGGGCGGGGCTCCCTGGCAGTCACGCTGGCCCATCTCTCAAAGCAGGAGCGCTTGACCTGTGCCACCCCCTCCCTCGGTCCCCGGCTGGGTGGAGGCGGCTGTCCCGGGAGGGGCATTCCTCAGCCTGCCCCACCCCCGCTGGGCCCCCTGCTCCGGACTGTGGGATGGGAACACTGCTGGTGTCCCCCCACTGTCCTTTGAAAGGGGAGGATGAGGAGGCGGTATGCGAGCCATGTCAGCTCACCAAGGCCTCGGCTCCTTGATGTGGGCTAGGGTTACCGCAGCTGCTGGGCGGGCCTGGCCCCCTCCTCCCACTGGCCCTGCAGACCCCCCGGAGCCGGGGGGGGCAGCTCTGCTGGGGTCACCTGCACCCAGGGAGTAGGCTGGGCAGGCAGCTCTTGCCCGGCTGTCTCTGGGATTCTGAGATGTGGGCGTGCCTCCAGGGGCTCCCATTTGTGTTTCTAGAGCTTTCCCAGCTGGGCCCAAGGCTGGGGCCTGGGAACCAGCCTGGGGTCAGGGTGGGGACTGCTGGGGCCCCTCTCATGTGCCCTCCTCTCTGCAGATGACCCTGGTGCAGGAAGGGAGCGTCTGGGGCAGGACGGCTCCTCCGGGGGCCAGGAGGACGCAGCCAGCAAGCAGTGGGGTGAGACCCTCCTCCGTGGGTGCGGGTGGGGGCCCTCCCCCCCGGTGCTGTGCTGACCTCTGTGCTGGCCGCCCTGCAGCGCGGCCCCGCTTCACACAGCCCTCCAAGATGAGGCGCCGGGTGATCGCCCGGCCAGTGGGCAGCTCCGTGCGGCTCAAGTGCGTGGCCAGTGGGCACCCGCGGCCCGACATCATGTGGATGAAGGACGACCAGGCCTTGACAGGCTTGGAGGCCGGGGAGCACAGGAAGAAGAAGTGGACCCTGAGCCTGAAGAACCTGCGTCCCGAGGACAGTGGCAAGTACACGTGTCGCGTGTCCAACCGCGCAGGCGCCATCAACGCAACCTACAAGGTGGACGTGATCCGTGAGTGCCGGGGCTGTGGGACCGTGGGGGGCTGGCGGTGCCCAGGGGTGGCGCTAATGTCCATGTCCCCGTGCAGAGCGGACACGCTCCAAGCCCGTCCTCACGGGCACGCACCCCGTGAACACGACCGTGGACTTTGGGGGCACCACGTCCTTTCAGTGCAAAGTGCGCAGTGATGTGAAGCCAGTGATCCAGTGGCTGAAGCGCGTGGAATACGGCGCCGAGGGCCGCTACAACTCCACCATCGACGTGGGCGGCCAGAAGTTCGTGGTGCTGCCCACGGGCGACGTGTGGTCGAGGCCCGATGGCTCCTACCTCAACAAGCTGCTCATCACCCGCGCACGCCAGGACGACGCCGGCATGTACATCTGCCTGGGGGCCAACACCATGGGCTACAGTTTCCGCAGCGCTTTCCTCACCGTGCTGCCAGGTGTGTGCGCCCCCCCACGCCCAGCTCCCGCCCCGCGAGGCCACACGCCGGCCTCTCGCAGCCTTTCCTGGGACCCGTGGCGACATTCCTCTCCCCACCCCCTTCCTGGGCCTCTCTTGCAGACCCCAAGCCTCCAGGCCCACCCGTGGCCCCCTCGTCCTCGACCACTAGCTTGCCGTGGCCCGTGGTCATCGGCATCCCGGCCGGCGCCGTCTTCATCCTCGGCACCGTGCTCCTGTGGCTCTGCCAGGCCAAGAAGAAGCCGTGTGCACCTGGGCCCGCCCCCCCCATGCCTGCGCACCGCCCTCCCGTGGCCGCCCGTGACCGTGGTGGGGACAAGGACCTTCCCGTGCCAACCAGCCTCAGCACTGCCCCTGGCCTGGGGCTGTGTGAGGATCTTGGGCCTCCAGCAGCTCCCCAGCACCTGCTGGGCCCGGGCCCATCTGCTGGGCCCAGACTTTACCCCAAACTCTACACAGATGTGCACACGCACACGCACACACACACGCACTCACACACACACTCTCACGTGGAGGGCAAGATCCACCAGCACCAGCACATCCACTACCAGTGCTAGACGGTGTGGCCATGCGGGGCGCCGGCCCACTCGCGCTCTGGGTGCTGTGGGGGGGCACGTGGGGGGCAGGCGGGCGGGCAGGCTTGGGGCAGAGGGCTGCGGAGAGAGTGGAGCCCAGGCAGGAGGCACAGTCAGCACCCCGGGCGCCCTGGATGATGCACACACGTGTACGACATACCTCTGGACACACACACACACACACACACACACACACACACACACCCTCAGACTAAGACGCCCTGGGGAAGGTCTGTGTTTGTAACTTTGCAGTGTGCATGTAGCAGCGGGCTAGTTGATGAAGGAATCCCTTGGCTCCTGTAAGGAGGATTTCACAGGGGCCATGGTCAAGCCACCCCTCCCCGTGCCTGGCAGGAGGTCTGAGAGGCACCCTGGCTTTGCAAACCAAAACCCCCCGACCCCTGTCCCATGCTGGCCTCCGTGTCCCTGCCCAGGCCTCCACGGGTGGCTGGCTATGTCTGCCACCCCCTGTCTGGGCGTCCAGGAGTCCCCCAATCCCTTGGGCTGGGAGGTCAGGCAGAGCAGTCCAGGCCCCTGTTCTGAGAGGCGGGAGCTGCCTGGGGGTGACCCTGCCCCATCCAGCCTCCCACTGCCAGAGAGAAGGGCCCTTGATATTTATATTTAAGAAATGAAAATAATAATATTAATAATGCTGGAAGGAAGGTGGCACTGCAGACCAGGCCTGTCCTCAGGCCTGGGATGCACCTGGCCTGCTGGCCAACCGGATGGCCACCTTGGGGCCAGGCACCCATCACCCCACTGCCTGTGGCAGCCCCAGACCTCTGTAATTTTATATAGAGTTTGAGCTGAAGCTTCGTATATTTAATTTATTTTGTTAAACAAGAAAATGTGCATCTTCTTCCATTAAGCTGGTGTTTCTGCCTTTGGCTTCTGTGCATGTGCACGTGTGTGGGCCTGAGGCTGTACAGGTGTGCGTGTGCGCGGGCCTGAGTCTGTACAGGTGTGCGTGTGCGCGGGCCTGAGGCTGTACAGGTGTGCGTGTGCGCGGGCCTGAGTCTGTACAGGTGTGCGTGTGCGCGGGCCTGAGTCTGTACAGGTGTGCGTGTGCGCGGGCCTGAGTCTGTGTGCCAGGCTTAGGCTCCAGCAGTCCTGTCATTGGCCCGAGGTTCTGGGGCTGACACCTTGGGGTCCCAGGGCCTCATCAGCTCCCCTGAACTGAACTCAGGTAGCCGTGTTTGGAGCACTGACTGACTCATGCACCTGCAGGCATCTCCCTAGTTAGCTAGAGTCCTGCACACCTGGCCCCGTGGGTATCCCCCACCCTACCAGTATGGCCCCCCATGGCCCTCAGTGCCGGGCTGTGGTTTCCCTGGCCACACTCTGGGGGTTCAGCTGGTGGCCTTGGAGGGCTGGGGCCTTGTTGTCACCTCCGTCATGGTGCCTGCTGCCTGAAGGGCACAGTCCCAAGTCTGCCAGCCATTACCAGGTTATGAACAATGGTCTCAGTCTCCAGCTGGGGACACTGAGGCTGGGGCTTGTTGCTTCTTAAGAAAAGGCAGATGATGTGATTTTAGCAAAGCCACCTGTGTGAGGTCCCCAGAGCCTCAGAAGTCTGGCTGACGGGGCAGGGCACTGTAGGGAACGAGGATAGGTCCTGCCCAGCCGTACAGGCCAGGGCAACTGACCCTCCTACCTGGTACCGCTGGTTCCCTGCAGCCAGAACTCCCCAAGGTCAGGGCCAAGCTTCCCCCGTCTCCCTTTTCCCCAGCTGAGGGCAGGTCTGGGAACCCTCGCTTCTGCTGTCCTGGGACTAGGCCCCAGCCTCTGGCCCTCTTCCTCTGGGCCCCCTGGCCTCTCCAGGATGGACCCCAGTCTTTCTGTCCCCAAGGAGCCAAGGGCTAGCCCCGAGGGAAGGCCCACTGGGGTGATCCTGACCCCACAGGCAGTGACCGAGTCTGGGCAGGGCTGGTGACCTCTGGGTGATGGAGGCCACCTTCAGTGGACGTCATGGGAAGCCCGGTGTGGGAGCTCTGCTGGAGCAACCAGGGGGAGCTGTGGGGGCTTCAGGCAACCGCAGCTGGTGACCAGCAGATGTTCCCCAGACAGGACAGGCTGTGGGGGCTGGTGGGTGCGTTTCGGTCTGAGGTGGGGGCGGGATGGAAAGAGCCTTGGGTGGTGGGGAGAACTCGGGCTACAGGACATCCGTAGTCCATGGGGTTGGAGCAGTCCCCACCTGCACCTGAGAGGGTGCAGCCCACCTCTCCCCCCAGACCTGCAGAGGTGCCGGTGCCCTTCCCAGCTGAGGTCCGGTGTGTCTGCCCGGGGTTCACATGGGAACGCCCTTGTCTTCTGCCCCTTCTCAGTTCTGATGGTTCCTCTCTCAGGGCCAAGACAGACCTGGCAGGCCCTCGGTCCTGGCTCTCGCTGAGACCAACAGCCCTGGGGTCCACACCCCCTAGACCCCTTTCAGGTGTTCCGAGGGGAGGCAGGCACTGAGGGACGGGTGACTCTGTGAACACGTGGGGACCGTGTCTGGTCCCCCCAAAGCTCTATGCCTTCATCACCACACCCTGGGGCTCAGGGTCCTCAGCCGCAGCCTGACCCACAGCGACCTCAGCTTCCTGCCCTAGAGACTATCATGTGGGTCCAGACCCCTCTCTGTGCCCTTCTCAGGGGCCACCTGCTGCTTCCAGACCCTTCTCCCCTGGCTGCACGCTCTACCTCTGCTCTCGCTGGGCTGTCTCCAGCTCTATATGCTGCATGGCCCCTGGGAGATTTCAGTGTCCACCTGGATCCCCCTTGACCCTGGCTCCTTTGCGAGGTCTCATTTTGAGCCCTCCCCCATTGTAGGGGCCACCCTGTGCTCCACACTCCCAGGACAGAATCCCGTTTCCTGCACCCCACGTGCGGGGCTAGCAGAGGGGACAGACGGCTGGGTCCAGGGTGTGGGGGAGGGGGTGCGACTGGGGAGAGTAGATGCCGGTCCGGGCGCAGGGGCTGTGAAAGACAGGGTGCCCCACACCCCAGCCTCCCAGGCCCGAGGGTCCCAGGGCCTCATCAAACAGACGTTTGCCAACTGCGCAGCAGTGGAGTTTCTCGTGGGCCCTGGCCATTCTGCCCACTCCCCCCCGCACCTGAGCCCACACCTCTGTCTCCGTGGGTGCCCGGTCCCCACTCGGGGACTCCCAGGTCTGATTCAGAGGGACAAGACTCAACTGGTGTTAAGGGCAAGGTCCCCCACCCAGGATGGGCCTAGGGACAGAGAGGAGGGGTGGGTGGGGAGGTGGGCTTCCCCTGCCCCTCCATTTTCACCCCTGCCTGGGCAGAAAGGCCAGTGAGCCGCCTCCAAAGCTGTGGGGACCACCAACAAGAAGACAACACCTGGTGCCCCCACCTCTGTGGGGTTCTCTGCAGGGTGGGGCCTGGGCCCTGCCGTGGGAGCTCCCAGTTTGGAGACAGAGGGGAGGGACCCAGCAGCGTCCTCAGAGTGACCCCAGGACAGGCTGGACAGGGGACTTGTGACGGGCCATTTCAGGAGGACGCTCCTGGCATCCTGGGTGGGGTGTGGTGTGCCGGGTGGATGGAACCCCAAGTACTGAGCGGGGCCAGCACTCTTCCCTCTGATCTGTCCCCATGTGGTGATAAGCCGGTCCCGTGAAGCCCGGAGCACTTGAAAGGGCAGGTCCCCCCCCACCCCCCCCACCCCCCACCGCACGCTTCCAGGCCATCCCGGCTTCAAAGGGGAGGCTCATCCCACAGCTGTCCCGGGGGGGGGGCGCTCAGGCTGATGAGAGTGAGGAGGCAGGGGGACAACCCCACCCTCATAGGACTTGGGTCGGGACGGCCTGGCAGGAGATCAGAGCCTTGTCCTGGGGTCAGGCCAGGGGACTGGGACAGGAATGCAGGATGTGAGACACAGGAGAGGGGTCAGGAACACGGGACATGCAGGCAGGACACAGGGCGAGGGCAGCACAGCCTTGGCCTGTCCTCAGAGCCCGGGGTTGAGGGCCCGCAGGGGATGCCAGGCTGTGCGGCAAGTGCTCATGAGCAGGCGCAGGGCAGAGGGCCAGGCCGTACAGCCACAGGGCTGTCCTGTGGGCAGGGGCGGTGGGAGGTGGGCCATGGACACAGGGACTCCCACAGGGCCAAGCCTGTTCAGGGAACCGGGCCCCCTGGCTGGGCTGGGAAGGCGGGACACGGACCCCACCCCACACCTGGCACCAGCGTAAGGTGTGAGAACCTTCCAGGTGTCCCAGAGACCGGGGCGCTCAATAGAGCCCTTGCCACATCCAGCGGGCACATGGAAGGGCTTGGCGGGGTGCAGGGGGCAAGGGTGGGACCTGTTGGCCAGGGGCGTCCTCTGTGCCCTATGCTGACCTCACCGTGGTCCTAGCCCCACACGGCTACCCAGGCCTGGGGGAAGCTCTCCTGGGGGGCCTGG
Source organism: Eumetopias jubatus (assembly GCF_037043125.1). NCBI lineage: Eukaryota > Metazoa > Chordata > Mammalia > Carnivora > Otariidae > Eumetopias > Eumetopias jubatus. Next base: position 202,137,756 of record NW_028274808.1, on the reverse strand, counting down.
GTAATGCACAGTCCTTGGGTTTGGGGGTTATTTTTAGGCCTCATGACAGTGTCTCTGGGGAAGCATTTGCCCAGGGCCATGGCTGGATACGCTGATGGAGGGCCGTCTGTAGCTCAGGAACACTTGGTTACCCAACGGCAGAGCTGACCTGCAGTGGCCCCCCAGGGCTGGCGGGATCCGTGCAAGGAACCCCCCCACCACGGCCATACCTCCACCCCCAGAGAGCGTGGAAGCAGAGGGCGGGCTCAGTGGTCAAAGCCGGGGTGAAGGAGGCAGCAGACATGGTCTACACTTACCCCACCCAGTGAAGACTGGGGGCCCCCAGGGGAGATGCCCATCCAGCCCTGGGCTGCTCTGAGGCCTGGCAGGACGGCCATGCCTCTGGGCCGCAGGCTCCGCACAGAGCCCTCACGCCGTCCGTCTCCCACTCAGATAGGCCTGGTCACTCCGACGCGAGTCGCGGCCCAGTGGGGGCTTCCTGGCCAGACCCTCACCGACCCCCTGGCACCGTCCCTCAGGCGTCCGCTCCCCAGCCTGGGACCGACCCAGGGGCAGCTCTGGCCTCCAGCACAGACAGCCCAGCCCTGCCTGCTGGACCCTGTGAAGGTCTGGGCTGCCCTTCCTGAGATTCAGCCCCAGGGCGCTCCCCGGGCCCCCGCCGGCCCACGTGCTTCGGTGACATTAGGTGGGAGCTGGGACACATGCCTGGGCCTGAGGGATCGAGGGGTGCTGAGCCCACCTCCCACCTGGGCTTCTCCTGTGGGGACGACCCAGGGTCAGCCACTCCTGATGACCGTTCTGGCCTCACGAACCCAATCCTGGGCACTGCCAGGGGTGAGCCTAGGGCCCTGCTGGGGGAGCTCAGGGGCTCAGCCCCGCATATGCTTCTGTGGCCCGCAGCCTGGCCCAGACTCTGTGGCCGCCAATGCCCAGTCAGCCGCTTGTGCCCTAGTGTTGCTGATTCGTGGGTGGGAGCCACTGGCCAGGACTCGCACTAGCCCCTGCCTGCCTACGTCCGCCGCCAGCCAGGCCAGGCCTCCTGTGCCCCCACCCTGGGAATCCCGGTCAGCCCAGGGTGTGGGTGGGTGGGGACTCAGCACAAATTCAGCATCAGCCTGGGGAAGGGCAAGGCGCTGGGGTCAGGGGCCCCTCTGCACACGTCTGCCTCTTGGGATCCCGGCTGGTTACTTTTGGGGGGTCTTGAGTCTGGCGTTTGTCTGCGAGGACAAGGCAGCATGCTTGGGTTGGGCCCCATGGCCAGCACAGTGGCCGGAGGCTTCCCGCAGCTGGGGTTTGGGGCTGGGCATACACGCTGCCCCTCACTTCCTGACCTCAGGCCAAGTCCATCTGGGCCGTGTCTGTGGGCTGGAGGCTCGCTCCCTCCTCTGGCTTCGCTGAGGCCTCTCTCCTGGGCTAGAGGGGCGTGGGCTCACCCCCAGAGCCTGCACCGGCCCCTGTCCACACCACCTTCACGGTTCCAGGGAGGCCGAGGGGAGAAGTACGTGAAGTACTCTGAGGACCCACCAGCCGCCCCACAGTCAAGCCTTGGTGGGGAGGAGTGAGCTGGCCTCCCGAGCATCTCAAGGGGGAGCAATGCCCTGTGTTGGGGTCCGGGTGCGGGGTGTCTCTGATGACTCAAGGGAGGGGACCAGATTGGGGCCAGATGTGTACCCCCCCAGTGGCTGAGCTGGAACACACACCCCATCCAGGGGCAGGGTGTGGGGACCCACAGAGGGTCAGCAGTAGCCCCAGGTAAGGGGGTGGGGGTGGGGCCTGAGACTGCCCCACCCTGCCCCCCACCCCCTGCGACAGCCGCGGGGCATCTGGCCGGCAGGTGGAGACAGCTGCCGACAGCTGGCCGGAGGGGCGGGCGCCGGCCTTATCCCGGGTGGAGGCAGGGCGTGGTGGGGTGGGTGGTGGGTTTTGTTGGGTTGCAGTTGAAGGGGGTTGCACGGTGAGTCCTAGGAAGCTATTGCGTTCCTGAATAGCCCTGCCCTGGACCCTGGAAGGGCCCTCGCCGTGAGGACAGTGCCGAGCAGGCAGGGGTGTCTCCGCCCTGGTGCGGGGCTGAGGCTCCATCTGCCTCTTGGGGGAGCCGGGGGTCTGGGGGCTTCCTGAGGCGAGGGGCCAGGGCCGCAGAGGAGGCAGGGGTCTTTGCTGGAAAGCAGTGTGTCCCTGCCCCCACCCGGCAGCGTCCACCCCGAAGGGAGGAGGAGAAGTTGGGCTATATACGGTGGGGAGTAAGAGCAGGAGCCCACCTGTGGCTCCTCTCGGGTCTTGGGTTAGGGGTGGGGGGAGCAGGTCCTTCCCAGACTCGCCCTTCCTGGAAAACCGCGAATCCCTGTGGGTGCCTGGAGACCTGTGTGATTCGCCCCTGGGACCATCGTCCCCGTGACACCAGGCCCTCCCCAGCATCATCCCAGCAGCCCCCCAGGGACCCCCCCCCCCCGAGCGGGGGCAGCACCAGAGCTGCCCACTGCCTGGCCGGGACCCTCCTCTGGGCCATGCCCTGGGCACCTGGTTGGGGGGGCACCTAGCTTTAGGCAGGACCCAGTGAACAAGGGGCAATGAGCTCAGGGTGGCCACGACCCCCTGCCTCTTCTGAGCCTCCTCTGTGAGCCAGCACCTGGCCTGGCCGGGCTCTGACCCTCTGATGTGTGGGCAGGACGGTGGGTGTCCTGGGGTCACAACCCCACCCACTCCCGGCCCCATGACCCCCGCCTCCACCCCCATGTGCCCTGGGCAGCTCCTCCCACCGCATCTCGCAGGCCTGGCCGTTACCCCAGCACACTCTGACTCAGCCCTGGGCATTTTGGGGCCCCCGCTCGGCTGGTGGGTGGGATGGGCAGGGCTCTGCAGAGGCAAATTCCTTATTCCTTCACAGCTTTTTTCTCTATTTTTTCCACTTTGTTCTAAAAGCTGTTCTCCACTGTTCATTCCTGGAGCCCCTCCAAGACAATCGGCACCCGGCTCCTCAGGGCAGCCACAAAGCTCCTTTGACGGCGGTGGTGGGAGCTAAACCAACAGCGGGGCGGGGGCGGGCGGACGGTGCCCGGGGCCTCTGGGAGGCTGTGCGCAGCCCGTGGGGGTCCTGCTGGACCCCGGGCTCTGCCGGGCTGAGCCTGCTCCCGTTTCTGGTGGGGAGGAGGCTGTCCACCTTCCCCGCCAGAGCCCGGTGCCTCTGGCTCTCCAGCTGGAGCAGGGACATGGCCAGCGCCTCTTCTGAGCATCCTGCTGGCCCTGCTTGTTCGGGGGAGGCCTTGGAGCCCATCCCCGTCTCTGTCCATGTCCTGAGTGTGGTGCCCGGCCAGCACAGCCTTGTCGAGGGCGTCTGCCGCCACAGGACCCTGGGCCCGCCTGGGAGACGGGATGGTGGCTGCCCTCGGTTGTCTGTGTCCTCTGCCAAATGTCCCGTGGGCGCAGGAGGGCTGGGGTTCTGGTGCCCACAACTAACTGCACACAGTGCCACTCATTAAATGCTCGGGGGAGAAGCAGCTTTGGGGCCCAGAATGTTGGGGTGTGTGGGGCCAGAGTGTGTCTGCCTCCCGCCTGCCCTCCGGTGACCCAGGAGGCCTGCCACAGACAGACACCTGGGGCCTTTCCTTCTGGTCCAGCAGGGTGGATGGGTGGTGGCAAGCATCACAGGCCACGGGGGACCCAGGCAGGGAGGGGGTGGGGCTGGACAGCCATGAGCCATGGCCTGGCAACAGGAAGAGTCTGCATAGGGGAAGGCACGGGAGGGCCCCGCAGAGATGCCCTGGCTGGTGTCCCTGATGCGGATGGCGGGCCAGCTCAGCCTGGGGCAGGCTCCTGGGCGCCTGGGCCTGTCACAGCTGCCCGAGCTCCCTGAGCCCTTGCAGGCTGGCTAGAGGAGCCTTCGCTACAAACATGAACATCGCCCACGGGGCCCGGTGAGGGCAGTGGCCCGGCCAGGGAGCGGGCCCAGAATGAGGCACAATCCGCCCTTTGTTCCTGCGGCCGCCTAGAGCCTGTAGGCCAAGAGGAAATGAGGGAGAGCCAGCCAGCAGCCCTCACCCGCCCGGCAGGCCCTGCTGCCAGGGCCCGGCGGACGCCAGGGCTGGGCTCTGCAGAGGGGCTGGAGGGGCTGCCTGCCCCCCCACCCTCTGGCCCAGCACAGTGGGATGTCTACGGGGGGCCTGCACCTCCACAAGCCCCAGGCCACCCCCCCTCCGCCGTGCCCCACCCGGGCAACTGGCTCTGCACACACACCCCTTGTCCTCTCCCCTCCTGGCCCCCGCCAGACACTGGCAGCCTGTCTGGCTGGGGGGTGGAGAAGGCAGGGGTCCCCTCAGATGTGAGCGAAGGGGTCTGCCGTCCATCCTGCGGCAGCCAAGCTTGGTAGCTTGTTCCCTCGCCTGCCGAGTGGGGTGACCCTGGCCCTGAGGGGCCAATCCTCTGGCAGATCCTGTGCCTCGGCCACGGCCCATCCAGGGGCAGTCTGGGGCCACCGACGGGCACACGCACACGTGCACACGTGGTCTATGTGTGGTGCTTACGTGTGCGGCACATACGCGTGCTGTGCGTGGGGCTTGAGCCTGCCGGCGGGTTCTCCCTAGAGGTCTCAGCAGAGTGGTGAGGACGCGCGACGCGCTGGGTATCTGTCTTGGGCTGTGTTTTAGCCTTTGCCTGAGTCTGTGCTGAGGCTGAAAGGTGACCCGGAGCCCCTGTGTGGCACCGGGATCCTTCTTCACTGCCCTGGGAAGGGCTGACTCTGTCCAGGGGGCCCAGCTTTGATCCTCATGGGCAATATCCTCGCCATGCAGGATGGGGGCCTCAGCAGGGGCCGGCCGGGACCCGGAGCCCTGGCCTGCGGCCCCACCCTGCGGGCAAACCCCACAGCCAAGGCACCCACCCTCAGGCCGCAGGGGTGGGTGCTGGGCCCTCCGGGATGGCCTGGGGTCTGAAGTCCACCCAGAAGTGGGGAGGCCCTGGGGGGCAAGAGGGCCTATCCCAGGGCAGGGCAGGGGGCGGTCTGCGATGCTCCGCTCGGGGAGAGCAGGGGAGGCAACCCCTCCCCCCCCGCCACCGCAGTTCCCTCCACCCGATACCAGACCTGAGCCCACACCCGTGCTACTCTACCTAACACGGCGGTACTGAGGGTGAGGCATCCCTGTACACCAGAGGGAGCATCTTCAGGGCAAGGAGAAGGCACTCTGAGGCCTGGGTACCTGTGGATGTGTGCCAAAGGACGCTGCCCCACGGCCTCGGATGGTGACCGCCGCCGGGAAGGCTGGGGGCTCAGACAACGCGGCCTGCCTCCCCCACACCCAAGAAGGTGCCCGGCTCAGCCTGGCCTCGCCCTGGCTCTCCCAGCTGCTCGGTCCACTCAACTTCCCACCAGCCTCCTGCTGGCCACAGGGAGCTTGCCCAGATGGATGGGGGTCCCGGGGCTGGGGTCCTGGCCCACTGCCCCTCCTCTGGTCCCTGCAGAGGCTTCCCTCCTGTGGCAGAGGGGAGACAGGCCCTGCGGTGCCCATGGTATAGCTGCAGCTGTGTCCCCAACTGTCCCCAAGGTAAGGCTGACCTCCTGTGGCCTTCAGGCCCCCATTGAGTCCCCCGGCCTGCCATTTGCTCAAGTGCCCAGGGCTTGTCTTTGTGGGAGGAAAGTGGCTGGAGGTGTGGTCCAGGGCGCAGGAACCTACCTCTGTACCCCGCGTCCTCAGCACCAGGGACGCACAAGTCTGCGGCTGGGGGCTGGGGCTCCACGTCCAGGCGGATGGGAGCAGATGCCCCCCAGTGGGGTGTCAGGGACCCCTTCCTTGGTACCAGGGTTCTGTGAGTGATCGCTGTGGGGGACCAGGAGCGGCCGGGGTCAGGGCAGACCCTATGGTGTGTCCCAGGGACCTTCTTCCAGAGCCTGGGCAGCACCAGCCACAGAGGTTTCAAAGGGCCACCCTCATCTGCTTGATCAAAGCGCATGGGACCCCTGCCTCCCGGAGGCTCTCTGCGCTGCCATGCCAGTAACAACTGTGGTAGGCGAACACTGGGAGACAGCCGTTCTCCAGAGGGGAAGAAACTGCGGGTGAGCCCAGCCTGGCGGCTTTGGGGCCATCCCCAAGGCGGAGGATCCCAATGCTGGCCCTCAGCCCCTGGGGCAGGGGAGCAGGAAGAAGCTCCCTGGCCCAGTCACGAGGCTCTGATGCCCACAGCCCAGGGGTCCGGGGTCACAGCCTTGAGGGGGCCCTTGGAGGAAAAGGCATCTGTCAGGAGCTGCAGGGCGGCTGGCCGGGCTGCCTGAGGTCAAAGTGCCTGAGGCCAGGCTTCTCGCGCTCCCGGCCGGCCAGCTGGGGGGCCCGGGAACCGGCTGGGGCTGGCTGAGGCCCGGGTCCAGCCGCCCCTCAGGGTCTGAGCCACGGCTTAGGGTGCTGGGTGAGTGTGAGGGAGCTGCACCGGGCAGGGCCGCAGACCTGGGGGGGGGGATCTTCAGAGCCCTGGCTGGCCTGGCGTGTTCGTGGGGGGCTCCCGGCGAGTGCTGCTGCCAGGACCACCTCGGCGGGGTGTGGGAGCTGGACCGACATGGTCCCTGAGCCAGGGCGCCGGCCTCATGCGCAGGGGCGTCGGGTTGTCTCCGTGTGGCAAGCAAGCAGGAACGGTTCTGGGCTCACGTTACAGTTTCCACTGGAAAAACAGCCCCATTCTGAACATTGGCTCCGAGCTTTTAAAAAATTGCAAATATATCCAGTTTCCAGACGAGCGCTCAGTGAACTTGGTTGTTTCTGCCGGGCTTGGCGAGGGCGGGCGCCTGGCCCAGCTGCAGCGACAGGCCGGGGCCAAGGGAGGCCGGCGGAGGGCCAGGAGGGCAGGGCTGGCCTGCCGTCTGGGGGTGCCTTGGCTGGCCTGGCCAAGGGGCCGAGATGGCCACAGGGCACAGGCCCAGATTCGGGGAGAGGGGCCAAGGCAAGCGGTCGTTTTCCTGTCACGAGGGGCTACGGCGCCGCCGACCCCCGCACGCGACTCCAAGTCCTGTGCGTGCAGCACGCTCGGCTACAGCTGGGCGCCCAGCCGGGGCGAGGCCTTGCCAGCTGGAAGGCAGGAACCAGCTGCAAACCCGGGCTTCTGGGGCTGCAGGGTCCCAGGGTGGCGGCCGACTTGGGCTCTGAGGGGCTGTCTCCCGGAGTTGCAGTTGTGTGTGTGGAGGGGCTGGGTGTGCACACTTGCGAGGGTGCAGTGTGCGTGTGTATCCACACACGTATGTGTCTGTGAGCATGCACGCATGGGGGCCCCTCTTCTCCCTCACACTCAGGCAGCAGGGCAGGGCTCAGGCCCCCAGCCCCTCTAGAACAACAGAGAGACCAGGTCTCCAGGGAGGATTCAGGGGTCCCAGGCTCCCCCTACCTGTTGGCCCCTGGGGTGAGGTGGGCCCTGCTGGGCCCTGGAGGGCAGACTCTTAGTTGGCCTCGGCATCCCTGGGGAGGAGGCTGTGGGGGGGGCAGAAGTCTGCTGCCCTGGTCCCCGAGTGTCTTCTCCCAACTCCAGGCACCCGCAGGCTGGGAGTGAAGGCCCCGAGCCTCCCTCCGGCCAGCCTGTTTTCCTTGGAAGGCAAGGAACATTCTTGGTGCAGTGTGGCTGACCCGCCAGAGGACAGAAGCGCCCACTGGGTAAACCAGGACCCCTACCCCGGCCGTGTTCCCAGCTTCACAGAAGACTCTTTCTGATGCCAGAAACATCTGGAAATTCTTCCAAGGCCCGGATTCAAGCTCTTTGCACTTGGAAGCCGGGCAGCCCAGAGTAGGGTGGGGATGCAGGCAGCTTGGAGCCCAGGCGCTGCCCCTGTTGCCCATGCCACCTGTGTGAGGAGATGGGACGTCTTGGCTCCTGGGGGAGGTGCTTCTGAGGCAGGAGCTGGAGGAGGTGCTGGAGGGTGCTGGCCCATTTCACAGACAGGGCCAGAGGCCTGTCACTTAGCCCTGGGGGGGAGATGCTGGTCCTTGCTTTTAAGCCTGGTCTTGTCCAGTGTCTCCTGTGAGGGTGGCGAGATCCTGCAGAGGATTCTGGGAGCTCCGGTGGCCGCAGTTCCTCCCCGAAGGTGGGGGGCCACCCCAGAGCCTCACAGTGACCCCAGCCCCGAAGTCGTGTGCCGAGAAACATCTGTGCTTCTCTGCCCAAAGAAAACAAGCCTCGGAGGCAAGGAGCCCCCCACCCCCAGGGCTCTGTCCGCGCTCACAAACTACCCGCCCCGGGTCTTGGCTCTGAAAAGTCCTGAGGCAAATCGTTTTTCTGCCAAATTTCAGTCTAAGACGTAGAAAGGCAGACACCAGAAGCAGTAAAAGGGGAAACAGGAAGAAAAGAGGCTTTCTCGGAGGATGACGGTCTGAAAGGGGAGCGGGAGCCGGCCGCCTGCCTGGGGGACGCAAAGCAGGGGGCCCCCCTTCGGGTGCACAGGAGGGCCCTCGCCTGGGACGTCCTGCTCACGCCCACCAGGCCCGAGATCCTGAGTCAGGACCCGTCACCCAGGGCCGGGCACAGAACCCACGGCCCTCCAGTCCCGGCCCCAGAGCAGTTCCCCTCCCTCCCTCCCTCCACCCCTGCACACGTGTGTGCACACACACACGTATGTACCTGCAACCCTCCACCCACCCAGGGCTGGCGCTGCCCCGCTCACAGGGTCTTTGCAGCCCGTGGGGTTGGACAAGACGGTGTCCTGGGTGTCCAGTAGTGGGACGGGGTTTGCTGAGAGGACCCGTAGGCCCATGCCACGTCTAGATGCCAAGGGCAATGGAGAGCCTCACCCCGGAGGGGCAGGCCCGGCAGGGGGCAGGGGCTCTGCCCTCATTTGGCATGAGGTGGGGCTCGGGGGGGGGGTGGCGTTGTGCCTCAGTTTCCCCAATTCTGCAGGCACCAGATTACACTTGCAATCCCCACGTCCCACTGACTCCAATGCCCTCAGGCATGTCTGGATCCTCCGAGGACACTGGTGTCCACGGTGAGTCATGTGGCTTCTCACCCCTGGGTCAGCTGTACCCTCTGCAGGGGCTTGAGCCACCCTGGTGATGCAATGCCTAGTTGGGCCCCGTCCCCCGCCCACCTGGGGAGAGCTGGCGGAGGGGTGGAGCCCTGCCTCTGCGCCCGATCTGGGGCCCTGTGCCCACTTCCTCCCAGCCCAGCTCCGTGCTGTCTGTCCCCTGTGCTCTCACTGACTGCCCCCGCCCCGTGGTCTGTGCCCAGTGGCCCCCAGGCTCCCCAGGCCCCCCACAGAGGCCCCAGCCTGAGCTGCAGGCAGCCCTGCTCTCTGCAGAGTCCACGCTGCATCTCTGTGTCTCTACAATGGCAAAATAACATTTCATGAAAACGAATTTATGAGGTTCCTGAAGGTCTGTAAGTCCCATTACCAAATTCTTTCTGCCCTTCTTGTGCTTCTGCAGGTGGCGATTTCCCTTCCTCGCTGAGCTGCTCCCACCCGTCTGTGCACACGAGGTCCCGCACCTGTCCTCAGAGGACACAGCCAGCCTGCTACAGCCAGAGGAACAGGTGAGGGGCCTGGAGTCAGGTGCAGAGCGCTCCCCGCGGTGCTGGATGCCGCCCTAGGCCACCCCGGCCTGACGCTCTGGCCGGCCTGTGCCTGGGCTTCTGGGGGCCTCGCACCATCAGCACGTGAGCCTCAGCAGGAGGCGGAGACTCTGGAGAGGGGCCCAGAACTGCCATGGGGTCTGCAGACACACCCCCCCTCCGCCCCTGCTGACTCTGCCGGGCTGGGCGGTGAAGGGCATCGGGCGGGTGGGCATGTCTGTAGGGTGCAGAGCTGAATTGGTGAGTTCCCCCTGCAACCCTGGGAGGCAGGACGCCCATCACTTCCAGTTGCACATGAAACCATGAAGCCTGAGGGGGGACCCTGAGACCACCACCCTCAGGATGTGGCCACAGCTGCCTGATTTAGCTTGAGCTCTACACCATGAGCCCCGGTGTGGCTGCCCAGTGTGTTTTCGAGACAGAGGACAGCATCATGAAGCGTGCTCTGTATTCCTGAGGTCAGGCAGGCTCTTCTAAAGCAATTTTCCAAGTGGTGTTTGTGCCGACTGCAACACACAATTATTTCCTCGTTGGGAAAATGAGGAACGCCACTGCAGCCCTGCTCCCACCCTTGCAAGAACCCGCCACAGCCCCTGGGACCTGCCAGTCCCACCCAGCAGCCTCCACCTGCTCTGTGCCCGCCCTGAGCACACCGGACCTGCAGCCCACTCCTGCTGGGCTCCAGGAAGGCAGTGGTGTGTATCCGGGCCCTGCCTCAGCACCAGTCTCCTGGGCTGTGAGTGCATCTAGCCCCATGTCCACGAGGCCAGCGGGCAGAGGAGTGGCCACCAGAAGCACTCAGGCCCCGCAGCCTTCTCCCCAAAGCTCTCTTTGAAGGACAGAGGCAGCTTCACCCGGATTTCTGACCACTCTGCGACACGTTGGAAATTTAAAAGCAAACGTCCTGGGGCGCCTGGGTGGCTCAGTTAAGCATCTGACTCTTGGTTTCGGCTCAGGTCATGATCTTGGGGTGGTGAGATCGAGCCCCATGTCGGGCTCCGTGCTCAGTGGGGAGTCTGCTGGAGATACTCTCTCTCCCTCTGCCCCTCCCCCTGCTTGCACATGCTGTCTCTCTTAAATAAATAAATCTTAAAAAAATAAAAACAAAAGCAAAAGTCATGTGCCATGGAGAGCTCAGAGTACCCTCGATCGGGGCTCCCGGGGCCCAGCAGGATAACAGGCTCTTGGGTACCTCAACCAGGCCCCTGCAACCCTTGGGGGAGTGGGGCCTGGAGACGGATGCACTTGTACAGACAGGGTTGCTAACTCTGACTCTCCTAAAGCAAGTGTCTATGCGAAGTGCCAGGCTGTCCCCCAGAGAGAATCTTCCTGCCTCTCAGCTACGCACCTGGAAACCCACTGAAGCGGGAGGAGACCCGTGAAGCTGTCCTCACACACCCGTGCACACGTTTGTAAACACACGTCGCCAGCGAGGGGTGCTGGGCTCGTGGCTCGTGTGCGTGACCTGTGGGGCCTTGGAAGGACAGGGATGTAGGTCACCACCTGGAACACCTGCTTTGGCCACAGGAAGCATCAGACGAGGCCAGATGTTAATCACACCCCTTGAGAGACATGCCCACGGTTGTGGCTCAGGGAAAGAACACGGAGTGAGAACACACTGTGTGTGCACGTGCGGCAAGGAAGGGTGCTGTGTGCCGTGTGAGAGGTGAGGGGAAGCCTGAGGACACCCCCAGGGTGAACGGCCCCGCATCCAGGCATCCAAGCACCTGCCTTGCTGGATGGCACCGTCCCTCTCACGGGGTGGCCTGTGCTTCCTGGGACGTAGCGTCTGCGGCTGTGCAGACGTCTGCCGGGGCAGCCGTCCCTCTTGGGGGCCTCTCCTTGCCCTGACAACGGGAGGGCGCCAGCCTGCTCCCTGGTCAGCCACATTCCAGCTGGAAGGCCTCCAGGATCTGCACACGTGGAGGAAGGGACACCTGCCCCCTCCCACCATGCAAGTCCCCCGTCCACGGTTCCCTTAAGTGCAACACAAAATTGGTGCAGACTTGGGTTTACCACCTAAGAATTTTAGGAATTTCCTCCCGTCTGAAAAGAAAACGCGTTCCAAACCTCCCTCCGTGTCACAGCCGTGGGGGCGTGAAAGACCTCTGTGCTCCTGAGGGTTGGCTTAGCCTCTCTGACTTCACAGCCCCAACTCCCAGTCCACGGGGCGTCTGGGACAGGGCGAGGGGCCTGGAGGTTGCAGAACCCAGACCTGCTTCCTTCGTGCTGGCCCCTTCCTGAGCTCAGGTCCTCCTCTGTCTTCCTGTATGTCCCAGGGGCTTTCCGCATTCTCCTTCTGGTAAAACTCCTGCCGGTCAGCGGGTGGGAGGCCGTGGAGGGCCCGGTCCCAGCTCCCAGGGGCCATAGCTGGGAAACAGTGCTGGCTGAACACCCTCTCACTTTGGAAAAACACATCCAGCAACTGTAAGTTAATATCCAATTCAACACTTCATCCATGGAAATTTTATGGCTAAAAACAAAATTTTTGACAGATGGCCCCTGCTTTGTCTTAGAGATGGTGAACACCCAGAGGAGAAGGACCTACTGCATGCTCTGAAGCACAGAGGCTTCGGGAGGCTGCTGGCTCCTCCTGAGAAGCGTCCGGAGCACCTCTGAGGCCGGCGGGTGAAGAGGGGCCAGCGTTTAGTGCCCGCAAGGCCATCCTGGGTGCAAGGGGCCGCGATGTCTGTGCGCTTGTGGGGACGTCAGAACCCAGGGTGGGGAAATGTTTTTATCTAAGGAAAAGAGGGAGGGCAATCCAGCCGTGCTTGTATTAAAAATGGAACCGTAAGGCTCGCTCTGTCCAGGGGAGTGGGGGGCAAGTGCGCCTGAGAGGCTGGTCCTCTTCAAAGGTATCTTTTTGGGCAGATTTGACTGTGGAACCGCATAAATCTGTGCTGCAATTATAAAAGAGAATTAGACTGAAAGCGGTCCCAACACACCAGGCTTTGGGGAAACTGCCTCTTCTGGAGGTGCGCCCACGGTGGGGGGAGGTCTCCTGGGCAGAGGCGCCAGCCTCTTCCCTTCTCTGGAGTGAGCAGGTTCCTCCAACACCGAGCCCCAGCCGCCACCGCCTCGGCGCTCCCGCCCGCCTCACGCCTCCCCTGCCGCCCCTGCCTTCCAGCTCCCATCCGCCTCCGGGCCGCCCCCGGGCTTTCCTGGGCCAGGGACCCTCGCGACTCCTGACTCGCTGGGGTCCCGGCCAAGGCCCCTCCGCGGCTGGGTCTCCCGCGTGTCCTTTCCCAGCCCGGTGTCCGCGGCACCCCATCGGAGCCGAGGGCGGGGAGCGGCCCCCGTGCCCCCCGAGGCTCTGCTCCCGCGGGGGCGGGCGCTCTCACCCCCCACGTGCGCGGCCGGCTTCGGAAGCTGCTCCTGCGAGCCCAGTTCTGCTAAAACCAAAACAAACGGTCCGACAGGCGGGGCGTCTGAAAGGCGAGACACAGTCTGGAGGATGCTGCGCTGCCCAAGGACAGACTGAGCCCGCGGGCCGGGGGCGGGGGCGGCGTTGGGGGAGGGGGCCTGAGGGAGAGCGGGGTGGGGGGCGGGCATTGGGGCGGGGCCAGTTCCAGGCACCTGGGGCTGGAACGAGGAAACGCGCGTCTCCGCCTCAATGTTGGGGCTTGAATAAGTGTTATATTATAATTAAGACAAGAGGAGAAACAAAATAAAAACCACGGTAGTAGATAAGCTGTCAAACATTTACTTAGCACCAACTGGTGCATCCTATTAGGCGCGTTAGGTGTAACGGGCACACCCATTCCAAAAATAGGGCCTGGTGCTGGCGCGGGGGAAGCTTGCTGTCCCGTTTCCCCTGAACAACAGTGGGGTTTGCTCTACCTGTAAAGACGAGAGCTCAGTCCAGAGAAGGGCCCGAGGCCCAGCTTGAACTTTCAAATGTGCTGGTTCCTCTGCATGTTACTACCACTGGCGCCCAACCGCCTGCCCTGGCGGGGGGGGGGGGGGGGGGGGGGTTGTGACAGCCCCCACCCCCACCCCCACCCCACCGCACAATCTAGGCGACATCCCCCCAAGTCCGAGTGGAACTTGGCAGCCGCCAGCGACCGTTCCGGGCCAGGCCACACTGCTGTCCTCACGGGCTCTAACCTGTCAAACCCTCTATCTTTGTGATTTTTCTTTGACAGAGCCACTGGGAACAGCACCAGGCGCTCAGCTGCAGACCGGTGGACCAGCGCTCAGCCCCGCACTGTCCTGAGGCCTTGAGGGGAGGCTGAATTTGATGAGCGTTCCGAGCTCATACCTGGTGTTGTCAGCCAGGGCGGTCCTCTGTCTATACTCAGATGTCTCATTTAATCTTGCCCTTCCCATGAAAATCATGTTAAAGCAGCAGATGTGCTGATGTTGGTGAGAAGCAGCCTGGAGCACCAGCCCCACCAGACGGCCTTGCACCTCACCTGCCGCATGGAAGCTCCACTGAGACTCGCGTCTCCACACTGCAGAACAGCAGCAAGGAAGACACGAGCCGCTAACCCTGAAGTCCAGGTTTGTGTCTGAGCAGCAAGGTGGCCTCTGCGAGGTGCAGACAGGTCTGCCAGGCAGGCAGGTGGTGTGCGGGCCCAGGCGCCCCGGCGGTGGGAAGCTCCTGGGCAGTTTTCAAGCCCATCTCCCCGCAGGAGCACGGCGGTCAGACCTCCCGACAGCCCAGGCTTGGACCCGTCGGACCCAGGCTGCAGGTGGAGTGGGAGCTGGAGGGTGGCCTGCCCGTCATGACTGGCCACAGTCTCATGCTGGAGACCGTCATGCACTTACATAACATTCGCAGAGAAAGACACATGCCAGGACTGGGGATTCTAGAACACTGAAACTTTTCCGGAAATGGAACCAACTCAGCACAAGCGCCCCCACTGTGAGATGTCAGACTCCACCTGCAGCCCGCCCGCATCTGCCAGCCGGACGTGGAAGCTGCACAGGGGCCTCTGGCCCTCCAAAGGCCAGTGTGTGACATGGCCTGGCCAGAGGGGAAGGGACACACCCAGGAGGCCAGATGTCACCTGACAAGGCACCTGCCTGTGCCTCAGGCCCTCCAGGTGCAGAAGGGGGTCATCTCCTCCCTGTCCTGTTATACACCTGCACGCACTGTGAGCCTGACCTCCGTGAAAGAACACAGACCAAGTTCTTCAACAAGTTTTAGGTAGTTGCAACATAAAGGATTATGATTAGCCCTAGAAGCCTCTTTCCAACTCTGTGTGGTCTTGACTAGTTGCTCTCCTCAACAGAGCATGCACACGTCCCAACCACCTGGCAGGAGTCAGGCACAAAACTCGTCTCTGGAGACCGGTCACTGCCGAACACAGCATACGTGAGTCGTGAGCACCCACGTGGCAGCAGCCGTTCCGAACCCCGTGGCCATCCCACGTGGGGGCCTGTGTGCAGAAGGTGGGGCTTGACGTGCTGCAGACCCACCCAACCCCCCGAGCCTTCCCGCATCGAGCCAACACTGACGTTTTAAGGAACATTTAAGGTAATAAAAAGAGCAAAGTTTCAAACATCACATATATGCTGCCCCAGATAATCAGAAAAATACTTTATTCGACTGTATTACTTTATTCCATCAAGAAGAACGGACGACTGCTTCTACTGAGTAACGTCCTGCTGGTGGCAAGAGCCCCAGGTGGCTGGACACGGGCAGGACCTCGTTCACCTTCCATGCGTGGCTGCCCCGAGGCCAGCAGACCCTGCAGAGCACGGGAGCTGTGAGCTGAGATGCACACACATGTGAGCACCACTCACCAAAGCTCAGAAGCAAGTTCTCAGGAACATTCAACATGTTTTGTGTCTACTCCTCCCCCATACACACTCAAAACGTGCTCCACACACACTTTTCAAAGCAGGGCACACTTGCCTAAACGCTGCTTCTGCAGCAGTGCAGAGATGCTGATGGGCGGCCTGGGGGCCAGCGTCTGGGAGCCCCCAAGGCTGGGCGAGCCCCCTCTTCCCGCTCGGCCGGGGGCCAGGGGCGCTGCCGGCGGGAACAGCGTTTTGCAGGGGACCTGCAGCGGTGGGATCCTAGGAGTCAATTCAACAGACACACATTGACCAGGCCCCCTCGGGAGCAGGTTTATGCCCAGAGCCAGACCCTCCTCTGTGCTGGTGCCCCCCCAGCAGGGAGGGCCCAGCTCCCCGGGAAGGTGGGGATGGCCTCTGGAATCAGGGCAGAGGACACCCAGACGTGGCTCCGGGCGGGCTGGGGGAAGACGAGGAGCACCGTGGCTGGGCTACCCCAGAGGACAAAATGTGTGCTCACCCACCAGCATCGAAGGCCATTAAGGAGCTTAGGTAAGGGGGGGGGGCGTCCACATTCAGGGACCACCTGCCCTGGAGGGTGAGACAGAGAGCCTAGGTAGAAACCCTGGTGGGAGATCCAATACACAGCAAAGAATGAGGGCCCCCAGTGTCAAAGATGAAAAGTCAAGGGATTGTCCATTCAGGGTTGGCACACGGCAGCCAAATCCAGCCCTACCTGCTTCTGTAGACAGAGTTTTAGCGGGACAGCTGCACCCGTTTGTCTAGTTACCTCTACAACCTTGTCTGCACGATGGCAGAGCTGAGAACATTTACTACCTGCCCTTTACAGAAATGTTTGCCGACCCTAGTCTGTTTCTGTGATAAGGTATCTTGTAGCCGGGAAACGGCTCTTTTGGAGTTTTTAGTAACAAGATAACTGCCTAAGTTACATTTTAGCTTCAAAAAAGCAAAACGTGACGTGGTCTGTGCGATGTCATCATACTCAGAACACGGACAAATGGGTTTAAAAGGCAATCCCCTTAAGGTTCACAGCCTTATCTGTGGTGAGCAGGGTGCTCCCACACCTCCCGCTGGGACGTCTGTGGAGCCGCGAGACATCACCTGAGAGCCTGGGACATGCTGCTGTGACCGGGCGTCAGGCTGAGGAGCTGAGGGCTGAAGCGCGAGATGCTGCCTGCAGTGGACAGGATTAAAAGGTGAACATGTGCAGCTCCAGGAAGGCAGACAGCCCCCGCTGTCCCCTGCCACATCCCGGACATACTGCTCTCCACGCCCTTCCCGATGGGGCAGGTGCGTCCACAGGATGGGAGCAGAACATCTCGCGTCCAGGGCTTTGTGCCCTGTGCGCCGCAGCTGCTCAGGGGACATGCAGACCAGCAGAGCCGGGGTGGGGCTGCTCTGCCCCGCAGGGCCTCAGCCTGACCCCGCGCTCTGGGCTGCAGGCCTGGCAAGGGAGGGCACTCAGTAATGTTTGGAGACCTGCACTCTGCCCTACACTCTGTCTTGGCTCCCGTTACCCTGAGAACCACTGGGAGGAAAAGCACTTCTAGAAGCTTCCAGCTCTGATGAGCGCCTCAGTGCCAGGACTAGCCTCGTCTCCACCCACACTGTGAGTTATTACACTCCCGAATTTCTGCTGACATCCTCCATGCTAAGAAGCAGCTTCCTTTAAAGATGTAAACAGCCCCTGGTGTGCATTAGTCATAGCAGGGAGCAAATTTGAAGACTACTCTCTTGTTTAATACCCGAACTCTTTGTGTCCAGATTTTGGGAGAATTTTAACAGAAGAATGGCAGGGAAAGAAAGGAGGACAGCATTTAGGGTTTCCATGTGTCTTTTTGTGATTGAAGAACCTGGATCAGAGAGAGGCAGTGCTTTTCACAGGGCTGTACAGCACCAAGTGGCCAATGGGGTCGTCTCTGTGCCGCTGGGCTGTGTGGACCATGGGAGGGCTCCGCTCACTGGCGGCTCCCAGGACTCCTGAGTGTGTAGGTGACCCTCAGAAGCTCTGCAGAATTACTGAGAATCAGGGAGACAAACTGTCTCACGTGTTTTATTTTCTGTATTTTGTGATGGTCTGACACCGTGGGGCCTTGCTTATCCCGGAGAGACCACCCCTCCCAGGGCTAGCTGACTCCCAGAGAGTAATGATTTGTCTGTAAACCCACCTCTGACAGGAAATCTGACCCCCCAGAGCCTGTGCTCTGAATACCTCCACCTTTCACACTCTGCCCTAACCACCCGAGGCCGGCATCGGACACAGGACAGCGCCTACCCCTGCCCCGCAAACTGCTAATATGACCCCAACTAAGCAATCCCAAACCTTGTCGGTCCCACTGCCCGCCACTCCTTCCTGTGAAGACCACCCCCCACCCCGGCCCGATGGACCCAGGGATCCCGCGTGGGGCCCTGTGGGGCGGCCTGCCCCCTGCATCTAGGAGACTGTGCGGAAAACTTCATCTTGCTCGGCAGCCCCTCCTGGTCTGCGGGCCACACGACTGATTAAGTAAATCTCAGTATATTTTAACATGGGGCAGAACCACAACAGTAATGGTGGGTTACGTACTCAACACAATTATGGTCGACTGAAACAGCGTCTTACTCTTTACGGTAATTTGTGGACAGAACAGTTATCGACAGAGATGAGGAAGCAGAGGCCCTCAGGTCATCCCACAGGGGCTGTGCGAGCCTGAGCCCAGCACGGTGGGCGCCCCGCACACAGCCAAGGAGGACCGCGTGACACAGCGGGGTCTGAGGAGCAGAAAACCATCCCAGCCCTTGTGGGAACTCAACAGCATGGCAGGACCGGGTACTCGGGTGCTGAGGTGTCCCCCTGCTTCAGCCCACCTGAAAACAGGTGGTCAGACTGATGCTCCACTACCAATAAGATGCCCGCAAGTCAAGACCTGTAATTCTTGTTCAGGGAAGCGGTGCTGTTGAATGCACTTTAGAAAGATCTTGGGACGCGTGGGTGGCTCAGTCATTAAGCGTCTGCGTTCAGCTCAGGTCATGATCCCAGGGTCCTGGGACCAAGCCCCGCATCGGGCTCCCTGCTCGGCAGGAAGCCTGCTTCTCCCTCTCCCTCTCCCCCTGCTTGTGTTCCCTCTCTCGCTGTGTCTCTATCAAAGAAATAGATAAAATCTTTAAAAAGAAAAGAAAAAGATCTCCAAAGGGGGCAAGTCCCATTACTCAGAACATGGAAAAACTCATCCCCCTGTGATGCCAGATGGACAAGGGCAATCCTGAATGGGGCAACATGCTGCAAAAGCAGGCAATGGGGTGTGGCTGGTGATGGGGAGGAGCCCCGGGCCATGGGGAATGGAGGACCTGTGCCTGGGGGGCAGAGAGACACCCATAGCTCCCCAACTCATTCCAATGTGTTCATCGAGAAGGGGCCCAGGAGCTGAGACCAGCAGACCTCATGAGAGCGAGCATGAACCCCGACAGAGCCGTGCAACACCAAAGCTGCAAGCCCACTAGTGACAGACAGCAGCTCTGCATGCTCCCACAGGGCCCTGGCGAGTCCGCAGGACGCTGCAGCCCAGCCCAGAGTTGAGTCAGGGATGGAGGCGAGTGCCAGGGAGACGCTGTGCCATGGGACTCCGGTGGCAGACAGCACTCATGTGTGGAGTGAGTGCCCGCAGCGAGGCGGGGACAGCTGAGAGCTGCTGGTGCAGAGCAGGCTCCCCACACACCGCATCCGCACAAGAGACAGGACAATCTTGAAAAAGAGGGTGAGGCTAGAGGGCTCCCTGCACAAAGAGAAAATCTACAGCGGCAGAAGAAAAGCAACTCATCACACGCAGAAGAATGACATGACTCACGGCTGACTCCTTACCAGAAATGATGGAGCGCGAGGCAGGGGGAAGCCTCCACAGGGCTAGAAATGGTGGGCCAGGAACTCTATAGCCAGTGAAGTGACCCTTCAAGATGCAGACAAAATGAAGACATCCAGAGGTGGACAAAGACTGAGAATCCACTGCCGGCTGACAAGCCCTACACAAAATGGTGCTTCAGGCCGAAATGAAATAAGAGCCAACACTAATTTGAATCCATGGGAAGGAAGGAGGAACCCTGGAAATGGTAAAAATGCAGTACAAGAAAAGAATGTGTGTATGTGACTTTGTTTTCTCTTATGATCTTTAAGAAATGTGACATTGTTTCAAAGAAGTCATTAGGAGGGTACTGTGTTACTGGATTTGTAATACCATGAATGCTGTGTGTGTTATCGTGTGTTATATATGGCATATGTAGTCATACATAAATAGGACATCACGAAGCGGGGGAGGAACTTCCTCTGAATTTCACCAGAGTTAAGTCAGTATTCACTTAAAGTAGATTATGATAGGGTGCATGGTGGAATTCCTAGGCAGTCACTGCGAAAATAACAGAACACGTTGTAAAATATCAACAGAGAAATCAAACGTGTGTTAGTGGGCTCGGCTGTCACAACACAACACTACAGGCTGGGGCTTAACCAGTGGACATTTATTGTTCATAGTCATGGAGGCTGGCTGGGCGTTTAGGAAGGGCCACTTCCTGGCCCGTTGACGGCCATCTTCTGTGTGCTCCTGTGACCTCTTAGTGCACTGCATGGAGAGTAAGTGAGCTCTCTGGTGTCTCCTCTTTTTGTTTTTTATGGTTTTGTTGACACAAATACAATGTGCCTCCCTGCCCCACGCCTTATAAGGACACTAACCATATCAGATCAGAGTCCCACCCTATGACCTCATTTACCTCCTAGAGGCTCTGTCTCCAAATATAGTAAAGGGGGGGGTGTTAGGGCTTCAACATATCAATTTTGAGGGGATACAATCCAGTCTGTAGCAAAATGATACACTAAAAATATTTAATGCAAAAAACAGTTAAGGAGATACAAACAACAAATCCCAAGACATACAAAAAAACAATAGCAAAATGGCAGACATATATCCACACATGCTGATAATGTATTAACCCTCAATGGACCAAACACTCCAGTGAAAAGGCAGACAGTATAAGAATGGATCAGGCAACAAGAAAAGCAACATCTGATACTGTCTGCAAGAGGTATGCTTTGGATTCAGACATAAATGGGTTGAAAATAAAAAAGAATGGGAAAAGATATGCCTTGTGGACTGAAGAGAATTCCACCATCAAAAGCAATTACTGAAGCATAAGTTTATCTATAAAAGACCTATACAATGAAAGCAACAAAAGATCTCCTGGATAAATTAGAGATCTAGAAGTGGAGAGACAGGCATGCCATGCTGATGGATTCAAAGACTCAAAACTGTTAAGACAGCAGTTCTCCCCCAAACTGATGTGCAGATGCAACACAATTCCCATCAAAATCTCAGCAGGCTTTTTTTGGTAGTATCTAACAAGTGGATCTTAAGATTTATGTAAAAATGCAAAGGACCTAGACTAGCCAAAATCATTTTGGTAAATTAGGAACAAAGTCAGAGGGCTTACACTGATTTCAAAATTTAGTGGTTAAGCAAAAATAAGAAGATGGTTATTTTTAAAAATTTCATTTAAGTAATCTCTACACCCAATGTGGGGCTCAAATTCACAACTCCGAGATCAAGAGTCCCACGCTCCACCAACTGAGCCAGCCAGTGCCCCTAAGATGGTATTTTGATCAGTTGAAAAGAATACAAAGTCCAGAAGAAAACTCTTGTCAGTTATGACCAACTGATTAATCTCAATTTTGGACTGTTTATCATATGCAGAATTACAACTGACTTTTGTATATGGATATTGCATCCTGTAACCTTACCAACCTTGTTTGATTCCTACTAGTATTCTTAAAGATCCCTTATGATTTCTACACACAAGGGCATACCGTCTATGATAAGGACACTACACTCATTCTCACCCAATCTATGTGCCTGTCACTTCCTTCTCTGGCCTCCCTGCACTGGCTAGAGTCCCCAGTGGATGTGGGATTGGAGGGGGGCTGTGGACTATGGGTGCCCTGCCATGCACCTGGTCTCAGGGGATAGCATGCTCCCTCTCAACAGTACCCTGTCAGCTGTGGGTTTTCTACAGATGCCCTTTACCTGGTGAGGAAGTTGCCTTCTATTACAGGTTTCTTGAGAGCTTCTACCATGAATGATTATAGATTTTTGTCAAATTATGTTGAAAAGATCTAATGTTTTTTAGGTCTTCTATTTCTAATATAGTTAACTGATCTTCAGATGTCAAATAATCTTGAATTACTGGGATAAACCCCATTTGGTGATGGTATACAATTCTTTTCCTATGTTGCTAGATTTGATTGCCTCACATATTTTTAAAGAATTCTGCATCCGTTTTCATAAGGAATACTGATTGCTCAGTTATTTTTCTTGTGTCTTTGGCTTTAAGATACTGCTGACCTTGTAAAATGAACTGGAAAGCATTCAATCCTCTCCTATTTTCTGAAAAAGTTCATGTAGGATTATTATTAGTTCATTAAATGTTTCCTAAAATTACCCATGAAGCCATTGGGAAATGGACTTTTCTTCGTAGAAAGATATTAAAATTATTAACTCAATGTCTTCACTTGAAAGAGGTCTATCCAGATTTACTATTTCTTCTGGAGATAATTTTGATAATGTCTTTATAGGAATTTATCCATTTCATGTAAGTCATCTACTTTGTTGGCATGCTGTTAATACTATTTTCTTATAATTATTTTAATATCTGTAGGGTATGTAGTGATGTCTGCTCTTTCATTCCGATACTGGTAATTTGTGCCTTCTTGATCACTCTAGGTGAAAGTTTACCAATTTTGCTAATTTTTTCACAGGACAAAATTTAGATTCCACTGAGTTCTCTATTTCATAGATTTCTAATACATTTTGTTGTAGCTTCTTAAGGTTGGAAGCTCACTGATTTTAGATCTCCTTCCTAACATAAGCATTTAAAGCTATACATTTCCCTCTAAGCATTGCTGTACCTGCATCTTAAAAATTTTGGTATGTTGTATTTTCTTTCAATTCAAGATATTTTCTGATGTTACTGGTAATTTTTTTCCTTGATCCATTAAAAGTTATAATTGTGTTGTTTAATTTCCAAGTATTTGTTTTATTCTGATTTTTTTTGGTGCTGATTTCCAATTTAATTCCATTGTCACCTGAAAATACACTTTGGGTGGTTACAATCCCTTTAAATGCGTCAGGACTTGTTCTATGTCCCAGTATGTGGTCTATTCTAGATAGTGCTCCATTTGCCCTGGAAAGGAATGTGTGTGGTGCTATTACTGGGTGGGGTCCACAACTATCAGGTAAGTCAGTGGGGCTAACAGTGTTGTTCAAGTTACTGGAGTGGGATATTGAAATATCTGAATCACGATCGTTGAATTAACCATTTCCCTTTTTAATTTTGTCAGTTTTGGTATCACGTATTCTAGGTCTTCCATTTTTGGTGTCTACAGTAATAATTATTATGTTTTCCTGGTGTATTGACCCTTTTATCATCATGAAATGCCCCTCTTTGTCTCTAATAATATTCATCTCAGGACTGATTTCCGGGGCACGTGGGTGGCTCAGTCAGTTAAGCGTCTGCTTTCAGCTCAGGTCATGGTCCCAGGGTCCTGGGATCGAGCCCCGCATTGGGCTCTCTGCTTGGCGGGAAGCCAGCTGCTCCCCCTGCTTATGCTCTCTCCCTCTCTCTCTAAGTAAATTTAAAAATCTCTATTTTTTAATGATTTTTTAAAAATATTTTTATTTGACAGAGAGAGACAGCAAGAGAGGCAACACAAGCAGGGGGAGTGGGAGAGGGAGAAGCAGGCTTCCCGCGGAGCAGGGAGCCCGATGCGGGGCTCGATCCCAGGACCCCGGGACCATGACCCGAGCTGAAGGCAGACGCTTAACGACTGAGCCACACAGGCGCTCCAACAAAAAATCTTTAAAAAGTTTTTTAAGAACAACCCCTGATTCTGTCTGATGTGAAAATAGCCTCTCTAGCTCTGTACTGGTTATTGTTTGCTTGATAGATCTTTTTCTATAATTTTCCTATTTGTATCCCTGAATCTAAAATGTGTCTCTTGTAGACAGCATCCAGTTGGGGCTATCTCTTGCACCAGTCTGACAATCTCTGCTCTTCTGCTGCGGGGTGTTCTGTGCGTTCACGTTTGACGTTACCACCAATCGGTTAGATTTGTGTGGGCTACCTCGCCATCTGCTCGTTTCCTTTTACATCTTTCCTTGTGTAGCTGTTCTATCAACCTTTGAGAAAAGAGTATTAAGATCTCTAAAATGGAACTATTTCTTCTTTCCATTGTGTCAGCTTTTGCTTCATAAATCTGTTGTTGCATGTGTACACCCTGTAATTGTGTCTTCCTGACACAGCCACCCTGTAGTACCAAGATGTTCGTCCTCTTCTCTAGAAACATCCTTCGTCCAACACTGTTTTGTCCAACACTCACACTGCGGCTCCGACTCGTCTGGTTACCATCTGCATGGTGTGGTTTACACCCTGTACTTTGAGCTTATTTGTGCTGCTGGATTAAAGCATGTCTCTTGCAGACAATGTGTGGCTGTGTCTTCTTCATCCGGTCTCACAACTTCTGCCTTCTCATTGGTGGGTTTAGTCCTGTTCATGTTGAAGGTAAGCATTGATCCATCTGATTTACACCTATTTTGCTATTTGTCTATAGGCCTCATGTACCTTTTTTTCTTCTAGTCTGCCTTTAATTGTCTTCTTTTGCAGTATACAAGTGCCTTTTAATGTAATGCTTTAATTCCTCTTGATTTTAAAAATTATTTTTGGAGTCACGTTTGTGTTTACTTTAAACAAGTCTACTTCTAGTTAACACTGACTTAATTCTGTTGAGCTTTGTTACCTCTGCTCCAACATGGCCCCGTTCCCCCTCCTCTGTGCTTACTACCCTACGTGTTACATCTGTTTACTATGACCCCAACGAGTGTTATACTTGCTGCTTCCACAATCTTACGTTTTGTAGAGTAACTGAGGGAATGAGACCCCATTCCCTCCAGTGCATCAGGTTCCGTCAGCGTGTGTCTTCAGCTCAATGCCTTCTGTTAGGATTTCTCGTAGGGTAGGTTGGCTAGCAACAATTATGTTTTTGTTACCCTGTGATGTTTATTTTGTCTTAACCTTTGAAGGAGAATTCTATTAGATATAGAATTCTTGGTTGACCCAGGCTTGCGGGGGGGAGGGGGATGGCCTTTTAGGCTCTTTTAGAATTTAAGGCCTATAATCCTTAAAACTGTTGAAGACAGGAAAGACAGGGAAAGTGAAGGAGACACAAGCTGCTATAGGACGACAAGATGAAGGATGTCCTCACAGGGAACTCTGAGTCGACAGCCAGCGAGGCTGCTCAATGGCTGTGGGGCAGAGCCGTGCTGATGCCGAGCTGCCCCAGGCTGTGCTGGTGTTGCAAGCACCCCTGTCTTTTGAGGGGGGCTGGGGTACCGCATCTGCAACATGCTCTCAGTGGCTCAGAGATACACTGACCATAAAGGGTAGGGAGCAAATCTGGCAAAATTTTGGGGAATCTGGGTTAAGGGAACATGGGAGTTTTTCATATTTTTCTTACCATTTTCTTGTGTGTTATTTCTGAAGCATTTTCAAAATAAATTATGAAACTATCAAGCTGGGACACTCATTTTACAATATATCTCAAAATATACTCCAAAGAACTTGGAAAAAGGTAAATATTGAAAACTAGAAGAAAATGGTATGGGTATGGAAAAAACCTATCCAAACAAAGAAATCTTCTGTGAGGCAGAAGGGGACATAACCATAGATTTGAGACATAAAAATATTAAGTATCTAAAATTAAAAAAAGGGGCGCCTGGGTGGCTCGGTTAAGCGGCTGCCTTCGGCTCAGGTCATGATCCCAGGGTCCTGGGATCGAGCTCCATGTCGCGCTCCTTCCTCAGCGGGGAGGCTGCTTCTCCCTCTCCCTCTGCTTGCCACTCCACCTGCTTGTGCTCTCTCTCTATCTCTCCCTCTATCTCTATCAAATAAATGAATAAAATCTTAAAAAAATCATAAAAAATTAAATTAAAAAAATAAAATAAAAAATTAAATAGCAAATTGGATAAAAGATCGATATCCCTCATCTTGAGGATTTCATGTATGTGAAGGACAAATGAAAAAGTAGATAATTCACAGAAAAAAACAAGAGATGACTTAAATGGAGAAACTCAGGATCACAGTCACAGGAATGAGGACCCATCCCTTCCAGAGTGGCAACAGGGGGACACTGAGACACACGGGGCAAGGCGCACACAGGGCAGCCCTCCTGTCACTTCTCAATTCTTGATCGATACATCTGGAAAGCATCAAGGGGGTCCCCGTGTTCCCTCCTGGAAACACGTCTGGGGAGAGAATCCAGTGAGGACCAATGTCCCTGCACACAACTTGCACACACTGTGGACAGTGAGGGGGAGGTGGGAAGTGCACCAAGGCCAAGGACATGGCCAGGCTGGGTGGCCAGGTCACAGGCTTCTGTATGGAGAGGAAGACGAGCAGGGCAGCAGCTCCCCTGCATGCACTGCTGGTCTCACCTCAGTCCTGTAAAGACAGGTCTGAAACCCACAACTGCACGGGGACGGTGCAACCGGGGTGTGTGAGGACAGCTTGCCTGCCCTGCGCAGGTGCAGCGGATGTCGGGCCCAGAGGACGCTCCCAACAAAGGTGAGTGCATGGGGGGCAAGAGCCAGCGCCAAGAGGACCACCACCGCATGCACCACGGAATGGCATCCACGGGAAGCTGAACAGGACTAGAGAATAAGTGTCACGAGCTCTCACCAGGGTGGGACAGGGAGGCCCGTGCGTGGGAATAAACAGGCTGAAATGGGAAACTCCGTACCCGGGGGGTGGGGCAGGGTGGGTCCCCTGCATCCCTGAGCTGAATCCGCTCCAAGCCGGCACATCAGGCCTGAGGTGGGCGGTGTGGGGGCAAAAGGCAAGGAGGGGATGAGAGGCTGTGAGCAGGATGAACAGCCATGCTGGGGTGCCTCCCGGCTGGCAGGAACAGCACGAGTGGTAGAAATGCAGAGCTGCATCTGGGACGCGCCACGGACCGTCCCCCAGGGCAGGTGCTGCAGGCCCCCCCACTCCCACTCAGCCGAGAGGGAGGCAGCAGGAGGCTCTAGGTGCGACCACACAGATGGCCTGCCTCTCGGTCCTCCTCCGAGGCAGCTACTGGAATATCACCATCAGCAAGAAGCAAAGGTGAGGCAGGGAGCAGAGAAGCTGGGGTCAAGGGCAAGCAAGCTTGGTCACAAATCATGAATATCGCCCCTGCAGGCCTGAGCTCACTGGGTGCTTGGTGAGGCGGTGGGGGCAACAGCAGAGGGGCTAGGCCAGGGGGGCCCACCCTGACCCCAGCGGGGAAGGGGCCCGAGCCTGCTGGCGGGCACACGCACTCCCCTCAGAAACCCACCAGCCTCTCCAACAACTCCCAGGAAGCAAAGCTGGTGATGATACCATTTTGCTCCAGGCCGAGAGGAGACACGCTACCGCAAGAGCACTCTGTCTGTGGCGTGTTCTGAGGTGCTCATAACGGGTGCCCCAACGGGCCCAGCAGCCACACCACTTTGGGGAACAGGTCGCTCCCATGCTGACTTTGTTGAAGGACAGCACGGACATGGGTGGGTTCTGATGGGTTTGACTGAATGTTCCTTTCTGGGGAATGGAGCTCAGCCCACGTGCTGACATGGGGTATGGGTGCAGGGACCCCCACTTACCCATGCGTCCATGCTGAGGTGGGCTGATCAGAGAGATTCTTGCTGGGCCAACTGCCACCTCAGGCTAAGGTGTAAAAAGAAAACAAGTCAGTTTCCAGTGCGGCCATTTCTGAGTGAGATTCTCCGTATTTACTAAGAACATCCTTAGTGGCTGTCAGTCAGCTGGGGAAATTCCTGGGCTGGCCGGAGACAGGCCCCACACTGTTGTGCCCCGCAGCCCCAGGTAGCCCACAGCAGCTAATGCATGGAGGGCTCCACTAAGTGCTTTTAAGAGTTTCAGAAGAGAGAAAAGTCAAGTCCTTGACTGACATCATAAATTTTATCGTTTTAAGATTTTATTCGTTTTGAGAGAGAGAGAATCTCCAGCAGACTCCCCGCTGGGGGCACAGCCTGATGTGGGGCTCTATCCCATGACCCTTGAGATCATGACCTGAGCCAAAACCCAGTCAGACACTTAACCGACTGAGCTACCCAGGCACCCCTGATATCATAAATTTTAAAATCCTGATTAAATCCTCATTTTGTGCATATAGTTTTATCACCTTGCAATTTAGATGCTGATGGGGCGAGGTGTTATCAAATCGCAGGGAGCCCTGCTCTGGCCATGCACCTGTCAGGTACCCACTCCCCGACTTCCTGAGAGAACACCTCCCTGGTGCTGATGCTAGTGATGGGGGAGCCCTCCTCCCAACACAGAGATGCTGCCAGGAGTCGGGCCAAATGCTATTTCCAGCTGCCCTGGCCTCACTCCTATGGCCCCTCACATGCCTGGACCCACGGGTCTGTCACTAGACTTGGCCACCAGCCCCCAGGCCCCTGACGGCAGCCCATCTTCCCAGCTCCCACCCCTGACACACCCACCCCAGTGGTCCTTTTACTCCATGGTCAGGCAGTCTCCCCTGGCGGCTCTGCTCCAGGGCACCCTCTGGGAACCCACCCCCTGGCTCATACCAACAAGCCAGACTCAACCCTGAAGGGACTGGCCCCCTCGGGCAGAGACACTGCCAACAGCACAGCCCTGCCTGGGGGGCTGGCTCTCCACCGAGATGGCCACTGACGGCACGCTTACACCCAGGACAGCATGCTCACACACACTGACAGCATGCTCACATGAACCCAGGACAGCACGCTCACACCCACTTACAGCATGCTCACACCCACTGATGGCATGCTTACACCCAGGACAGCATGCTCACACCCAGGACAGCACGCTCTCACCCACTGACAGCGCACACACATGAACCCCGGACAGCATGCTCACACCCACTTACAGCATGCTCACACCCAGGACAGCATGCTCACACCCAGGACAGCACACTCTCACCCACTGACCGCATGCTCTCACCAGGACAGAGCTTCCCAAGTTGAAGCGTCTTTCCCGGCCATCCTTGGGTATGGTGGGTTGGCTGCAGCTGTCCCCCTATGGGCTCGTGCTCTGGTCCCACTATTTCTGGGCCAGTCCTGGCAACTGTGCCATTTTGCTGCTGCGCTCAGCGTAAGTCAAGAGTACCTGGCCTGTCCACCCTCCCCAGGGCTCCCCGTTCCGCGGCCACCCACCGAGTCAGGATGTCCAGATGCCCACTGCTCTCATGCACCCCGGCAGCCCTTTGCACCTGCTCCGCTCACAACCTCCCATGGGGCTGTGCCCCTGACCCCCACCTCCGTCCAGTTCTAAACTGACAGAGTATTTGCAACACCAGAAAAATTATCATCATAGAGCACGGGCAAAAATTACTAAGTTGGGTTAGAACTGGGTAACTTGTCTTTTCTCACCCTAGCTCCTACTAAGACAGGATTTCTATTTGTTCTAGGGAGAAACCAGTAACAGGGGAAGCCAAAACGATACAAAGACCCAGACTGCCCAGGGTGGTGGCCGTAGCACAGACGCACAGCCTGGCTATGTGGCCACAGGCTGACAGGTGCTGCCATGCGTACCAGGAGTCAGAGGTACCAGGACAGGGCCCGTGAGGACCCATTTTCCAGAGCATGACTGGAGTTACCGCCTAGGATCGGGATGTTCGCTGCTGTGTTCAGCCGCACGCAGAACTCCGGCCATCTCCCTGGGCCCCGGCCAAAGGCCCATTCCGAGCAGAGCAGGCACAGACCCGGCCTGCACCAGCACGAGGAAGCCACAGCTCCCGTGGGAGGTGTCCCATGCCAGGCTGCATTTAGGGGGTGGCTCTACAGGGCGGTGAGGAGTTCACAGGAAATCTGAGAAGACAGTGCATGGCAGACGGTTCCAAGGAAGAGCGCACTCCGCACATGGCAGGCGTTCACGGGCAGGCTTCCTCACAGGCCGCCTACCGGCCCCAGGCAGACCCGGCCCGGCTCAGGGGCTGAATCAAATACAGCTTTATAGCTCTCCCTCTACTCACAACTTGCTCGGTGGAAGGTTTTTCCTGTGAGAGAATAAACACTCTAGAAAGATCTAGGACGCCCCGGTGTCAGGCGGTTATGGATGTGCAAAGCTTCCCAGCAGGGTGTCTGCTGCCGCGGGGTCGGGGTCTCCTGGTCCTGAAGTCACGTGACAACAGCCACCCTGCCCGCCTGGGCTGCCACGTGGAAGCTGCTGGTTATGTGTCAGCACATTCACGCACTTGTTTCTGCATTCTCGACGGCTGACGCGTGTTTGTTCTCAGGATTCTCCTTCAAGCTGGCATTCACATTTTACTGGCTTCGCTCATGAACTCGTGAGTTACAGGACGTGTTCACTTGATGCTTTTGAGTCCCCGGCAGGAAGTCGGGTTCACGTGTGAGGCGCCATCATCACCCTGTCCACCTGCAGGCTCTGCCTCGGTTGCCTTTTCTCCCAGGACCCCAGGCTCAGCGCTGGGCAGTGGAGGAGCAAGGACAAGGCCCGCCAGGACCGGCAAAGGCCATGCCCCGGCAGCTGACCCCTGGCTGCTTGCTTGAGGTGTCGTAGGGTGGGCATGGCATCTTCTCTGCTGGTTGTGGTGCCCTCATTCTGCTTCCCCTGTGGCCATGGCCACTCACCTTGCCAGAAACACCAGACAGCGCCCCTCGCTTGGCCGGAGCCCTGTTCTCACGCCCCTGGAGGAGTGTGTGCGGCCCCCGCCCCCTGCTGCAGGCCACTGCATCACCCTGGGTCTGCCAGGAGACAGCGCTCACCCTGCCCCCGCTGGGTGTGCACAGGAGTTCGAGCCAAGGTGCCTTCACAGGCGCCCACTCCCAGGGCTGGCGGGGTGGCCGGGCAGGGATCGACAGGGTAGACAAGTGTCCTCTGCGTTCTGCTCTGGCAGCCCGTCTCTGAACACAGGTGCACCCATTCATTTCCATCCTGGACACCTGTCTCCCGGAGATGTCTGTGCAGTCTCACTAGCCCCCATCTGCCCCTGATGGCAGCACGAGCTCCCACTGGTCCAGGACATCACCCTGCAATTTCAAGACAGTTCCCCACGTTCTGGTCCCTCAGCTGTAACACCCAGTGACACATGAATCAGTTTAGGTTGTCAGTCTTTGATCTCCAAAACTAGGCCACATGTGGGTGAGGCTCAGGGTCCAGCCGCTGGGGAACAAAGGCCAGCAGGCAGTGCGGGGTGCTGGGACCAGAGGGCAGGGAGGAGGTGCACCCTCAGTCTCTGTCCAGGACGTGACGTGGGGCTTGGAGATGTGCGGGGAGGAGGCACACGCCGGCACCAGCTGCCAGGGACTGGGCTGTCTCCTCCATCCTAGCTCTGAATGGCTTTGCATTCCCACCTGCTCATCCTGGAATCCACATTCCTCCTTCATATGGTTCCAGGACAGCTCCCTTGGAAATGAGCACTACTCACTAAGCAGCCTGAACACCAGTGTGCACCTCCCAGGGCGACCAGAAGACTGCAAACAAGAAGCACTAGGCGCTGTGTCGGTTAAGTCACCAACACTGACGAGTCCGTGGGCACCAACCAGCCGCGCACTGCTCGAGCCACTTTTCTGACCTGGTCGCTCCCTCTCCGGGCCCCAGGAGCCTCCCCCTGGGGACCAGCTCCCCCACTCCTTTCCCGAGCTGCCCGCGTCTGGCCAGGGGGCAGTCTGGCCATGCTCTGCCTGGGCCAGGCCTGGGGCCCTGAGCTTCCTCTGCTCTGGTTTCTCTCCTCTGTTTCTCAGAGCCTTCACGCTTCCACTTGGCTGGACAGGGCTGACCCTGACCACACAGCATCACGTCATCCTACCCACCTGCCTGCTCCCTGTGCCTCACAGTCCCGGCCCCGCTGCCCGGAGGGTCACGCAGGACCTGCTCTATAAACCACACCCCAACCTGCTCACCCCTCAGCCCAGCACACGACAAGAGACCCCACTGTGATCCATCCATCACACAAACGCTCATGTATCCTGGCGCTGAGGAAAACCACAACTGTGTGCTGTGTGGGAGACGAGCAGCACAGGGAACAGGTGTACTTACTTTTCTCATTGGGGAAGGAGTATGGTCAACCTGCATGGACTCCACTCTGTTAAATGAACAGTGGGATACATTTATGAGCCCAGGTCACGTCCACACCCCATCCAGGCCCACACTCTGTCTGCTCGTGCATCGGGCTCTTCACTGGCCGCCCATGGTCTGTCAGCCAGGCGCACATGGGCACGCTTCTCCACTGGGCCCTGGCCCCACTCTGGAGCCCCTGCTCCACTCCTCGGCCCACACTCTCCTTCTTCCGTGGGCCAGCCGTGTGCTTGCCCCTCTAACTCAGGCCCAAACCTCCTGCAGTGCAAGCAGGAACATCTCGTCTACTTTCCTTAACGCTTACTGCTTGACCGACACGTTTTACACAATGGGTGCTCCTAAATGTTAGTCCCCTAATTACTCAGCCCACGTGTGACAGGGAAGTGTCGTCGGGGCAGCCCCGCAGGAGGGAAACGGCAGAAAGGACAAAGGAAGGGTAGGGGAGTGAACCGTGCGCCCGCCGAACGTGAGCTGCGGCAGAAAGGTCCGGTGCTGCACCCAGACTCAACCCCAACTGTCTCAGGGAAGAGCCATGGTGAGGGGTGCAGCTCCCATCAGCCAGGGCGGGTCAGGGTCCCCAGTCATGCCACCAGCACAGCTGTGGTCTCCTGTCCCGTTCTCTGGTTGCATTTGTTTCCAAGCGCTTCCCCCAGCCTGGCCATCTTGGTCCCAGATCGGAGTCCCAGGGACGACGACGCCCATCAGCCCAGCACGGGTGCAGGATGGCCCCCGACTGACCGGGATGACCGTGGGGACGGATCTCTGATGGGCCCGCCTGCACCACACACCTGGTTCCGGGGCTGTGCCCGTGAGGCTCTGCAGGGCACGGAGGAGCTGGAGGGAGGGCCAAGCTCCCGAGTCCTGTGCTAAGTGTTGCTGGGCGTCCAGCATCAGGGGACTTGCAGGGTGGGGGGGCCGAGGAGAACCGGAGGTGTGTCAGGGGAGGGGCTGTGTGACTCTCAGGGGCCCTCAGACGTCCCCCCCAGGCACACACCTGTCAGAGGCGGACGAGTCAGGGGGCAGGAGCGGGTGTCCGCCTGGCTTTGCTGAAGGAGCTGTGGTGGGGGTCTGAGCGTTAGGCCGCGTTCAGGCAGCCCCGCTGCATGGCTCCTCATACCCCTCCCCGTTCAGGCCCGTGTTACTTACTTGAAACTGGAGTTTTTATTGCGCCGAAAGCTGTTTGTTGTGACAATCTCATACGAAACAGATGGAGAGAAGGTGTTAATTAAACCATAAACATCTACTCCCACGTAATTCATCCCGGTTTGAAGTAGAAGACGACAAACCGTCAGAGGCTCCCCGCCCGCCCGGCCCCCCATCCCTTGCCAGCCTCACTTTCCACCCAGAGCAGCCCCCTGAGGACAGGCAAGTGGCCTGCGCTCGCTCTGACCTGCCAGTGCCCAGTGCTGGGAACAAGCAGGTGCTCGACAAAGACCTGCCGAGTGACTCACTGACCAGGGGGTAGGGGCAGGCAGACGTCTGCGCTGTGGCGACCCAGCGCCTCCGAGGGCACTGGCTCACACATGTCTGTTCCGTGCCGCCCTCCCCAGGACACGGCACTGCAACAGAGCCGAACCCCCCAACGCCCCCCGTGAACGCCGCGCTGCATGACTTCTGTTCCTCGCGCGCGGGCAGCGGTCTGGGTGAGGGTGTCCTCCCCCAAGCCAGGGACGCGCGGAGCGAGCCAGCAGGATGACCCCGCCGCAGCCAGGCCAGAAAGGCTCCACCTGGCTCGAGAGCCCCGGGGAGAACAGGCAGATCTGACTCTCAGGAGTCAGGTGTAGGAGACACACTGCCTGTGATGTGCCTGAACAGAAGATGGGGACAAAAATAAGCTACCGCCACAACGGCAAAAAGGACCAGGAACCTTCTAGAAACGGAAAACTGAGCAGCCAAAATGCACCCAAGGCGGAAAAGGAGTGCAGCGCAGAGCTGAGCACAGAAGCAGGACCAGGGGCCGCACGGGAGCAGCGCGGGGAAGACAGTGGCTACAGATCGGTTCCCCAGAAAGAAAGGCACTTGTACACCAAGGACGACGATCCGAGTGACCCCACGTGGGCGCATCGCCCTCTGCCGCTCCCTGGACTCGGGCGGAGCAGGGCCTCACCGCTAGGTTGGCTTCTCGGGGCCTCCACTGCTGTACCGGCCGGGGGCTGGATCTCCCCGGAGTGCGTGGAGCCCAGAGCACACCCTCACCCTGGTGCCGGCTGGTGGCGGCCCATTCACCCCAGACAGGCCCCGTGGTGGCCACGTGGCTTCCAGCTGCCCAGGGCCCCCCGGCAGCAAGCACCCCCTGCAGTGTGTGGGTCACCCCTGCACACGTGACCAGCTGGGTGGACAGCAGCTCCCCGGGGCCACCGACTCTGCAGACTTTAACCTAACGTGCGACCTGGCAAACTGGGACTTTCACAGAGTCCCCGTGTTAACACACCTGAGAGAACCACAGTCTGTCTCACAGAACAGAAGGTGCTGTGGACCGTAAGGGGGCCGGGTGGATGCTGCCCCAGGGCAGACCTCGGGCCCCACACAGATGGACACATGGGCTGCACGCATTCACTGTCACGGGCTCCATGATTCCTGGCAGAGGGGAGGCCCCAGGCTGTGGGCAGGGGAGCCAGTCCTGTGTGTTTTCACGGCTCTGCTTCCCACTGCACTTTTGCTTTGACAGAAGCTTCTAGTAAATGAAAGTACAAGGTCTTACAAGGTCAGACAGCCAAGCGGGCAGCACTCAGCTGCCCCGGGTGTGCCCGTGGAGAGGACTCACCTCTGAAGCTGTTCCATCCGCAGCACTGACTTCTGAAGGGATTCCTCCAGCTTTGTGATCTAAACACAATCAGACTTCTGGTTATCAGGCAGACTGGGCGGAGGGAATCAGAACGTGGCCGCCACAGGAGCTGCCCTCTCGCTGTTTCGGGGTAAATCTGCACCGTGTGCAGGCCGTCGGGGGCCCCGGGAGCCAGCGCTGGGAAGCTGTCTGGGCAGCGCGAAGCCGTGCAGTGTAGCCCAGCCTC
This sequence comes from Eumetopias jubatus, assembly GCF_037043125.1. Classification (NCBI taxonomy): domain Eukaryota; kingdom Metazoa; phylum Chordata; class Mammalia; order Carnivora; family Otariidae; genus Eumetopias; species Eumetopias jubatus. Next base: position 202,103,320 of record NW_028274808.1, on the reverse strand, counting down.
AGCAAGCAGCCTCGCCCTGGTGCTCCTCTGAGCTGTCTACACCCCAGATGCGAAACTAGATGAACACTGCCGCTTTCACCAAAGCTCTGCTCTCCTTCCATGTAGAGGAGGGTGTTTATAGGGCAAACAGGCATCTTGATGTCCTTTTGTAAGGTTTCCCCAGGGCAACCCCACAGCTGCTGCGTGTGGAAAAGTGCCTGATGAGCTGTGGGGATGTTCATGGTCAGTGTTGTCGCAAAGTGTAACTGCCCCCGTGACCATGGCTGGGTCCCCCAAGCGGCCACATGCCAATCACAGATGAGAACCCACGCGGGGCTGTGGGTTAGCAGGACAGGTGCCAGCCAGGCGCCCGCCGCCTGGGACACGGCCTGGGTTAACTAGGCAGCAAGTCACGGGAGTTACCTTTTCTCTATAGAAGGTCAAGAGTCTCTTTCTGTGCTTTTCTTGAAATTCTGCAATCTGAGAAGAGAGTATGTGTCAGCTGCCAGCACTGGCGCGGGCTGCTACTATGCACGCTGTCCCGGAAGCCAGGGTTTGGGATGGACCTCTGGTGCAGGCACAAGCACACTCCGCTTCCCTATACCGTCCCCCTGCCCGCCCGCCGCCGGTCCAGGCGTGGGCTCTGCTGGCTGCCACCCTGTGCCTGGAGCAGAGCTCGGTACAGCCGTTCCAGCTGTGTGTGCAGTGGCATGTGCCCAAATGCACGTGCGAGCGGAGGCAGCGTGCTCCACATGAAGGTCACACAGGCCACAAGGGCTGCACCACGCCCCTTGCTTGCAGCTTCAGTGGTGCTCAGGGCCTTGCCCTGGGACGGGACACAACCCAGTGGGCCAATCACAGTGCACCATCATCCCTCTGGCCGCAGCAACTGGATCACGGGACAGCCTCTTGACCAAACAGCACCCACGGGGAACACCCTGGACATGCTACGTGGATGGGGCTGGCTGAGAGGGCACAGCGCCAAGTGGAGCCCAGAGAGCCCAGGGACCTTTTCTGGACCCCCAGGGCCCACTGCACCTGGGACCACCTCTGCTCTTCCATTTATTTATTTATTTTTAATTTTATTTATTTATTAGAGAGAGAGAGAGAGAGAAACAGCATGAGAGGGGAGAGGGTCAGAGGGAGAAGCAGGCTCCCCGCTGAGCAGGCAGTCCGATGCGGGACTCGATCCCGGGACTCCAGGGTCATGACCTGAGCCGAAGGCAGTCGCTTAACCAACTGAGCCACCCAGGCGCCCTCTGCTCTTCCATTTAGACGGGCCCCAATTTCCACATCTGCGGTAGGTTCCTGAGAACACCAACTAAATCAGAAACAGTGATCTGTGATTTACTCAGGGGAGGAGAGAGCCACCCCACATTAAGGGAAGTTCTATTTATTTATTTAATTTGTCGGGGGGGGGGCAAGAGCACAAGCAGGGGGAGGGCAGAGGGAGAAGCAGGCTCCCCGCTGAGCAGGGAGCCCGATATGGGGCTCGATCCCAGGACCCCGGGACCATGACCTGAGCTGGAAGCAGACACTTCACTGACTGAGCCACCCAGGCGTCCCTAAGAGAAGTTTTCAGTGACGCCTCCCCTCTGGGAACACTACACTGTAACTGCTAAAACTTGATTCTGCTGCCCCCCGGGCAGGGTTCCTGCAGGACTGGGATGTGAAGCCAGCACCCTCTAGGTCCTACACCCCATCAATGTACCCCAGGACTCTGCTTAGCGGACAGACACGAAGGGCGGCTGGTGCTGTCCCCAGGCTCACTGGGCTAGCACAGACCGAGGGAGAAACCACCATGGACTGGACGGCCAGCCCCCAGCAGGTCTTCAGTGCCTCCTCTATGGCCTGGGCCACCTCCAGAAGACAGGACCACGGTCAGGAGTGACAGTCTCTTCCTATCCTCCTGCATCTTCCCAGGGATTCCACAGCCTCGGGGGTCTGGAGGACACACCACATGGGGCCCCTGCTCCACAAGACAAGGGCCGATGGACACAGGGTCTGCCCGGAGCATTAGTCTGTGGTGGGGGCACCACGAGGGGCCTGCAATGTCACCCCCATGGGCATCTGCGTCTTCATGAGGCCACATCCCAGAAATGTCCTTGATGCTCGGCGACAGCTCTCAGGTCTGGCTCCCAGGAGGGGGTGAGGTGCTGGGGGACAGAAGGGTCAGCCAGGTCCGAGACTGGAGGCGGGGGCTGTGCACAGCGGGGAGGCATTCTGGCAGATCTAGAGGCACCCCCCCGCCCACAGCCGCCTTCAGCCAGGACTGGGCCGACAGTCTGTTTGCTTGGTCTCATCCCTCAACAGGTTCTGTGCCCGCGGCAGGAAGAGCCTGTCACACACCAACCCCTAAACCTCGTGTCCTGGTGCAGGGTCCACTCTGAGAGACAAAGCAGGAGCATGTGGAAGTGACCACAGGATGGCCCACCTGCAGCGTCCAGGAGCAGGGCTGTGTCCACGCTGGCAGGTGGGCTTGACCTCAGAAGAGCTGGGGCTCAGCAGGACTTGTGGACGGGCCTGTGGCTGTTCTTAAAAGAGGACAGGCAGAGACCAAGCGTGCAGGCCTCCGTGGCTGGCACAGACAGGACAAGGCACTGAGGCCACAGCAAGGACCGGGCCACAGGCAGAGCTGAGCCAGGAGAGGGGCCTGTGGATGGGCCGCTGAGTCCCGAGGGGCCTGGTGCAAGTCCAGGGGCAGCGTGGACCCCTGTGGCCATATGCCACCCACCTGTACCAGGCAGGGGCCAGCCTCCAGGACTCCAGGGTGTCAGGGCCCTCAGGCTGAGTTGCTGCGGCCTTGACCAGGGCAAGGGATGTGGACACCAGAACAAAACGTGAAAGGGCCATGACCCTCATCTGGTACAGAGTGCCCTCCTGCATGGAGGCGGCACCCGTTTTGTGAGATTTTTATGAAGGGCGGAGGCTGAGGAAGCCTAGACCAGGAGCTGAGCATGTACACACCCTCTCTGGTGGTCCCTGTGATGGGCAGGGGAAGCCGTGGGACAGCTCGGGGCGCCTGCCACCCTGTGGGTCCATCCTCCTGAGGGGCAGCCACGTGTCCACGCTCTGACTGACTGATGAGGGCCAGCCCTGGCTCAGGGAGGTGCTCAGGGGAAGGAGGATTTCTGCTTCTTCCAAACTAGATCAGGAAGGGTGACCTCCTGACCGCTTCCTTGGACCCACCTGCTGTGGTTCTGACACCCATTCGTGCCATGGCCTGAGGGTGGCTTTACGCTCTTAAAATTACTGTTGATGCAGGTTTGCTCCATCAATGCTTCCCTACTAGAACTAATACCGAGAGGAATTTACGATACGTATCAATTCATTCAAGAGTAACAAGCCCAGTATGTTAACGTGCATGATGATGCGATATCCTGTCGTGAGGCCTCTGGAAACTCCACTTCACACCCGGACAGATGGGCACGTGGCCATGGGACGTGCGGCCCAGAGGTGTGAGGGAGGTCCCTGGCAGCTGCCTCCGCAGCCCACCCCCCACCCCTGCACGGGCGCACGCTCTGCGGAGCCGTCTGGAAACTCCATGTCCTTGGTGAGACTCTTGTAAGCACAGGGCTGCCCGTGGTTGTGAATGCCGTGGGTTTGAGGACCTCCCAAGCCTGATCGTGGGCAGCTTCTGGGGCATGTGTGTGTGACTATGGGGCTACACACAGATGGCACAGCCATGACACCGTGGGGCTTCTGGCTTTGTCACTGCTGGAGAGTGGCCGTGCAGAGGAGGGGAGGTCTCGGCAGGGCTGGTGGAGCCAGACAGGCACCGGCCCAGAACGGTCAGGGTGGGTACTGCTCTCCCTCGGCCTGCTGCCCCAGGGGAAAGGTCCTGGCTGGAGGCAGCTCCTGGATGCTGCCCCGCTCGGCCTCCTCCCCCAGAGGGTAGGTGGGAGGCGGCCCGCAGGGGGCTCAGCGTTAACAGGGAGAAGCAGGATGGCTGAGGGCTGGAGGGCTCCCTTCTCTCCCAAGTGGCTTCGTGGACAGAACGGCGGCCCGCGCCTTGTCCAGGGACGGCCGGGAGGCCAGGCGTCTGGGGCGGGATGTGGGGTGAGCACGGATTCACAACACTAGAGGGAGGGGGAGCAGCAGGTGAGATGTGGGGGCGGGGCAGGCGAGGTGAGGGGAGCAGGGCTGGGAGGAAGACAGGCACCCCGGGAGCCAGGGGAGAGCATGCCCACGTGGACCATGACCCTCAGAAAGGACAGCCTCACGAAGCAGCCCGCAGGCTCGATCTGGGGCCCTTGCAAACCCGAACCGTCAGGCCTGTCCCAGATCATGAGGTTCAAGCGACAGCTGTATCCCCGCACACAGCAGCAACAACCAAACAGAGCCAATGGCTTCGTCTCAGCGAGGGCAGCCATGGGAGGCCGAGAACCCTAGGAGGGACTGGTCTCCAGAGCTTATAACACCCTCTCTCTTCCGAGGTTATCACAACACCGAGTCTCTGAGGCGAGGCGGACGGACGGGGGTCACACTGAGCAAGCCACGTGTAGAGCTCACCTGGCAGGTCTCTCTGGAGTACTTCCGACACAGGCCGTCTATGCCCATAAATAGCGCCTGGATATCTGCGTCGGTCTGAAAGGGAAGGAAAGCTGGGGTCCGTGTTACTGCTTCCAACACGGGCATACAAACACCGTGGAGAAACATCTACAATTAGCCACAGACGACACAAACAATCAGCACCCCACCAACCATCTCCAGGGGGCCTGGGAGGCTCGCCTGTGTCCTGGCTGCTGTGGCGGTCGGTCAGTCCAAGGACTGAAGGGCGGTGCTAAGGGGCTCTGGGCACCCACTGGAGGGCAGAGTGGCCCTTGACCACAGGGGCTCATCTCTGCGGTGAGACACAGCCCTCCTTGGAAGGACACCGTCAAAGCCAGGCTTTCATGGTGGAGACACACGGAACTCAGAAGAAGGGAAAAAGCTGAGGAGAACACTTTCAACCAATCACAAATATGTGCAAGATACTTAACAAGCAAACATAAGGTACTTAAAAACATAAGGGTTGAAGGAACAGTGTCTGCCTACTTCCAACCCCTAGTGCAGACCTGCCCTGCCTCCTCCCCTGACCACGGCAGCAATAAAAGCCCGGGCAGCAGCCGTCCTGCGGCAGGAGCCTGGGAGGAGTGGCCATCAACCAGAAGGAACAGTTGGGACACACACCAGACCGAAAAGGTGCAGGAAGAGTCTTCGGCGACCCCCTGTCTGGTCTTGGTCTGGACTGTAAACAAGTCATGAACGTCAGGATGGCGGTTTGGGGGCCATCTGTGACCCCAAACTCCACTAAAACAACAGTGAAACTAAATTAGGTCAGTGGGAGAAACTGGGAATTGTACCTTGAAGGGCCAGGGCCTTCTGGTGGGGACAGTGGAGGGGCCAGGAGCAGGTCTGGCTTTGGGATATGAGGGGGCTGGAGCGGCGTCAGGACAGCGGGGTCCCCGCACAATGCTGCCTGGACAGACCACGGCACACGGGGCGGCATGGCCCACAGACAGGGCCCGGGGCCTCCAGGTTCGTGTGAGCCCTGCTCTGTGTCAGCTAGACCTGCCACCCTGGCACGTGGCCTGACGTCTCCGAGCCTCCGCCTCCCAGTGAGGCCAGCAGAAACGGTGCCTTCCCTGAGGACCATGCAGAGTTCCCCCAAGAAGCGTGGCCAAGCCTGGTGCTCAGCAAGTGGGGACCATGCCTGTCTGTAAAGATACGTTACACACACACAGATGACCCCAAACTAGATGAAGAGCTCCATGGACCAGAACTGCAAGCATCTGGAGACGCTGTGACTGGTCTGTTAGGGTCCACTGCCTTCTGAGAGAGGACTCAAGCATTCTACACGTGGCAGAGGCCCCAGTGGCACCGGAGGCTGTGGAGACAGAGCAAACAAGGGTTCTCCAGTCTAACAAAGGCCCCCACTGCACAGGCTGCACAATCTCTGTGAAGCCAAGCAGCACAACTCCGCAGACAACTGTCATCACACACAGGACAGCCACACTGTGGAAGGAGACAGACAAACAAGGAAGGAATATGATCAAAGCACCAAAAAAACATTAATGTCCATTAAAGAATTCTAAGCTCAGTGAAAATATGCTTCAAAATAGAGGCAAAAAAAAAAAAAAAAAGAGGCCCTTTTCAGACAGATAAAAACCAGAGAAATTTGACATCAACAGAAGGCACTGCCTTCAGGTAGGAAATGGTTCCTTGGTGGGAGCAGGGGTTTCAGGAGCCAGTGAGGAGCATGAGAGGAGGGAACTGTGGGGTAACCACAGATCAGAACGGTGACCGCACACTAGCTGCCCTGTGGGGCTCCACGCAGACAGAACGAAACCACCCACCAATAGGGTAGTTGGGACAAAGACCCTTGCTTCGGCAGGAAGATCTACTGCATGTGGGACTTCAGAAGGTCAAGGCCATGCCATGGTCTCTGGGGTCACAGAAATGAACCCTGTCTTGGTCTGAGTGGTGGACACGTTCAGGTCACAAATAATTCCCAGAGCCACGGGCTTGTATCTGTGCACTTTTCTGTATTAGACTTCAATAAAAGTCAGTAAAAATAACTAAAAATCCCCAAATATTTCTAAGTCAATATACTTTCAGAAAACACACAGGTCATGGGAGTAACTGAACAGAAATTTCAAATTATTTCTAAGTGAAAGACAGTAAAAATGTAAAATAGCCAAGCACATACAACGCAGGCAAGGGCAAAGAGAGGGCTGCCCTAACCCCACAGCATAAATGCCAGGAGGGAGAGGCTAGGAGTAGACAGAAGCACCCATCTTACAGAACAGACTAAATGCAAAGAAAAAAGAAGAAAGGAAATGGTAAGAACACAGCTGAGAACAAATGTAAAGTGAAGAGAAACACTAGTTCTCTGAGAACACTGATAAAAAGTCAATAAAACCAGGCAAGACTGTTGAAGAAACAAGAGAGAAGGCACAAAAACCATTATTACAATGACAAAGCGGCATCACTACGGATCTCACAGACCCTGCAAATACAGATGACCGCAGACACACTGACGATGAGAAACTTGAAAATTCAGATGAAGCGCACAAACTCCTAGAGAAGGACCACTCACTTAAGCTGACCCAAGAATTAGGAACTCTGAAGAGTCCCATATCTAATTAAAAAATTAAAACCCAAGTTAAAAACCTCCCCACAAAAAGCCTTCTAGGATCAGATGGTGTCAGGCATGAATTCTAACGTACATTCTCTGAATGATCCCAATCTTAAAAAAAAATCTGCAAGAGAAGAGAAAAATGAAAGAATTTTCAACTCCTTTTATTAAGTCAGCAAAACCCTGATTCACCAAAACTTGAAAATGGCATTGTAAGAAAGGAGAGTTACAGGTCGATTCTCACATGAAGAGAGGTGCGAAACCCCCAAATCCCTCTGCCCATATAGGCTATACTGCATCACAACCAAGTTAGAGTGTTTAAGATTCTACTGTGGGGTTTAGGGGCGCCTGGGTGGCTCAGCTGGTTGAGCGTCCAACCCTTGGTTTTGGCTCAGGTCATGATCTCCGGGTCATGAGATCGAGCTCCACATCGGGCTCCATGCTCTTCTTGGAGTCCGCTTGAGATTCTCTCTCTCCCCCTGCCCCGCCCCGCCACTCACATGTGCGCACACACTCTGTCTCTCTAAAGTAATAAATAAATAAAATCTTTAAAAAAATTGTACTGTGGGTTTAAAATTCTAAAAATAAATGCAATTTACATCAACAAAATAAAGGAGAAAAATCAAATGATAACCTTGATATTTACAGAGAACCACTTGATAGAATCCAACACGGCTCATGATAAACCTTAGCAAGAAACCCAAGGTGCACATGAATACTCCACTGGAAGCTCCACCCTGAAATCAGAAAGAGACAAAAGATGCCTGACATGCAATGGAGGAACAAGAAGGCAGAGAGTAAGAAGGAGGAATGACAGAGATTAAACATTTAGAGATGATATGGTTGTACACAGAGAGAGTCCAGAAAAAGCTCCAGATCGGCCAATAGCATCAGGTGACTTTAGCATGGTCACCAGATAAAAGCTAATAAAATCAACCAATTTTTACACACCAGCAATAAGCACTAAAAAGATGACATTTTAAGAAATGAGTATGGCAGGGCGCCTGGGTGGCTCAGTTGGTTAAGCGACTGCCTTCGGCTCAGGTCATGATCTCAGGGTCCTGGGATCGAGTCCCGCATCGGGCTCCCTGCTCGGCGGGGAGTCTGCTTCTCCCTCTGACCCTTCCCCCTCTCACGTGCTCTGTCTCAAATAAATAAATACAATCTTTAAAAAAAAAGAGTACGGCAGCATCCCAAATCAATACCCGAGGGTGAAGCTAACAGTGATACACACAGCCTCTATGCAGAAAACTGTTACTGTTAGTTACTGAAACTAGAGCACATCTAAGTAAACGGAGGTGTGCCACGCTTATGGACTAGAGAGTCCACGTTGTAGAGACGTCAATTTTACCCACATTATCGATGAAGTACATACCCAAGAGACCTTGTGTGTGGAAACTGATGAAAGAAATTGATTCCAAAAGTTACATGGCACGCAAAGGACTTGGGCTAATTGTGCAACAGAAAGCTCCCAATCTCAGTGGCTTAAGGGGGACACTACCCGCCCACACATTAGCAGAAGGCTGGACTCGGTGGATGGCCTTCCATTCAGGGCCCAGCAGCTCTGCCCTGCTGGGTCACCAGCATCCACTTGGCTGAGTTGGGGGCTTTCCAGGAGATTGTTTTGGGAGCCAGGTTTGGAGTGGCGTTGCTCATGGGAAGCAGGTGGGGAGACGGAGTCTAGCTGGGGGCCCAGAAAGAAGGGCAGCAGGGCCAAGGACAGCTCCCAGCCAGGCCAGTCTGTTCCAGTGGCTGGTGTCTATTTCTCTCTTCTCTAACCCAGAAAAGCCACCCCCCCAAATGCCCCGTCTCTGACTTCGTACCAAACCCATGTCCTAGCAGGCATGTGGTCTTGTCCTGCAGGTCCTGATCCGGGCTGCATCCTAGGAACTAGGCCCGTTCCCACCGTGAGCAACCTCTGACCTGGGGCCCGAGGCAGACAAGTGAATCCACCCCTCGAAGGTCAGGGGGAAGTCAAGAGAACAGAGCAGTCACAGAGACCCTGTGGGTGGGTGTCCTGGGGCTCCTGCCCTGGGGCCATCTTCAT